>NC_136628.1:39084201-39102129 GCF_933228915.1 Telmatherina bonti | reverse complement strand
AAACCAGGTCTGGACAACAGGTCTGGAAACCAGGTCTGGAAACCAAATCTGGAAACCAGGTCTTGAAACCAAGTCTGGAAACCAAATCTGGAAACCAAGTCTGGAAACCAAATCTGGAAACCAGGTCTGGAAACCAAGTCTGGAAACCAGGTCTGGAAACCAAGTCTGGAAACCAGATCTGGAGACCAGGTCTGGAAACCAGGTCTGGACACCAGATCTGGAAACCAAGTCTGGAATCCAGGTCTGGAAACCAGGTCTGGAAACAAGGTCTGGAAACCAAGTCTGGAAACCAGGTCTGGAAACCAAGTCTGGAAACCAAGTCTGGAAACCAAGTCTGGAAACCAGGTCTTGAGACCAGGTCTGGACACCAGGTCTGGAGACCAGGTCTGGAAACCAAGTCTGGAAACCAGGTTTTGAAACCAGGTCTCGAAACCAGATACGGAAACAAGGTCTGGAAACCAAGTCTGGAAACCAGGTATTGAAACCAGGTCTTGAGACCAGGTCTGGAGACCAGGTCTGGACACCAGGTCTGGAGACCAGGTCTGGAAACCAAGTCTGGAAACCAGGTCTGGAAACCAGATACGGAAACAAGGTCTGGAAACCAAGTCTGGAAACCAGGTCTTGAAACCAGGTCTTAAGACCAGGTCTGGAGACCAGGTCTGGACACCAGGTCTGGAGACCAGGTCTGGACACCAAGTCTGGAAACCAGGTCTGGAAACCAGATACGGAAACAAAGTCTGGAAACCAAGTCTGGAAACCAGATCTGGAAACCAGGTCCGGAAAGCAGGTCTGGACACCAAGTCTGGAAACCAGGTCTGGAAACCAGATACGGAAACAAAGTCTGGAAACCAGGTCCGGAAAGCAGGTCTGGAGACCAGGTGTGGAGACCAGGTCTGGACACCAGGTCTGGACACCAGGTCTGGAAACCAGGTCTTGAAACCAGGTCTGGAAACCAGGTCTGGACACCAGGCCTGGAGACCAGGTGTGGAGACCAGGTCTGGACACCAGGTCTGGAAACCAGATCTGGAAACCAAGTCTGGAAACCAGGTCTGGAAACCAGGTCTGGAGACCAGGTCTGGAAAACAGGTCTGGAGACCAGGTCTGGAAACCAGGTCTGGAAACCAAGTCTGGAAACCAGGTCTGGAAACCAAGTCTGGAAACCAGGTCTGGAAACCAGGTCTGGAAACCAAGTCTGGAAACCAGATCCGGAAACCAACTCTGGAAACCAGGTCTGGAAACAAGATCTGCAGACCAGGTCTGGAAAAAGGTCTGGAAACCAGATCTGGAAACAAGGCCCAGAAACCAGATCTGGAAACCAGGTCTGGAAACCAGATCTGGAAACCAGATCTGGAAACCAGGTCTGGACACCAGGTCTGGAAACCAAGTCTGGAAACTAGGTATGGAGACCAGGTCTGGAAACCAGGTCCGGAAACTAGGTATGGAGACCAGGTCTGGAAACCAGGTCCGGAAACAAGGTCTTCAAACCAGGTCTGGAAACTAGGTCTGGAAACCAAGTCTGGCAACCAAGTCTGGAAACCAGGTCCGGAAACCAGATCTGGAAACCAGGTCTGGAGACCAGGTCTGGACAACAGGTCCGGAAACCAGGTCTGGACACCAGGTCTGGACACCAGATCTGGAAAACAGATCTGGAGACTAGGTCTGGAAACCAGGTCTGGAAACCAAGTCTGGAAACCAGGTCTGGACACCGGGTCTGGAAACCAGGTCCAGAAACCAGATCTGGAAACCAAGTCTGGAAACCAGGTCTGGAAACCAGGTCAAGAAACTAGGTCTGGAAACCAGATCTGGGAACCAGGTCTGGACACTAGGTCTGGAAACCAGATCCGGAAACCAAGTCTGGAAACCAGGTCTGGAAACCAGGTCTAGAAACCAAATCTGGAAACCAGATCTGGAAACCAGGTCTCGACAACAGGTCTGGAAACCAGGTCTGGAAACCAAATCTGGAAACCAGGTCTTGAAACCAAGTCTGGAAACCAAATCTGGAAACCAAGTCTGGAAACCAAATCTGGAAACCAGGTCTGGAAACCAAGTCTGGAAACCAGGTCTGGAAACCAAGTCTGGAAACCAGATCTGGAGACCAGGTCTGGAAACCAAGTCTGGAATCCAGGTCTGGAGACCAGGTCTGGAAACCAGGTCTGGAAACAAGGTCTGGAAACCAAGTCTGGAAACCAGGTCTGGAAACCAAGTCTGGAAACCAGATCTGGAAACCAAGTCTGGAAACCAAGTCTGGAAACCAGGTCTTGAAACCAGGTCTTGAGACCAGGTCTGGAGACCAGGTCTGGACACCAGGTCTGGAGACCAGGTCTGGAAACCAAGTCTGGAAACCAGGTTTTGAAACCAGGTCTCGAAACCAGATACGGAAACAAGGTCTGGAAACCAAGTCTGGAAACCAGGTCTTAAAACCAGGTCTTGAGACCAGGTCTGGAGACCAGGTCTGGACACCAGGTCTGGAGACCAGGTCTGGAAACCAAGTCTGGAAACCAGGTCTGGAAACCAGATACGGAAACAAGGTCTGGAAACCAAGTCTGGAAACCAGGTCTGGAAACCAGATACGGAAACAAGGTCTGGAAACCAAGTCTGGAAACCAGGTCTTGAAACCAGGTCTTAAGACCAGGTCTGGAGACCAGGTCTGGACACCAGGTCTGGAGACCAGGTCTGGACACCAAGTCTGGAGACCAGGTCTGGAAACCAGATACGGAAACAAAGTCTGGAAACCAAGTCTGGAAACCAGATCTGGAAACCAGGTCCGGAAAGCAGGTCTGGACACCAAGTCTGGAAACCAGGTCTGGAAACCAGATACGGAAACAAAGTCTGGAAACCAGGTCCGGAAAGCAGGTCTGGAGACGAGGTGTGGAGACCAGGTCTGGACACCAGGTCTGGACACCAGGTCTGGAAACCAGGTCTGGAAACCAGGTCTGGACACCAGGCCTGGAGACCAGGTGTGGAGACCAGGTCTGGACACCAGGTCTGGAAACCAGATCTGGAAAACAGATCTGGAGATCAGGTCTGGAGACCAGGTCTGGAAACCAGGTCTGGACACCAGGTCTGGAAACCAGATCTGGAAACCAAGTCTGGAAACCAGGTCTGGAAACCAAGTCTGGAAACCAGATCTGGAAACCAAGTCTGGAAACCAGGTCTGGAAACCAGGTCTGGAGACCAGGTCTGGAAACCAGGTCTGGAAACCAAGTCTGGAAACCAGATCTGGAAACCAAGTCTGGAAACTAGGTATGGAGACCAGGTCTGGAAACCAGGTCCGGAAACCAGGTCTGGAAACCAGGTCTGGAAACCAAGTCTGGAAACCAGATCCGGAAACCAACTCTGGAAACCAGGTCTGGAAACCAGATCTGCAGACCAGGTCTGGAAACAGGTCTGGAAACCAGATCTGGAAACAAGGCCCAGAAACCAGATCTGGAAACCAGGTCTGGACACCAGGTCTGGAAACCAAGTCTGGAAACTAGGTATGGAGACCAGGTCTGGAAACCAGGTCCGGAAACTAGGTATGGAGACCAGGTCTGGAAACCAGGTCCGGAAACTAGGTATGGAAACCAGGTCTGGAAACCAGGTCCGGAAACAAGGTCTTGAAACCAGGTCTGGAAACTAGGTCTGGAAACCAAGTCTGGCAACCAAGTCTGGAAACCAGGTCCGGAAACCAGATCTGGAAACCAGGTCTGGAGACCAGGTCTGGACAACAGGTCCGGAAACCAGGTCTGGACACCAGGTCTGGACACCAGATCTGGAAAACAGATCTGGAGACTAGGTCTGGAAACCAGGTCTGGAAACCAAGTCTGGAAACCAGGTCTGGACACCGGGTCTGGAAACCAGGTCCAGAAACCAGATCTGGAAACCAAGTCTGGAAACCAGGTCTGGAAACCAGGTCAAGAAACTAGGTCTGGAAACCAGATCTGGGAACCAGGTCTGGAGACCAGGTCTGGACAACAGGTCCGGAAACCAGGTCTGGACACCAGGTCTGGACACCAGATCTGGAAAACAGATCTGGAGACTAGGTCTGGAAACCAGGTCTGGAAACCAAGTCTGGAAACCAGGTCTGGACACCAGGTCTGGAAACCAGGTCCAGAAACCAGATCTGGAAACCAAGTCTGGAAACCAGGTCAAGAAACTAGGTCTGGAAACCAGATCTGGGAACCAGGTCTGGACACTAGGTCTGGAAACCAGATCCGGAAACCAAGTCTGGAAACCAGGTCGGAAAACCAGGTCTGGAGACCAGGTTTTGAAACCAGATCTGGAAACCAGGTCTGGACAACAGGTCTGGAAACCAGGTCTGGAAACCAAATCTGGAAACCAGGTCTTGAAACCAAGTCTGGAAACCAAATCTGGAAACCAAGTCTGGAAACCAAATCTGGAAACCAGGTCTGGAAACCAAGTCTGGAAACCAGGTCCGGAAACCAGATCTGGAAACCAGGTCTGGAGACCAGGTCTGGACAACAGGTCCGGAAACCAGGTCTGGACACCAGGTCTGGACACCAGATCTGGAAAACAGATCTGGAGACTAGGTCTGGAAACCAGGTCTGGAAACCAAGTCTGGAAACCAGGTCTGGACACCAGGTCTGGAAACCAGGTCCAGAAACCAGATCTGGAAACCAAGTCTGGAAACCAGGTCTGGAAACCAGGTCAAGAAACTAGGTCTGGAAACCAGATCTGGGAACCAGGTCTGGACACTAGGTCTGGAAACCAGATCCGGAAACCAAGTCTGGAAACCAGGTCGGAAAACCAGGTCTGGAGACCAGGTTTTGAAACCAGATCTGGAAACCAGGTCTGGACAACAGGTCTGGAAACCAGGTCTGGAAACCAAATCTGGAAACCAGGTCTTGAAACCAAGTCTGGAAACCAAATCTGGAAACCAAGTCTGGAAACCAAATCTGGAAACCAGGTCTGGAAACCAAGTCTGGAAACCAGGTCTGGAAACCAGATCTGGAAACCAGGTCTGGAAACCAAGTCTGGAAACCAAATCTGGAAACCAAGTCTGGAAACCAAATCTGGAAACCAGGTCTGGAAACCAAGTCTGGAAACCAGGTCTGGAAACCAAGTCTGGAAACCAGATCTGGAGACCAGGTCTGGAAACCAGGTCTGGACACCAGATCTGGAAACCAAGTCTGGAATCCAGGTCTGGAGACCAGGTCTGGAAACCAGGTCTGGAAACAAGGTCCGGAAACCAAGTCTGGAAACCAGGTCTGGAAACCAAGTCTGGAAACCAGATCTGGAAACCAAGTCTGGAAACCAAGTCTGGAAACCAGGTCTTGAAACCAGGTCTTGAGACCAGGTCTGGAGACCAGGTCTGGACACCAGGTCTGGAGACCAGGTCTGGAAACCAAGTCTGGAAACCAGGTTTTGAAACCAGGTCTCGAAACCAGATACGGAAACAAGGTCTGGAAACCACGTCTGGAAACCAGGTCTTGAAACCAGGTCTTGAGACCAGGTCTGGAGACCAGGTCTGGACACCAGGTCTGGAGACCAGGTCTGGAAACCAAGTCTGGAAACCTGGTCTGGAAACCAGATACGGAAACAAGGTCTGGAAACCAAGTCTGGAAACCAGGTCTTGAAACTAGGTCTTAAGACCAGGTCTGGAGACCAGGTCTGGACACCAGGTCTGGAGACCAGGTCTGGACACCAAGTCTGGAAACCAGGTCTGGAAACCAGATACGGAAACAAAGTCTGGAAACCAAGTCTGGAAACCAGATCTGGAAACCAGGTCCGGAAACCAGGTCTGGACACCAAGTCTGGAAACCAGGTCTGGAAACCAGATACGGAAACAAAGTCTGGAAACCAGGTCCAGAAAGCAGGTGTGGAGACCAGGTGTGGAGACCAGGTCTGGACACCAAGTCTGGAAACCAGGTCTGGAAACCAGGTCTGGACACCAGGTCTGTATCTTATCCAGGACCAGGACTGGATCTGGTACTGATGAACAAAGTTAGGACATTTCTCCATCTGGTCGCTGAACCGTCGGACCGTCTGCCATCTAGTGGTGAAGGTGAGAACAGCACGGCAGTGAATGTACGGTGGCCGTCAGAGGACATAAAGATATTTTCATGTGTGAATGGATCCAGTGGTCTCAGTCTGATCCCACGCTGACTGCAGGAGCCTAAATACATTTTTTCAACTTGTGAATATCAGCACTTTGCTTTTAATATATTTAAAATGCACTTCATTTTATTTTTATCTGAAGCAGAGACAACTTTAGATGAGTTAATGTTCGAATGGCCGTCGGCTGAAGGGATGCAGTGGCTCGACCTTGACTTGCATGAGACCGGCTTGGCGCAGTGCGGGACAGACTGGAACCCGGACAGACAGAGACGTGTGTGGAGGACAGCCGCACGGTTTTTGACCTCTCATTCTCTCGTTTTTTTTCTTCTCATTTAATTTTTTATTCTGTTTTTCACACTTTGGAGAACTGCTGAACAAATTGTTGTCAGTTTCTATTCAGCCGTGGACACTGTGGAGTGTTTTCTGCTTTCCGGTGTGGATTACTATGGATTACAGCGTCAAACTAAGGCTTTCTTAAACTCTGTAATTCAGCTGCGCAGTTGCTATGACAACCGGTCCAGGTGTAGGAGACCGCGGTTAGACTCGTCCCTCACCGGGTGCGTGTTGTCCGCAGGTAGACTGAAGCTGCAGGAGCTCGACGTGGATCTGGAGATCTTACTGCTGTCCTTCTTCATCCTGCAGACAAACAGATGTTGTTTGTCGATTACACCGACACACACCTTCTGCCATGAGGAGGAAACACACACACCTGTCCCGTTGTCCCGCCTCCGGAGAGCTGGGATTGGACGGCAACTCGGACCTGACCTCCAGCATGGGGTGGCAGCTGTCGAAGCTGCGCTGCTCGCTGAGGAGACTGAAGCAGGTGGGAACCGGTTTAACCAGCAGGAAGAGTGAAGCTGCGACCTGATTGGACGGCTACAGGTAACGCTCGGCAGGTAAACCAGGATTTACCTCCTCTGGTTGGGTTTTTCTGTCTGGCTGTCGACACTCAGCAGTCGGGGGAAAAGACCCGATCTCTTCTTCACTGGAGACTTCACCTCCATGCTCAGGTGAGCCAGACCGCCCCCGCTCAGGCTGGTGGGAAGCCCCGCCCCGCCCCGAGACATGGTTTCCATGGATACACTCCGCCCTCGCATCGCCCTCTGCGGTGAAACGCAAACTTTACTCAACAGTTATTATAAATGAAACAATTATGACGGATAAACGGGAATAAATCGTCTAATAAAGTGAATTTATACAACTTTGTTATTCATTATTTCTGTATGAATAAAGCTGAACTGATCATAAATTGTCTGTTTTTAAGTTAATAAAACTATGTTTTTATTACATCAAGCACTTTGTGCAACTTTTACGTATGAAATGTGCTCAATAAATAAAAAAATTAGAATTGTATTTAGTTACATCATTTAATTTAACAGGTTGAATTTTAACGTGAAACGGACGACGTGAAGCATTTCCAGGCTGCGTATCTGCGAAGAAAAATGTCTCATTTTAAGAATCTTTAAGAATTTTTTTTAACATGTATGGGCGTATTCCACATTTATGTTCTTATAAAACTTTGTTCTAAAGTTGTAGATTTTTATGAAAACCCTCAGATCACAAACATGTTCATAGAGCAAAAATTATTTGCATCTTTCCTCTCAGATTGTGAAGAGCAACTTCTCACAAATTCATAACGTAGTGAGATGATCTGCGATATTTTCGTATTTATTTTGAAATAACTAAATGTTTTATTACATCCTCTGAACAAATTTGTCGGTAACGTATTGTTATAGTAACGACCCATGACTGCTGGGCTAGGCTCCAGCTCCCCGCGACGTGTAATCGGGCTAAGCGAATGAATGAACGTTATAGCAACAGATTCCACATCCAGCATCAAAGCCAAAGAGTGTCTGGGAGAAATACAGTCCAACACATAAACTAAGTCACGCCCTGCGGAGCTTTTCTCATGCTGCGGCGTCGCCCCTCTGGCCGATGAGGTAGCTCCCCGCTCATGTCAACCTGGCAACAACAGAACTTTCTTCGGAGGAGACAAGTCATCGCTACGAGTGATGTAGCCAGCATTAGCTTGCTAGCAATCCAGCAGCAACTGAACTGAACATTTGCAACACTTTTTACAAACAAGGTGCCATGTGGAAATATTTGTGTCCTGGCAACTTTTCTGGATCTCCGATTTAAAACTATCACATTTGGAAACGCAACATCTGCGCAGACGCCGTTGCCAGGGTAACCGCTGAATGAGCTGCTAGCATGAGAATGGCGAGGGCCGCACCATCAACGCCACGGTAAGCTAGATTTTCTCATGTTTTTTGCGATGTAACAAGCAAACGTTATGCGGTGGGATTTCTGGACAGCTGAGTTGGTTTGTTGGTTTGGCTCGAAGGTCATTTCCATTATTTCTCCTTGAAATAGGCTGATTGACACCTAATTATTTTTTGTTTAGATGCAACCCAGAGCACTCAAACTGCAATGGCAGATGCCACAGTGGAGGTCCAGCGATGCTTAGACGAACCCGACCTGTCCAGAGGAGAAGACTCATCTGTGCACCCCAGCCTGTTCAGGCTCGCTACACAGGGTTTGCCGCACCAACCACATCTGTGCCTTGTGAGCTGAGGAGGTGGTGAAGCTGACTGAATGCTAAAATCATTGAGAAAATACTACTTTTAAATTATAATCTATGACACAAAGTTTACAAGCAACATAACCTCGTTGCACCCCTTCCCTCCCAGCCCGCTCTGATGTAGCTGGGAGGAGATATATCGTAAGATGGATGCTGATGGTTGGGAGCTGTAATGGCACCAACATCACCAAACATACGCATCGGCTTTGGAGTCCTCGGTAGTCACGTGGTTAGTTTTGGTTTCTGACTCCGGAAGCAGCCCAGGTCCAAAGGCTCACTGCGAGCTAGCTTGTAGTCCCGAAACGTTGCTTCCTTTATTTGGACCCTTTTTCATTCAGGGCCCTAAACAACAATCATGGAAGAGTAAAACTCACCTTAATAGACTCCAGCAGTCCTCCGTGGGCGTGCCCGTTCTCCGCTCGGGTCTCATCCTCCAGACCGGAGGGCAATCCCAGCATGCTGTGGGAGCGTTGCTGCAGCTCATCGTGGAGGCTGTCCAGCAGGGCGGCCCGGGTTCGCTCCTGAACCAGAACCAGGAGTACAAGTTAAATTAGTCTGGGACGTTTTTAGACACACCCGTCATCAGGACCTAACTCTGGTTGAGTTGAAATATTTATAGTTTTACCTCCAGACGGGCAAAGCGCTCGCTCTTGTAACAGGCCAGCTCTGCATTGATCAGTTTTGTGAGCAGAAAGTCTCTGAACTCTGGACCCTGAAGAACAGTAAAAGCTCATTTAACACGAATGTCCCGGAAAACCCGAAATCTCCAGGTTTCCTCTGACCTTTTTAAAAATGGCGGGATTGGGAAGGGGCGGGCCAAATGGTGGAACGTCCTCCCGAGCTGTGACGGACACCTGTCAATCACAACAGTTATTGGTCAGTAAAGGCTGGACTTCCTCTTTAATGGTTTTCTATCAGGACTAAAAGTCCACTCAGAAGGCAAAATACCTAAGGTCCTGTTTGCAGCAACGGACTGGGGTTGGTAAGGGGTAGACCGGTACAGGACGGGTCGGTACGGGACGGGTTGTTTTGAATGGATCGGTACAGGACCAGGTTTTACAGGACAGGACGGTACAGGACCAGGTGTTACGGGACAGGACGGTCCAGGACCAGGTGTTACGGGACAGGACCAGGTTTTAATGGACAGGACCAGGTGTTACGGGACAGGACGGCTCAGGACCAGGTGTTACGGGACAGGACCAGGTGTTACGGGACAGGACGGTTCAGGACCAGGTGTTACGGGACAGGACGGTTCAGGACCAGGTGTTACGGGACAGGACCAGGTTTTAATGGACAGGACCAGGTGTTACGGGACAGGACGGCTCAGGACCAGGTGTTACGGGACAGGACCAGGTGTTACGGGACAGGACGGTCCAGGACCAGGTGTTACGGGACAGGACCAGGTGTTACGGGACAGGACGGTTCAGGACCAGGTGTTACGGGACAGGACCAGGTTTTAATGGACAGGACCAGGTGTTACGGGACAGGACGGTCCAGGACCAGGTGTTACGGGACAGGACGGTTCAGGACCTGGTGTTACGGGACAGGACCAGGTTTTAATGGACAGGACCAGGTGTTACGGGACAGGACGGTCCAGGACCAGGTGTTACGGGACAGGACCAGGTTTTAATGGACAGGACCAGGTGTTACGGGACAGGACGGTACAGGACCAGGACCAGGTGTTACGGGACAGGACCAGGTTTTAATGGACAGGACCAGGTGTTACGGGACAGGACGGTCCAGGACCAGGTGTTACGGGACAGGACGGTCCTGGACCAGGTGTTACGGGACAGGACGGTCCTGGACCAGGTGTTACGGGACAGGACGGTCCAGGACCAGGTGTTAATGGACAGGACGGTACAGGACCAGGACCAGGGGTTACGGGACAGGACCAGGTTTTAATGGACAGGACCAGGGGTTACGGGACAGGACGGTCCAGGACCAGGTGTTACGGGACAGGACCAGGTTTTAATGAACAGGACCAGGTGTTACGGGACAGGACGGTCCAGGACCAGGGGTTATGGGACAGGACGGTACTGGACCAGGTGTTACGGGACAGGACGGTACAGGACCAGGACCAGGTGTTACGGGACAGGACGGTACAGGACCAGGACCGGGTGTTACGGGACAGGACGGTCCAGGACCAGGTGTTACGGGACAGGACGGTACTGGACCAGGTGTTACGGGACAGGACGGTACAGGACCAGGACCAGGTGTTACGGGACAGGACGGTACTGGACCAGGTGTTACGGGACAGGACGGTCCAGGACCAGGTGTTACGGGACAGGACGGTACAGGACCAGGACCAGGTGTTACGGGACAGGACGGTACTGGACCAGGTGTTACGGGACAGGGCGGTACAGGACCAGGTGTTACGGGACAGGGCGGTCCAGGACCAGGTGTTACGGGACAGGACGGTACAGGACCAGGACCAGGTGTTACGGGACAGGACAGTCCAGGACCAGGTGTTACGGGACAGGACGGTCCAGGACCAGGTGTTACGGGACAGGACGGTACTGGACCAGGTGTTATGGGACAGGACGGTACAGGACCAGGTGTTACGGGACAGGACGGTCCAGGACCAGGGGTTACGGGACAGGACGGTACTGGACCAGGTGTTATGGGACAGGACGGTACAGGACCAGGTGTTACGGGACAGGACGGTCCAGGACCAGGCGTTACGGGAAAGGACAGTCCAGGACCAGGTGTTACGGGACAGGACGGTACAGGACCAGGACCAGGTGTTACGGGACAGGACCAGGTTTTATTGGACAGGACCAGGTGTTACGGGACAGGACGGTCCAGGACCAGGGGTTACGGGACAGGACGGTCCAGGACCAGGTGTTACGGGACAGGACGGTACAGGACCAGGACCAGGTGTTACGGGACAGGACCAGGTTTTAATGGACAGGACCAGGTGTTACGGGACAGGACGGTCCAGGACCAGGGGTTATGGGACAGGACGGTACTGGACCAGGTGTTACGGGACAGGACGGTACAGGACCAGGACCAGGTGTTACGGGACAGGACGGTACTGGACCAGGTGTTACGGGACAGGGCGGTACAGGACCAGGTGTTACGGGACAGGGCGGTCCAGGACCAGGTGTTACGGGACAGGACGGTACAGGACCAGGACCAGGTGTTACGGGACAGGACAGTCCAGGACCAGGTGTTACGGGACAGGACGGTCCAGGACCAGGTGTTACGGGACAGGACGGTACTGGACCAGGTGTTATGGGACAGGACGGTACAGGACCAGGTGTTACGGGACAGGACGGTCCAGGACCAGGGGTTACGGGACAGGACGGTACTGGACCAGGTGTTATGGGACAGGACGGTACAGGACCAGGTGTTACGGGACAGGACGGTCCAGGACCAGGCGTTACGGGACAGGACAGTCCAGGACCAGGTGTTACGGGACAGGACGGTACAGGACCAGGACCAGGTGTTACGGGACAGGACCAGGTTTTATTGGACAGGACCAGGTGTTACGGGACAGGACGGTCCAGGACCAGGGGTTACGGGACAGGACGGTCCAGGACCAGGTGTTACGGGACAGGACGGTACAGGACCAGGACCAGGTGTTACGGGACAGGACCAGGTTTTAATGGACAGGACCAGGTGTTACGGGACAGGACGGTCCAGGACCAGGGGTTATGGGACAGGACGGTACTGGACCAGGTGTTACGGGACAGGACGGTACAGGACCAGAACCAGGTGTTACGGGACAGGACGGTCCAGGACCAGGTGTTACGGGACAGGACGGTACTGGACCAGGTGTTACGGGACAGGACGGTACAGGACCAGGACCAGGTGTTACGGGACAGGACGGTACTGGACCAGGTGTTACGGGACAGGACGGTCCAGGACTAGGTGTTACGGGACAGGACGGTACAGGACCAGGGGTTACGGGACAGGACGGTCCAGGACCAGGTGTTACGTGACAGGACGGTCCAGGACCAGGTGTTACGGGACAGGACGGTACAGGACCAGGACCAGGTGTTACGGGACAGGACCAGGTTTTAATGGACAGGACCAGGTGTTACGGGACAGGACGGTCCAGGACCAGGGGTTATGGGACAGGACGGTACTGGACCAGGTGTTACGGGACAGGACGGTCCAGGACCAGGTGTTAATGGACAGGACGGTACTGGACCAGGTGTTACGGGACAGGACGGTCCAGGACCAGGGGTTATGGGACAGGACGGTACTGGACCAGGTGTTACGGGACAGGACGGTACAGGACCAGGACCAGGTGTTACGGGACAGGACGGTACAGGACCAGGACCAGGTGTTACGGGACAGGACGGTCCAGGACCAGGTGTTACGGGACAGGACGGTACTGGACCAGGTGTTACGGGACAGGACGGTACAGGACCAGGACCAGGTGTTACGGGACAGGACGGTCCTGGACCAGGTGTTACGGGACAGGACGGTCCAGGACTAGGTGTTACGGGACAGGACGGTACAGGACCAGGACCAGGTGTTACGGGACAGGACGGTACAGGACCAGGACCAGGTGTTACGGGACAGGACGGTACTGGACCAGGTGTTACGGGACAGGGCGGTACAGGACCAGGTGTTACGGGACAGGGCGGTCCAGGACCAGGTGTTACGGGACAGGACGGTACAGGACCTGGACCAGGTGTTACGGGACAGGACAGTCCAGGACCAGGTGTTACGGGACAGGACGGTACAGGACCAGGTGTTACGGGACAGGACGGTCCAGGACCAGGTGTTACGGGACAGGACGGTACAGGACCAGGTGTTACGGGACAGGACGGTACTGGACCAGGTGTTACGGGACAGGACGGTCCAGGACCAGGTGTTACGGGACAGGACGGTACTGGACCAGGTGTTATGGGACAGGACGGTACAGGACCAGGACCAGGTGTTACGGGACAGGACGGTACTGGACCAGGTTTTACGGGACAGGACGGTACAGGACCAGGAACAGGTGTTACGGGACAGGACGGTCCAGGACCAGGGGTTACGGGACAGGACAGTCCAGGACCAGGTGTTACGGGACAGGACGGTCCCGGACCAGGTGTTACGGGACAGGACGGTACTGGACCAGGTGTTACGGGACAGGACGGTACAGGACCAGGACCAGGTGTTACGGGACAGGACGGTACTGGACCAGGTGTTACGGGACAGGACGGTACAGGACCAGGACCAGGTGTTACAGGACAGGACCAGGTTTTAATGGACAGGACCAGGTGTTACGGGACAGGACAGTCCAGGACCAGGTGTTACGGGACAGGACCAGGACCAGGTGTTACGGGACAGGACGGTACAGGACCAGGTGTTACGGGACAGGACGGTACTGGACCAGGTGTTACGGGACAGGACGGTACTGGACCAGGTGTTACGGGACAGGACGGTACTGGACCAGGTGTTACGGGACAGGACGGTACAGGACCAGGACCAGGTGTTACGGGACAGGACGGTCCAGGACCAGGTGTTACGGGACAGGACGGTACTGGACCAGGTGTTACGGGACAGGACGGTACTCGACCAGGTGTTACGGGACAGGACGGTACAGGACCAGGACCAGGTGTTACGGGACAGGACGGTACTGGACCAGGTGTTACGGGACAGGACGGTACAGGACCAGGACCAGGTGTTACGGGACAGGACGGTACTGGACCAGGTGTTACGGGACAGGACGGTACAGGACCAGGACCAGGTGTTACGGGACAGGACGGTACTGGACCAGGTGTTACGGGACAGGACGGTCCAGGACCAGGTGTTACGGGACAGGACCAGGTTTTAATGGACAGGACCAGGTGTTACGGGACAGGACGGTACTGGACCAGGTGTTACGGGACAGGACGGTACAGGACCAGGTGTTACGGGACAGGACCAGGTTTTAATGGACAGGACCAGGTGTTACGGGACAGGACGGTCCAGGACCAGGTGTTACGGGACAGGACGGTACTGGACCAGGTGTTACGGGACAGGATGGTACAGGACCAGGACCAGGTGTTACGGGACAGGACGGTACTGGACCAGGTGTTACGGGACAGGACGGTACTGGACCAGGTGTTACGGGACAGGACGGTCCAGGACCAGGGGTTACGGGACAGGACGGTCCAGGACCAGGACCAGGTGTTACGGGACAGGACGGTACTGGACCAGGTGTTACGGGACAGGATGGTACAGGACCAGGACCAGGTGTTACGGGACAGGACGGTACTGGACCAGGTGTTACGGGACAGGACGGTACTGGACCAGGTGTTACGGGACAGGACGGTCCAGGACCAGGGGTTACGGGACAGGACGGTACAGGACCAGGACCAGGTGTTACGGGACAGGACGGTACTGGACCAGGTGTTACGGGACAGGACCAGGTTTTAATGGACAGGACCAGGTGTTACGGGACAGGACGGTCCAGGACCAGGTGTTACGGGACAGGACGGTACTGGACCAGGTGTTACGGGACAGGATGGTACAGGACCAGGACCAGGTGTTACGGGACAGGACGGTCCAGGACCAGGTGTTACGGGACAGGACGGTACTGGACCAGGTGTTACGGGACAGGATGGTACAGGACCAGGTGTTACGGGACAGGATGGTACAGGACCAGGACCAGGTGTTACGGGACAGGACCGTACGAGACGGGTTGTTTTGTTGTTTAAAGGCACGCGAGACGACAGAAGACCTGCTGGACGTCCTCCATTCTCCTTTTGTTCTGAGTCAACTTCTTCTTTGTTGGGATGGATGGAGGGCATAATGCCACTTTGATGTCATACGTAACTGATGCATCCATTGCTGTCTGGATTATGCCTGCCTACTAGGTAGAGGTATGGTAGCTATGCAACAGAGCTCAAACTGCACCAGACACCCAGGCCTGGACCTAACTTTGATTCTCATCTGGTGTGAATAGACAGAAACATTGATTTTTTTTGCAATTTTGTTTCGTTGATTTGAATTAACAAGGGCTTCAGACCTAAACACCTGGACAGCAGTGATATGTGGCGCAGTAGGAGGCCTCACCTTGTAGCAGGTGTTGTCAGAGCAGGTATCCTTCACCTGCACCAGGATGAAGGCGTGGAGAAAGTTGGAGGCGATCATGTCGGGGACGAAGGGCGTGGCCTCTTCTTGAAACACCACCGCCACAATGTCATTTCCTATGTGACGCTTCCTCTGCAGCTGAAAGACATCACCATGACTACGTGACTGACATCACTCATCATCGTCCTGTCAAGCTAGCATGCTATCACACAGATATGTTGTCTCTTGTGAACGTTTACCTCACGTTTGCTGAAAAACATGCTGAGTCATGGTTTCTGTAACACGCTGAGTCGTAGTTTCTGTAACATGCCAAGCCATGTTTTCTGTAAAATGCTGAGTCGGGGTTTCTGTAACATGCTGAGTCATGGTTTCTGTATCATGCTGAGTCATGGTTTCTGTAACATGCTGAGTCATGGTTTCTGTAACATGCTGAGTCATGGTTTCTGTAACATGCTGAGTCGTGGTTTCTGTAACATGCTGAGTAATGGTTTCTGTAACATGCTGAGTCATGGTTTCTGTATCATGCTGAGTCATGGTTTCTGTAACATGCTGAGTCATGGTTTCTGTAACATGCTGAGTTGTGGTTTTTGTAACACGCTGAGTCGGGGTTTCTGTAACATGCCAAGCCATGTTTTCTGTAAAATGCTGAGTCGGGGTTTCTGTAACATGCTGAGTCATGGTTTCTGTATCATGCTGAGTCATGGTTTCTGTAACATGCTGAGTCATGGTTTCTGTAACATGCTGAGTCATGGTTTCTGTATCATGCTGAGTCATGGTTTCTGTAACATGCTGAGTCATGGTTTCTGTAACATGCTGAGTTGTGGTTTTTGTAACACGCTGAGTCGGGGTTTCTGTAACATGCCAAGCCATGTTTTCTGTAAAATGCTGAGTCATGGTTTCTGTAACATGCTGAGTTGTGGTTTCTGTAACACGCTGAGTCGGGGTTTCTGTAACATGCTGAGTTGTGGTTTCTGTAACACGCTGAGTCGGGGTTTCTGTAACATGCTGAGTCATGATTTCTGTAACATGCTGAGTCATGGTTTCTGTAACACGCTGAGTCGTGGTTTCTGTAACATGCTGTGTCATGTTTTATGTAACATGCTGAGTCGTGGTTTCTGTAACATGCTGAGTAATGGTTTCTGTAACATGCTGAGTCATGGTTTCTGTAACACGCTGAGTCGTGGTTTCTGTAACATGCTGAGTAATGGTTTCTGTAACATGCTGAGTCATGGTTTCTGTAACACGCTGAGTCGGGGTTTCTGTAACATGCTGAGTTGTGGTTTTTGTAACACGCTGAGTCGGGGTTTCTGTAACATGCTGAGTAATGGTTTCTGTAACATGCTGAGTCATGGTTTCTGTAACACGCTGAGTCGTGGTTTCTGTAACATGCTGTGTCATGTTTTATGTAACATGCTGAGTCGTGGTTTCTGTAACATGCTGTCATGTTTTCCATAAAATGCTGAGTCATGGTGTCTGTAATCTGCTGAGTTGAGGCTTCTGTAACATGCTGTGTCATGTTTTATGTAACATGCTGAGTCATGGTTTGTGTAACATGGTGAGTCATGGTTTCTGCAACATGATGAGTCATGTTTTATGTAAAATGGTCATGCTGTCTACCTGCTGAGCGTCTCCATCAGTAAAGGGCAGCTTGGTGGACACGTGGAACATGATCTCCTGCTCTCTGTGGACTGTGTAAACAGACTGAGACCCTGTCTGACCATGAGAAACATCCAGACCCCCCCGAAACCTGCAGAGAAGGAACAGGGACCGATCTGTTAATAAATATAAATATCTGTTCAGAGTTAAATAAACCACCAGCAGACATGTTGTCGTTGTGTCTCACCCCTTGAAGTCCTGAAGCTCCACCGTGTCTCCAAGCAGCTGCAGGAACTCTGTGAACGACGGCATCTCCTCGTTGTTGTTGAACAGTTCCTCCTCAGTAACCTGTTGGCAGGAAACATCTTCCTCAGACACCCGGAGACGTCTCAAGAAACCACGTCTCAAACGGTCGTCTCTACCTGTCCAAACCGCTGGTAAACCACACCAAACTTGAAGGTGTTGTTCATTTCGTGTTCGTCATAGTTCACGATCAGCTGAGATGCCTAGAGAGGAAGACAGGTCAGTCCAACATGGTGCGCTCTGCCGTTCACCAGGTGACGGTTCTTCGCTCACCTTAGGGTAGAGGACTGGACTGAACCGGAGTCCTGCCGCATCGTCACACAGCAGCTTCCATAGAAACATCATACAGTCAGTCATGGTCATGGTGTAAAACT
>NC_136628.1:38786701-39081701 GCF_933228915.1 Telmatherina bonti | reverse complement strand
ATTCATCCATCCATGCATCCATCCATCCATCCATCCATCAATTCATTCATTCATTTGTCCAGCCATCCATCCATCCATCCATCCATTCATTCATTCATTTGTCCATCCATCCATCCATCCATCCATCCATCCATCCATCCATCCATCCATTAATTTGTCCATCCATCCATCCATCCATCCATCCATTAATTTGTCCATCCATCCATTCATCCATCCATCCATCCATCATCCTAACAGCTGAGTCTTATGAAGGGTGGCGGGAAGCTGGAGCCTATCCCAGCAGTCTTTTGGGCGAAAGGCGGGGTACACCATGGACAGCTCGCCGGTCCATCGCAGGACATCTCACAACATTTTTTCAGAAACAGCATTTTTCTCTGCGACTTTTTCTGCTTTTAAAAAAAGAGAATATTCCCACTTCCTAATTTATCTTCATCTTTACTCAGTGATGAAGATAAACAGCTGTTAAAATAAAGACTAATGATTAAATTCTGTTTACCATTTTGTGTGTTAAATATTTAGCTTTACTGCAGTTGACTCTCCGTATCTTCCAGGTCCAAAAGGACAAAAAAAGATACATGTGCATGTTAGATTAATTCAGGTATATTTGATTTCAGCTACGTTTAGATGGTAAAAGGTGAATTAAGTTATATTATTTTCTCTCCGTGGTTGTCCATTTGTTTTGCTACAACGTGCACCATTGTAAATAAATATTGATCATGTTGGGGGACGTGTGCCTTCTGCCATCTTTTAGCCACTCTGGTCATGTAAGCTACCACAGTCCAGGCAGCTGAAACGATGAATGGAGAACTGAACAGCTTTATTTTTCCTCATCAGTTTGTTGCCATTGTCAGCTGTCTGACATAGCAGCTCGCGAGGACTTGTAGCGACGTGTCAGGGTAAAGCAGAATATTTCCACGCGGACCCACAGGGCCAGAAACTGTCTGCAGTAAATCGGAAATATTTGGCTTTATAAGAATAAACCATGAGGGGTAGGGTGAAAAGCAAAAGAATGGGATCAGGCCTAAACCTTTGGTGGATGAAGCTTTTATACCCAACCTAGACACCCTCACCTGTCAAGAGGTAATCCGGCAGTTGGAAATCGGTTCTTTGGACCAAAACTTGTAAATTAAGGTTGAAACTAAATAAACACCTGATGAATATTTTAGAGATGTTATTTTTTTTCAGGTTCTAAAATATCCAACAAAGAAAAGAGACAAAGTTGCTTCTGAATGGACGTTTGTCATGTTTCACATGGTTTGCTGCTTCAGGCTGGACTCAGACTGAAGGTCTGAGGACGCCACCGGTGGACACGCAGGTACCTGACGATGACGTGGAGGTACTCGTGGTCCTTCACCTCCTCGTGTCTCACCGACAGCAGCAGATTTCCCAGACCGCTGGACGAGCAGGAGAAGTTCAGATGTTCCTGACAGACACAACAGAACAGGCATTACAAACAGACACGGGGGTCATAAAGACATAAGGACGTCCTCCTCACCCTGCCCATGAAGTGCTTCCTGTACGCCTGAGCTGCTGCGTTCATCTCCTCCAGCTGGTACCCACAATCCTGCCTTCCTTCCAGTCCTTCATCCTCCTCCTCAGTCCTGCTGACCAGAGAGGTGGGAGGAAGCGGAGACTCGGGATCCTCGATCCAGTAACCTCCGAACTGCGGCAGGATGACCTGGGGGTATGGACCGCCCCTCTCCAACACCTGAAACACAGACTCGTGAGGACGGATCTCCTCTCTACGTCCTCTTTGTGATTTTGAGCGTCATCAAAAAATATTTAAAAAATGTTTAACAGAATAAAATGATGAAACATGAAAAAGCAAACGAAAGCAGTTTCCGGCGTCTTGTGGACATCTGTGTCTTCGTGTCTCACCTCTTCGATCCTCGGGTAGGGAATGTAGTCGTCCTGACGGAAACAAGCAGGAATAAAGAAAGTCATTTTAATGAGTTCATGTCAGAGTGGAGAAAAACGTTCCTTCTGGAGGGAAATGGACTTTTTATGGTTTAAATGAACACATGACTGCAGCTTTGCTTCTTCATGCATGATGACAAGATGAAATGGTGAAATGATAAAATGATGAAACGGTGAAATGGTGAAACGGTGAAATGGTCAAACAATGAAATGGTGAAATGGTGAAACGATGAAATGATGAAACAATGAAATGGTGAAATGGTGAAACAATGAAATGGTGAAATGGTGAAATGGTGAAACGGTGAAATGATGAAACGGTGAAATGGTGAAACGGTGAAATGGTGAAATGGTGAAACGGTGAAATGGTGAAATGGTGAAATGATGAAACGGTGAAATGGTGAAATGGTGAAACGGTGAAATGATGAAACAATGAAATGGTGAAATAATGAAATGATGAAATGGTGAAACGATGAAACAATGAAATGGTGAAATGGTGAAACGGTGAAATGGTGAAACAATGAAATGGTGAAATGGTGAAACAATGAAATGGTGAAACAATGAAATGGTGAAATGGTGAAACGGTGAAATGGTGAAACAATGAAATGGTGAAATGGTGAAACAATGAAATGGTGAAACAATGAAATGGTGAAACGGTGAAATGGTGAAACAATGAAATGGTGAAATGGTGAAATGGTGAAACAATGAAATGGTGAAATGGTGAAATGGTGAAACAATGAAATGGTGAAATGGTGAAACAATGAAATGGTGAAACAATGAAATGATGAAATGATGAAACGATGAAACAATGAAATGGTGAAATGGTGAAACAGTGAAATGATGAAATGCTGAAATGGTGAAATGGTAAAACAATGAAATGGTGAAATGGTGAAACGATGAAATGATGAAACAATGAAATGGTGAAATGGTGAAACGGTGAAATGGTGAAACAATGAAATGGTGAAATGGTGAAACAATGAAATGGTGAAACGGTGAAATGGTGAAACAATGAAATGGTGAAATGGTGAAACAATGAAATGGTGAAATGATGAAACGATGAAACAATGAAATGGTGAAACAGTGAAATGGTGAAACGGTGAAACAATGAAATGGTGAAATGATGAAATGATGACATGCTGAAATGGTGAAATGGTGAAACGGTGAAATGGTGAAACAATGAAATGATGAAACGATGAAAAGATGAAACGATGAAATGGTGAAATGGTGAAACAATGAAATGGTGAAACGGTGAAATGGTGAAACAATGAAATGGTGAAATGATGAAATGATGTAACGGTGAAATGGTGAAACGATGAAATGATGAAACGATGAAATGGTGAAATGGTGAAACGGTGAAATGGTGAAACAATGAAATGATGAAACGATGAAACGATGAAATGGTGAAATGGTGAAACAATGAAATGGTGAAACAGTGAAATGGTGAAACGGTGAAATGGTGAAACAATGAAATGATGAAACGATGAAAAGATGAAACGATGAAATGGTGAAATGGTGAAACAATGAAATGGTGAAACGGTGAAATGGTGAAACAATGAAATGGTGAAATGATGAAATGATGTAACGGTGAAATGGTGAAACGATGAAATGATGAAACGATGAAATGGTGAAATGGTGAAACGGTGAAATGGTGAAACAATGAAATGATGAAACAATGAAACGATGAAATGGTGAAATGGTGAAACAATGAAATGGTGAAACAGTGAAATGGTGAAACGGTGAAATGGTGAAACAATGAAATGGTGAAATGATGAAATGATGTAACGGTGAAATGGTGAAACGATGAAATGATGAAACGATGAAATGGTGAACATGAAGGATAACACAGCGGAGGTTTGGGTCCTTGTCAGGGCTTTGGGGGAAATCGGGAGCCAGTGTAAAAGCAGAAGCTTCATTAGCTTAGCGAGGTTAGCTAATGATGCTAGCTAAGTTTGCTAACGAACCCATCTTATTAAACTTTTCCATCAGTATCATCTTGTCTCGTTGCAACTCGCCTCGGCTCCGTGTGGAAGGTTTTTCACTCGGCTTTCTACCCATTTACTGGTTCTTTCCCGTAACTCCTCAGCCCAGGTTCTCAGCGAGCTGAGTCGGGTTGTGTGCGACGTCGCCAGATTGCATGCTGCTATTGGTCAGGGGCGCGGCCAATCAGAGGTCAGGGAGTGACATCACTGGAAGAGCAACTCCAACTCGCAAGTTGTTTACATCACGGGACAAGCAACGGCGCAACAGAAGTCTGTTCTGTGGTCCAACACCGAGGTGGAGACATGTCTCAGGTTGGTGAGGAAAGGATACAGAGGGAACCAGATGGAGCGACACGAAATGAAAACATCTATCAGGAGCTTTCCGACTCAATGTCTACGGCTAGCAACGGAGTTTCCAGCACAAGAGAAGCTGAAAAAGCTCTGAAGTGAGTATCGGCAGGTCAAGGACCACAATGGTCGGAATGGATCAAACCGGGAGACTGGACGTGGTTTCAACAGATGGAAACGATTTATGGTAGCGAGAGGCGAGCCTTAGACCAAGTAGCAGATTGCCTCTCGGTCCTGTGTTGTTAGAGAGCTTGTCATGCACAACACTGACGTCACAATGATTTCACACAAACCCCGCCCCTTTTAGACCTGGTACTAAACTGTAATGGAAAAGAAACTGGACCAAGCTGAGACGAGTTAAGTTGAGACAAGCAGATACTGATGGAAAACAGGCAGAATCTCAGCAGCAGCTTGTTTTTATTTGGTTCTAAACATTTTTGTTCTGGGAAAAGAAATTAGAATGAGGAGAAAACAGCTAACGAAGACTTTTCGGTGGCTGGCTAACCGCTGCAGGTTCAAGGTTCCCTTTAGAAGAGATTTTCTGTTCCCTTTGACTTAAAGCGGAACGAAAACTGGCCCAGCCTATCAGCGGTTTTAGAGTACAACAACTTCTCTACACGGATCAACAACCAAGCGCTGCTTTTTCATAAAACATGAGTGTGGACGGACATGAGGACGGACATGCCTTCTGTCTCTGAGGGATCGTCTTCATCTCAGCCGTCTCCGGAACCTGCTGCGTTTGTGTCAGAAAGAGAAAATGGGATAATTCTGATTCATCCTTTCATCTCCACACCTGGCATTAACCGCATCTGCTGTGGAACTACTTTCTC
The DNA here is from genome assembly GCF_933228915.1 of Telmatherina bonti. NCBI lineage: Eukaryota > Metazoa > Chordata > Actinopteri > Atheriniformes > Telmatherinidae > Telmatherina > Telmatherina bonti. The sequence goes on along the minus strand of NC_136628.1, from coordinate 39,076,630 downwards.
TGGTGCATTAATACACATGTGGTGGAAAATCTGAGTGTAAATAAACTACAGACTGTGGATGGAAAAAAGAAACATGTTTTCCATCCTTCCATCCGTCCCTCCATCCATCCAACCAGCCATCCACCCATCCATTCATCCATCCATCCCTCCATCCATCCAACCAGCCATCCACCCATCCATTCATCCATCCGTCCCTCCATCCATCCAACCAACCATCCACCCATCGATTCATCCATCCATTCATCTATCCATCCATTAATCCATCCATCCATCATATATCCATCCAACCATTAACCTATCCATCCATCCATCCATCATATATTCATCCATCCATCCATTCATCCGTCCATTCATCCATCCATCAATCCACCCATCCATTCATCCATTCATCCATCATATATTCATCCATCCATCCACCCATCCATTCATCCATCCATCATTCATCATATATCCATCCATCCATTCATTCATTCATCCATCCATCCATCCATCTATCCACCCATCCATCTATCCATCCATCCATCCATCCATTCATTCATGCATCTATCATCCATCCATCCATTCATCCACCTATCCATCCATTCATCCATCTATCCATCCATTCATCCATCCATCCATCCATCCATCCATACATCTATCCATCCATTCTTCCATCCATCATCCATCCATCCATCCATCCATCCATCCATACATCTATCCATCCATACTTCCATCCATCATCCATCCATCCATTTATACATCTATCCATCCATTCTTCCATCTATCCACCAATCCATCCATCCATCATATATCAATTCATCCATCAATCCATCCATTCATCCATCTATCCATCCATTCATTCATTCATCCATCCATCCATCCATCCATCCATCCATCCATCATCCATGTCCAACAGGATAGTCTTACCTCCATCTTGTCCATTGTATCAAAGAAGTGAGCCGACTGCAGAAAAACAGATGAATGTTAATGTTTCTTTGTAGATAAAATTCAGTCAGACTAAAAACTCTAATCTGACTGGAAACATATCCAGCTCAGATCTGGCTCAGATCCGGCCTAGATCTGGCTCAGATCCAGCTCAGATCTGGCCTAGATCTGGCATGGATCTGGTTCAGATCAGGATCAAGAGGCAAACCCCCGAGTGGCTTAGGGGGTACTAATCTGACCTACTGGAGACCAGATGGTTCTGCATTTGGAACCGAAACTAAGATGAAAAGTGGTTTAGGGGGAACTGGACTTGATGTTGAATCCAGTTTTAGACTGATTCAAATAATCGTATGTGGACCTGACGGACAGATCCAGACCACAAGTACAGAGACAAAGTAGGCTAAACTGGGCCAAGTCTGGACCGTACTCTGATCTGATTACCTTCATGGTGGGCGGGGCCGTACGGGGGGGCGAGGGGGGGCAGTCCGCCTGGGGAACATTGGAGACGGCCAGGAGGTCCTGTTTGCTGCAATACAGGAGGAAATCATCAGTAATCAGTTATCAATAAACATTATTGATGACATTTATCGACAGGTTGATCATCATCTTCATCACCTTCGTTAAAATGTATGATCATGCGCTTGACACATGCGTCAGGCTTCATGTGAGCTTGACCCGTTTGACAACTAGCCAACCATTTTCCCGCTCTTACCATGGTTACATGGTTTGGCCCACAAACACAGCAACCTGAACTTGTCAGCAGCCAATACCATTTCAGCTTGTCTAGACGTAGAACCCAATATCAACGAGTCATGATTTGATCCGAACCTTCTTCTTCATCTTCATGCCGCTTATCCGGGGTCGGGTCACGGGGGCAGCAGCCTAAGCAGGGAAGCCCAGACTTCCCTCTCCCCAGCCACATTTGCCAACTCTGCGGGGGATCCCGAGGCGTTCCCAGGCCAGCCGAGAGATATAATCCCTCCAACGTGTCCTGGGTCTTCCCCGGGGTCTCCTCCCAGAGGGACGTGCCTGGAACACCTCACCAGGGAGGTCCAGGAGGCATCCTGACCAGATGCCCGAGCCACCTCAACTGGTTCCTCTCGATGTGAAGGAGCAGCGGCTCTACTCTGATCTCCTCCCAGATGACCGAGCTCCTCACCCTATCTCTAAGGGAGAGCCCGGCCACCCTGCGGAGGAAACTCATTTCAGCCGCCTGTATACGAGATCTGGTTCTTTCGGTCACGACCCACAGCTCATGACCATAGGTGAGGGTAGGAACGTAGATCGACTGGTAAATGGAGAGCTTCGCCTTCTGGCTCAGCTCCTTCTTCACCATGACAGACTGGCGCAGAGTCCGCATTACCGCAGACGCCGCACCGATCCGTCTGTCGATCTCGCGCTCCATCCTTCCCTCACTCGTGAACAAGACCCCGAGATATTTAAACTCCTCCACTTGAGGCAGGACCTAACTCCCGACCCGGAGAGGGCAATCCACCCTATTCCGGCTGAGGACCATGGTCTCAGATTTGGAGGTACTGATTCTCATCCCAGCCGCTTCACACTCGGCAGCGAATCGCTCAAGTGAGAGCTGGAGATCACGACCAGATGAAGCCAACAGGACCACGTCATCTGCAAAAAGCAGAGACCCAATCCTGAGGCCACCAAGCCGGATCCCCTCAACACCTCGGCTGCACCTAGAAATTCTGTCCATATAAGTTATGAACAGAATCGGTGATAAAGGGCAGCCTTGGCGGAGTCCAACCCTCACCGGAAACGAATCCGACTTACTACCGGCAATGCGAACCAAGCTCTGACACCTGTCGTACAGGGACCGGACAGCTCGTACATTTGATCTGAATATTAATCAAAACTTAATGTCAGCACTGAGCGCTCACTGTCAATTATTGATCATTAACAAACAGATATTGATTAGTGACACTCTGGATGACAACCCACATGAGAATATCGCTGAGTCACATTAGACTAACTGCTGATTCATGGCTGAATGAGGGAAAGTTTAACTTATTTATCATCCTGCCGCCTCGGATCCTTGCAGGACGATGAAGCATGAGGAGATCTTGATCATATCTCCAGATGATTGTGATCAGTTCAATCACATAAACAGCAACTTTCTGCAGGTTCCTCTGGATTCAGACCTCCATGTTCCACACAGGAGCTCGTTTATTTAACCCGGACATAAGTTTCACTGTGTTCAGAGACCATGTGACCTCTTTTTATGACCCAGCATCATGGCGGCAGGATGATGGTCTGGATGAACACGTTTCCTCTGGATCTGATCCCCCCCCCCCCTTCATTCTTACAATTTATTCTGTATTATTCACAGTATATCATGTGTTATTTACCACTTCTGCTGGGGGGTTGGAAGACGGAGAAGAAGACAACAGACATCAGGAAAAACCACAGGGAAAAGCAGCAACCAGGTGTGTGTGAGAGCGTGTGCGCGAGAGTGTGTGTGTACATGTTACAGGTGTATTAAGCCACACCCCCTCCAAGGATCAGCGGCCGACTAAGGGGACCCTGAGTCCCAGAAGCCAGCAGCCAATGCGGGGGGGAGCCGAGGCCGGCTGCTACAGGGACAGGAGGAGGCAGAGGAAAGCCAGACCCAGCCCCGCCTGGCAGCCCCCCTATGCCTGAGTCAGCACCCCGGACCCTGCAGGCCCGCAAGCCATCCACCAGCCCCTGGAAGGTCCGGCCCAACGCCAGTGAGAACAGGGGCAGTCCAGCGCGTGCCCTAGCAGACCAGACCGGGCAGTCCAGAGACCGCCCCAGCAGACCCGACCGGGCAGTCCAGAGACCGCCCCAGCAGACCCGATCGGGCAGTCCAGAGACCGACCGGGCAGTCCAGAGACCGCCCCAGCAGACCCGATCGGGCAGTCCAGAGACCGCCCCAGCAGACCCGATCGGGCAGTCCAGAGACCGCCCCAGCAGACCCGACCGGGCAGTCCAGAGACCGCCCCAGCAGACCCGACCGGGCAGTCCAGAGACCGCCCCAGCAGACCCGATCGGGCAGTCCAGAGACCGACCGGGCAGTCCAGAGACCGCCCCAGCAGACCCGATCGGGCAGTCCAGAGACCGCCCCAGCAGACCCGATCGGGCAGTCCAGAGACCGCCCCAGCAGACCCGACCGGGCAGTCCAGAGACCGCCCCAGCAGACCCGACCGGGCAGTCCAGAGACCGCCCCAGCAGACCCGATCGGGCAGTCCAGAGACTGGAGTGAGACGGTTTCCGCGCGGTTCTCGGCTGGTACATGATGAGACGACACGAAACAAAAATCAAAAGAAAGGAACTGATTTTCATATTCAGGGTGACATCACAACAGCAGAACCAACCAGTAGGAAGGGGCGTGGCTTGTTGGGGCCTGGCCTGGATAAGACTAGAAATGCAGAGGTAGAAAACACGACTACCTGATGACCTGACAGAGTTTGTAACCGTGGAAAACAGAAACATTTTAAGAGCCTTTGGAAGGGTCTACAGCTCTGCTACAGACAGAAACATTGCAAGAAATCACCGCGGCAAGTGAAATAAATAATGGATTGAAAAAGAACTTGACAGATAATCGAACTTTAACCTCTACAGACAAACACAAGCGGTGAGCAGCGAGCGGTGGCGTCTTACAGAGGCCGTCTGACAACAGTCGGCGTGCGAGAACATCATCTTTTTGGCAGCTCCAGTTCTTCACATTAGCGTGGCGTCGGGTATTATCGGAACACTGGTGGATCCTCCAGGACCAGATCTGGTAGATCCTCCAGGACCAGATCTGGTGGATCCTCCAGGACCAGATCTGATGGATCCTCCAGGACCAAATCAGGTGGATCTTCCAGGACCAGATCTAGTGGATCCTCCAGGACCAGATCTGATGGATCCTAGAGGACCAGATCTGATGGATCCTAGAGGACCAGATCTGATGGATGCTAGAGGACCAGATCTGGTGGATCCTCCAGGACCAGATCTGATGGATCCTCCAGGACCAGATCTGGTAGATCCTCCAGGACCAGATCTGGTGGATCCTCCAGGACCAGATCTGGTGGATCCTCCAGGACCAGATCTGGTGGATCCTCCAGGACCAGATCTGGTGGATCCTCCAGGACCAAATCAGGTGGATCTTCCAGGACCGGATCTGGTGGATCCTCCAGGACCAGATCTGATGGATCCTAGAGGACCAGATCTGATGGATCCTAGAGGACCAGATCTGATGGATCCTAGAGGACCAGATCAGGTGGATCCTCCAGGACGAGATCTGATGGATCCTAGAGGACCAGATCTGGTAGATCCTCCAGGACCAGATCTGGTAGATCCTCCAGGACCAGATCTGGTGGATCCTCCAGGACCAGATCTGATGGATCCTAGAGGACCAGATCTGATGGATCCTAGAGGACCAGATCTGGTGGATCCTCCAGGACCAGATCTGATGGATCCTCCAGGACCAGATCTGGTAGATCCTCCAGGACCAGATCTGGTGGATCCTCCAGGACCAGATCTGATGGATCCTAGAGGACCAGATCTGATGGATCCTAGAGGACCAGATCTGGTGGATCCTCCAGGACCAGATCTGATGGATCCTCCAGGACCAGATCTGGTAGATCCTCCAGGACCAGATCTGGTGGATCCTCCAGGACCAGATCTGATGGATCCTAGAGGACCAGATCTGATGGATCCTAGAGGACCAGATCAGGTGGATCCTCGAAGACCAGATCAGGTGGATCCTCCAGGACCAGATCAGGTGATCCCGAGCGCAGGACGTGTGCACAGAGCGTGCTTATTGGGCGCTTTGGCGTTTCCGTGTTCAGGTCGGGTTTCTGGCTTCATATCTGCTCTGACTGCAAACTCCAGCACGACAAACTGGAAACACGTTTAACTAGCATCATGAAAACAGTTTGTTAGCATGTAGGTCCAGGTCTGGTTCTGGACCTGGTCCGACGCAGCACAAACTTCAGCATAGATCCAGGGCAAGTATCGTCGATACTGATATTAATACTTTTTACATGAGTTATTTATTAATGAGGCTTTACAGTCATAATTTTTAAAAAGTACATGTTTTGTTACATTTTTTAAAATTAAATTTTAATTTAATCTTTTCTGTTTGTAAACAACATAAAATAACAACTTGGACTTGGAGAGAAACAAAGTCTGTTTGGTTCTGGTTCACATTCTTCGGGTTTTTGACCCAGAAGTCCTCTTCAGGTCAAACACCGATCTCATTGTGGCGTCGAGGGATGACGGTATTACCTAACACTGAGACGAGCCTTGGTATCACAGACAGCGGGATGGATCTGGCCGGTCCGACTGCAGGAATGAAGAACTAATCTCGGAGCGTGAAACCTCGCATGTGGTCTGAGACATGTGAGCTGACCAGTGACGACAGCTTTCTGTCCTCAGCGGTTAATTAGTTTTCTTCCTCGCGAGTCTTCGGCGAGTCCGAAGAGATGAGGACGGGAGATAAAGGTCAGAGATAGAAAACCTGCTGAGAGAGAAAAGGTCATTCCGTGTGCTTCTCAGGTTATTTATTACATAAACGTGGATGAAGCAGATGAAGCCGTAATCCTGGTAAAGTCTCGTCGCTGTGAGGACGATGGAAATTCGAAACATTGTGGAGAAGATGGTTAAAAACAAAAGGAGCCATTCAGAAGCCATCTTTCTGGTCATGTGAGCCGTTTGCCTCGTCTGGAAAACCACAGAAGGAGAGCGTTAAAATAATTATCTAGATTATCTAGATATGTTCTAGTGTCTTTATTCTTTCCCAGATTTTATTTTCATATTTAGGTTTTAGGTTGAATGGCAGGTATTTTATTTTCCTTTTATTATTTGTAAAACACACACACACACACACACACACACACACACACACACACACATGAAACGACCAGATCACTCGACCACGACGTCACGTTTCCATTAAACGTCCGCGACATATTTCAACGTGGACAGGTGAAACAGCATCAGGTGTCCAATCTTCGTCTGGGCCGGTTTTAGGAAGTCCAGGTGTTTCTGTCACCAGTCTTTTATGCCAAGTTTAGGCTTTGTGCAGTTTGCACCTCCCAGCCAGCGGTACCTCGGGGAGTCGCTGGCCTTTGGGGCAGGTACCTCGGAGGAGTCGCTGGCCTTTGGGGCAGGTACCTCGGGGAGTCGCCGGCCTTTGGGGCGGTACCTTGGAGGAGTCGCTGGCCTTTGGGGCAGGTACCTCGGAGGGGTCGCCGGCCTTTGGGGCAGGTACCTCGGGGAGTCGCTGGCCTTTGGGGCGGTACCTCGGAGGAGTCGCCGGCCTTTGGGACGGTACCTCGGAGAGTCGTTGGACTTTGGGCGGTACCTCGGAGGAGTCGCCGGCCTTTGGGACGGTACCTCGGGGAGTCGCTGGCCTTTGGGGCGGTACCTCGGGGAGTCGCTGGCCTTTGGGGCGGTACCTCGGAGGAGTCGCCGGCCTTTGGGGCAGGTACCTCGGGGAGTCGCTGGACTTTGGGGCGGTACCTCGGGGAGTCGCTGGCCTTTGGGGCGGTACCTCGGGGAGTCACTGGCCTTTGGGGCGGTACCTCGGGGAGTCGCTGGCCTTTGGGGCGGTACCTCGGAGGAGTCGCCGGCCTTTGGGGCAGGTACCTCGGGGAGTCGCTGGACTTTGGGGCGGTACCTCGGGGAGTCGCTGGCCTTTGGGGCGGTACCTCGGGGAGTCGCTGGCCTTTGGGGCGGTACCTCGGGGAGTCCCTGGCCTTTGGGGCGGTACCTCGGAGGAGTCGCTGGCCTTTGGGGCAGGTAGCTCAGAGGAGTCCCTGGCCTTTGGGGCAGTACCTCGGGGAGTCGCTGGCCTTTGGGGCGGTACCTCGGGGAGTCGCTGGCCTTTGGGGCGGTACCTCGGGGAGTCCCTGGCCTTTGGGGCGGTACCTCGGAGGAGTCGCTGGCCTTTGGGGCAGGTAGCTCAGAGGAGTCCCTGGCCTTTGGGGCAGTACCTCGGGGAGTCGCTGGCCTTTGGGGCGGTACCTCGGGGAGTCCCTGGCCTTTGGGGCAGTACCTCGGAGGAGTCGCTGGCCTTTGGGGCAGGTACCTCAGAGGAGTCCATGGCCTTTGGGGCGGTACCTCGGGGAGTCGCTGGCCTTTGAGGCGATACCTCGGGGAGTCCCTGGCCTTTGGGGCGGTACCTCGGAGGAATCGCCGGCCTTTGGGGCGGTACCTCGGAGGAGTCGCCGGCCTTTGGGGCAGGTACCTCGGAGGAGTCCCTGGCCTTTGGGGCAGGTAGCTCAGAGGAGTCCCTGGCCTTTGGGGCGGTACCTCGGGGAGTCGCTGGCCTTTGAGGCGATACCTCGGGGAGTCCCTGGCCTTTGGGGCGGTACCTCGGAGGAGTCGCCGGCCTTTGGGGCAGGTACCTCGGAGGAGTCGCTGGCCTTTGGGGCAGGTACCTCAGAGGAGTCCCTGGCCTTTGGGGCGGTACCTCGGGGAGTCGCTGGCCTTTTGGGTGGGTACCTCGGAGGAGTCACTGGCCTTTGGGGTGATACCTTGGGGAGTCCCCGGCCTCTGGGGCAGTAACTCGGGGAGTCGCCGGCCTTATGGCGCGATACCTTGGGGAGTCCCTGGCCTTTGGGGCGGTACCTCGGGGAGTCCCTGGCCTTTGGGGCGGTACCTCGGGGAGTCCCTGGCCTTTGGGGCGGTACCTCGGGGAGTCGCCGGCCTTTGAGGCGATACCTTGAGGAGTCACCGGTCTTTGAGGCGATACCTCGGGGAGTCCCTGGCCTTTGGGGCGGTACCTCGGAGGAGTCGCTGGCCTTTGGGGCAGGTACCTCGGAGGAGTCGCTGGCCTTTGGGGCAGGTACCTCAGAGGAGTCCCTGGCCTTTGGGGCGGTATCTCGGGGAGTCGCTGGCCTTTGAGGCGATACCTCGGGGAGTCCCTGGCCTTTGGGGCGGTACCACGGGGAGTCGCCGGCCTCTGGGGCAGTAACTCGGGGAGTCGCCGGCCTTATGGCGCGATACCTTGGGGAGTCCCTGGCCTTTGCGGCGGTACCTCGGGGAGTCGCTGGCCTTTGGGGCGGTACCTCGGAGGAGTCGCTGGCCTTTTGGGCAGGTACCTCGGAGGAGTCACTGGCCTTTGGGGTCATACCTTGGGGAGTCCCCGGCCTCTGGGGCAGTAACTCGGGGAGTCGCCGGCCTTATGGCGCGATACCTTGGGGAGTCCCTGGCCTTTGCGGCGGTACCTCGGGGAGTCCCTGGCCTTTGGGGCGGTACCTCGGGGAGTCCCTGGCCTTTGGGGCGGTACCTCGGGGAGTCGCCGGCCTTTGGGGCAGGTACCTCGGAGGAGTCGCTGGCCTTTGGGGCAGGTACCATAGAGGAGTCCCTGGCCTTTGGGGCGGTACCTCGGGGAGTCGCTGGCCTTTGGGGCGGTACCTTGGGGAGTCGCTGGGCTTTTGGGCGGGTACCTTGGAGGAGTCACTGGCCTTTGGGGTGATACCTTGGGGAGTCCCCAGCCTTGGGGCGATACCTTGGGGAGTCACCGGCCTCTGGGGCGGTACCTCAGGGAGTCGCCAGCCTTTGGGGCGGTACCTTGGGGAGTCGCCTGCCTCTGGGGCGGTACCTCGGGGAGTCGCCGGCCTTTGAGGCGATACCTTGAGGAGTCAATGGCCTTTGGGGCGGTACCTCGGGGAGTCGCCAGCCTCTGAGGCGGTACCTCGGGGAGTCGCCGGCCTCTGGGGCAGGTTCATTTGAAAGGGGAAGAGGCAGTCTTCCAGGTAAGACCAGTATCATGACGTTCTGGGGAAGTGTTGGAGCTAAGCCACAATCTGGAAAAATTTAGGTTTTAGTAAGTTGGATCTTACATGTCGTGGTTTTAACATGCTTTGTATGGCAGGGCTGGTCTCTGGCAGTTTTAGACTGGAAGTTAGTTTTTTTTAAAAAATTTATTCAGCTCCAGCTCTGAGTGTTTCAGGCCACAACTCGTTTTTCTATCTTTTTTTCCTTTCTTGGTCACTCCCGCCCAAAAAAGTCCTCCGTGTTCTCCGTGGAGCTCAGTACTGGTTTGTCCGATCCCGATTATTGTGCATGAGATTAGTGGACTGATGGTGTGTAGTGGGTTGCCGTGCAAACCAGGATGTACTAAGTGTGAAAAGTTTTCTGTGTATTTTAGTGGATGAGTCGCCCCGTGGTGTGCGTTGTTGGAAGGGTGAACTAATGCTGAGCCAGATGGTCTGAAAAGACGTGAAGGGAGCGATCGTACATGTAAATAAATGATTAAATGTTAAGGCTGCAACAAAGTTCATCAATGTTAAATTTCCTTGTTGACGCGTCGCGTTATAAATGCCCTAACGGCTTTGCTAATAAAACGCTGCTCCACCGCGGCTTTTCAGACAGTAGAAGAACTCTAACCACCGAGCAAATGACGCAAAGCACCACAGGAAGTTCTGGGGGCAGTATCGTCCTGCAGCGTCTTTGTTTAACCAATGAAGAAGAAACTCGCAGCGGTGCGACCTGTTTCCACAGTTTGGGGACATTTCATGCTAAACAAAGTGTCAAACAGGTGAAATGTGTCGTCTGCCACGCAGAGTTGGCGTACCACGGCAGCACGACGGTCATGCATGATCATCTGGAAGGAAAGCACCTCGGAGTCATGGTTTCCAGTGTTCCTGATGGCAAAGTTAGCATTAGCTAAAGTTAGCATTAGCGAGTAGCAGTGTGCTGTTGTTACCGCTGCCAAAGAGCTTCTGGTTTTACCGCCGTTTATCTGTTTGTGTTCAAGATAACTCAGAAAGTTATGGAGAGATTTTCATGAAATGTTCAGGAGTCGTTGGAAATGTGAAAAGGAAGAAGTGATTTAATTTTGGTGGTGATCCGGATCACCACCGGAATGTTTTAAAGGATTCTGGTCCTTGTTTACCTACAAAACAGGCTTTTTCAAGATGTAAATAATCATTTCAATGCAATTCTACCAAAATTAAGACGTTAAAATATTTTATTTTGTTTTTCTTTTGAGGTAAATTCTGTCCAGCTTGGATACGACACTATAGCTAAGTTTGGATGTTTCAGAATAAATTAGTAGTGAGTTGTTAAGCTTAATATCCAATTGGTTCAGGATTCTGTTAACGTATTAAAGGACATTATGTTGGGACTGACTGGGAATCAGAAGGACCTTCACATGATGCAGATGGAGAGAGTGGGCTAAAACATAGTGGAACCAGTAAAAAGAGCTGCGTCACCTGGAAGCACAGATGGTGGGTGGGACAGAAATAATCGGGACTAATGGAAAAAATTATTTACAGATTAGTCGACTATTAAAATAATCGTTTGTTGCAGCCTTTATGTTTCGATCATTTCTTTTATTATTTTCCACATCATCACTCTGATTACATCTGGATCAGTGCTGAAACTGAGACGATCGACAGAGAAAGTGTTACATGTTCCTGCAGCGCCACAGATTTGGTGGCTAAGATGACCAGTTCAGTGACATAAAACCAGTCTCTGTTGGAAGCTTTCAGCTGATTTGTGACCTCCTCTGACAGCTGCCTGCCACAGCGGATCACATCAGCTGCAACATGCTCCACATGCTACCAACACAATGCACCATCCTCCTGCAGGCTGCTCCTGGAATGGAACAGCCTGCAGAGTCTGTCATCAACCAGTTGTCATCAACTATCAACCAGTTCCTGTAGATCCCGCTGGTGAACATCCACCCATCATCCACCCACCATCCACCCACTATCCACCCACCATCCACCCACCATCCACCCACCATCCACCCATCATCCACCCACCATCCACCCACCATCCACCCACCATCCACCCACCATCCATCCACCATCCACCCACAATCCACCCACCATCCACCCACCATCCACCCACCATCCATCCACCATCCATCCACTATCCATCCACTATCCATCCACTATCCACCCACCATCCACCCACCATCCATCCACCATCCATCCACTATCCATCCACTATCCACCCACCATCCACCCACCATCCACCCACCATCCATCCACCATCCACCCACTATCCACCCATCATCCACCCACTATCCCCCCATCATCCACCCACTATCCACCCACTATCCACCCATCATCCATCCACCATCCACCCATCATCCATCCACCATCTATCTACTATCCACCCAACATTCACCCACCATCCACCCATCATCCATCCACCATCCATCTACTATCCACCCACCATCCACCCACCATCCATCCACCATCCATCCACTATCCACCCACCATCCACCCATCATCCACCCACCATCCATCCACTATCCACTTATCATCCACCCACCATCCACCCACCATCCATCCACCATCCACCCACCATCCATCCACCATCCACCCACCATCCACCCACCATCCACCCATCATCCACCCACCCACCATCCACCCATCATCCACCAATCCACCATCCACCTATCATCCACCCACCATTTACCCACCCATCCAAGTCGATTCCAAGTCGGTTTTCCTTAGTTAGACTTTTATTATGAAGTGACGGTAAAGTGTCCTGAGATGACGTCACTGTAAAGCAGCACTGTACAAATTAGGCCAAACTGAAAGCAGCTGACCTGAACATCGAGGCGTACAGGACGCTAATGCGTCTTTGTTCTCTGAGTTTTCCTCACGTAAACTGAGTTAAAGGTAAGTCAGGAAGCAACATCAGTCTCTAGCACGGCAGATGTAAAAGGTGGCGATAACGGCACTGTATTTAGTTTGGAAAACCAGATTTTTATACATATTTAATTAATTTTTCTCTGCTGACACAAACATTCAGTTTTATCTTTAGGAGGAAGAGAATATTCATCTTCAGTCAGGTTGTTTAGTCGGCTGCATGGAAGCAGGAATACCACCAGGAACACCAGCAGGAATACCAGCAGGAATACCAGAAGGAATACCAGTAGGAATACCAGTAGGAATACCAGCAGAATTACTAGTGGGAATACCAGCAGGAATACCAGCGTGAATACCAGCAGGAATACCAGTAGGAATACCAGTAGGAATACCAGCAGAATTACTAGTGGGAATACCAGCAGGAATACCAGCGTGAATACCAGCAGGAATACCAGCAGGAATACCAGTAGGAAAACCAGCAGAATTACTAGTGGGAATACCAGCAGGAATACCAGCGAAAATACCAGCGGGAACACCAGCAGGAATACCAGCGGGAATACCAGCAGGAACACCAGCAGGAATACCAGCAGGAACACCAGCGGGAATACCAGCAGGAACACCAGCAGGAATACCAGCAGGAACACCAGCGGGAATACCAGCAGGAATACCAGCGGGAATACCAGCAGGAATACCAGTAGGAATACCAGCAGGAATACCAGTAGGAATACCAGCAGAATTACTAGTGGGAATACCAGCAGGAATACCAGCGGGAATACAAGCAGGAGTACCAGAAGGAATACCAGCAGAATTACAAGTGGGAATACCAGCAGGAATACCAGCAGGAATACCAGCGGGAATACCAGCAGGAATACCAGCAGGAATACCACCGGGAATACAAGCAGGAAAACCAGCAGGAATACCAGCAGAATTACTAGTGGGAATACCAGCAGGAATACCAGTGGGAATACCAGCTGGAATACCAGTAGGAATACCAGCAGGAATACCAGCAGAATTACTAATGGGAATACCAGCAGGAGTACCAACGGGAATACCAGCAGGAATACCAGCAGGAATACCAGCGGAAACACCAGCGGGAATACCAGCAGGAACACCAGCGGGAATACCAGCAGGAATACCAGCGGAAACACCAGCGGGAATACCAGCAGGAACACCAGCGGGAATACCAGCAGGAAAACCAGCAGGAATACCAGTAGGAATACCAGCAGAATTACTAGTCGGAATACCAGCAGGAATACCAGCGGGACTACCAGCTGGAATACCAGCAGGAATACCAGTAGGAATACCAGCAGAATTACTAGTCGGAATACCAGCAGGAATACCAGCGGGAATACAAGCAGGAGTACCAGAAGGAATACCAGCAGAATTACAAGTGGGAATACCAGCGGGAATACCAGCAGGAATACCACCGGGAATACAAGCAGGAAAACCAGCAGGAAAACCAGCAGGAATACCAGCGGGAATACCAGTAGGAAAACCAGCAGGAATACCAGCAGAATTACTAGTGCGAATACCAGCAGGAATACCAGCGGGAAAACCAGCAGGATTACCAGCAGGAATACCAGCAGGAACACCAGCAGGAATACCAGCAGGAATACCAGCAGGAACACCAGCAGGAATACCAGCAGGAATACCAGCAGGAACACCAGCAGGAATACCAATAGGAATACCAGCAGGAATACCAGCGGGAATACCAGCGGGAATACCAGCAGGAATACCAGCAGGAATACCAGTAGGAATACCAGCGGGAATACCAGCAGGAATATCAGCAGTAACACCACCAGCAGGAATACTAGCAGGAATCCCAGCAGGAATACCAGCAGGAACACCAGCGGGAACACCAGCAGGAATACTAGCAGGAATACAAGCAGGAACACCAACGAGAATACCAGCAGGAACACCAACGAGAATACCAGCAGGAACACAAGCGGGAATACCAGCGGGAATACAAGCAGGAACACCAGCGGGAATACCAGCAGGAATACCACCGGGAATACAAGCAGGAAAACCAGCAGGAATACCAGCGGGAATACCAGTAGGAAAACCAGCAGGAATACCAGCAGAATTACTAGTGGGAATACCAGCAGGAATACCAGCGGGAATAACAGCAGGATTACCAGCGGGAATACCAGCAGGAACACCAGCAGGAATACCAGCAGGAATACCAGCAGGAACACCAGCGGGAATACCAGCAGGAATACCAGCAGGAACACCAGCAGGAATACCAGTAGGAATACCAGCAGGAATACCAGCGGGAATACCAGCGGGAATACCAGCAGGAATACCAGCAGGAATACCAGTAGGAATACCAGCGGGAATACCAGCAGGAATATCAGCAGTAACACCACCAGCAGGAATACTAGCAGGAATCCCAGCGTGAATACCAGCAGGAACACCAGCGGGAACACCAGCAGGAATACTAGCAGGAATACAAGCAGGAACACCAACGAGAATACCAGCAGGAACACCAACGAGAATACCAGCAGGAACACAAGCGGGAATACCAGCGGGAATACAAGCAGGAACACCAGCGGGAATACCAGCAGGAATACCAGCAGGAATACCAGCAGGAATGCTAGCAGGAACACCAGCGGGAACACCAGCAGGAATACCAGCAGGAATACCAGCAGGAATACTAGCAGGAATACCAGCAGGAACACCAACGAGAATACCAGCAGGAATACTAGCAGGAATACCAGCAGGAACACCAATGAGAATACCAGCAGGAACACCAGCAGGAATGCCAGCAGGAACACCAGCGGGAACACCAGCAGGAATACTAGCAGGAATACCAGCAGGAACACCAACGAGAATACCAGCAGGAATACTAGCAGGAATACCAGCAGGAACACCAACGAGAATACCAGCAGGAACACCAGCGGGAACACCAGCAGGAATACTAGCAGGAATACCAGCAGGAACACCAACGAGAATACCAGCAGGAACACCAGCAGGAACACAAGCGGGAACACCAGCAGGAATACCAGTAGGAACAACAATGAGAATGCCAGCGGGAATACCAGCAGGAATACCAGCAGGAATACCAGCAGGAACACCAGCAGGAATACCAGCAGGAATACCAGCAGGAATACCTGGCCATCCCGGTTTCCTCGATACTCTCACAGCTCCCCAGGTCCATGACAACACAAGAACTAAATGATGGAGCCTCCAGACCATCTGCTGTTTTCTTTTCCTGTTTTGGACCTTCAGGTTCTGACCAGATCCACTTCGCTCTTCGACCGCTGTGACTTTACAACACCGACAGAACCTGAGTCTTCAGCAGCACATAAACAAGCAACAGGTTTGTTCCAGTATGGAACAGAACCACGTGCTTCCAGCCCATCAGAACCACGTGCTTCCAGCCCACCAGAACCACGTGCTTCCAGCCCACCAGAACCACGTGCTTCCAGCCCATCAGAACCACGTGCTTCCAGCCCACCAGAACCACGTGCTTCCAGCCCATCAGGACCACGTGCTTCCAGCCCACCAGAACCACGTGCTTCCAGCCCACCAGAACCACGTGCTTCCAGCCCACCAGGACCACGTGCTTCCAGCCCACCAGAACCACGTGCTTCCAGTCCACCAGAACCACGTGCTTCCAGCCCATCAGAACCACGTGCTTCCAGCCCACCAGAACCACGTGCTTCCAGCCCATCAGAACCACATGCCTCCAGTCCACCAGAACCACGTGCTTCCAGTCCACCAGAACCACGTGCTTCCAGCCCATCAGAACCACATGCCTCCAGTCCATCAGAACCACGTGCTTCCAGTCCATCAGAACCACATCCTTCCAGCCCATCAGAACCACGTGCTTCCAGCCCACCAGAACCACATGCCTCCAGTCCATCAGAACCACGTGCTTCCAGCCCATCAGAACCACGTGCCTCCAGTCCATCAGAACCACGTGCTTCCAGTCCATCAGAACCACATCCTTCCAGCCCATCAGAACCACGTGCTTCCAGTCCATCAGAACCACATCCTTCCAGCCCATCAGAACCACGTGCTTCCAGTCCATCAGAACCACGTGCTTCCAGTCCATCAGAACCACATGCCTCCAGTCCATCAGAACCACGTGCTTCCAGCCCATCAGAACCACATGCCTCCAGTCCATCAGAACCACGTGCTTCCAGCCCATCAGAACCACATGCCTCCAGTCCATCAGAACCACATCCTTCCAGCCCATCAGAACCACGTGCTTCCAGTCCATCAGAACCACATGCCTCCAGTCCATCAGAACCACGTGCTTCCAGCCCATCAGAACCACATGCCTCCAGTCCATCAGAACCACGTGCTTCCAGCCCATCAGAACCACATGCCTCCAGTCCATCAGAACCACATCCTTCCAGCCCATCAGAACCACGTGCTTCCAGCCCATCAGAACCACGTGCTTCCAGCCCATCAGAACCACATCCTTCCAGCCCATCAGAACCACGTGCTTCCAGCCCATCAGAACCACGTGCCTCCAGTCCATCAGAACCACATCCTTCCAGCCCATCAGAACCACGTGCTTCCAGCCCATCAGAACCACGTGCTTCCAGCCCATCAGAACCACATCCTTCCAGCCCATCAGAACCACATCCTTCCAGCCCATCAGAACCACATGCCTCCAGTCCATCAGAACCACATGCCTCCAGTCCATCAGAACCACATCCTTCCAGCCCATCAGAACCACGTGCCTCCAGTCCATCAGAACCACATCCTTCCAGCCCATCAGAACCACGTGCTTCCAGTCCATCACAACCACATCCTTCCAGTCCATCAGAACCACATCCTTCCAGTCCATCAGAACCACGTGCTTCCAATCCATCACAACCACATCCTTCCAGTCCATCAGAACCACGTGCTTCCAGTCCATCAGAACCACATCCTTCCAGTCCATCAGAACCACGTGCTTCCAGCCCATCAGAACCACGTGCTTCCAGTCCATCACAACCACATCCTTCCAGTCCATCAGAACCACGTGCCTCCAGTCCATCAGAACCACATCCTTCCAGTCCATCAGAACCACGTGCTTCCAGCCCATCAGAACCACGTGCTTCCAGTCCATCACAACCACATCCTTCCAGTCCATCAGAACCACATCCTTCCAGTCCATCAGAACCACGTGCTTCCAATCCATCACAACCACATCCTTCCAGTCCATCAGAACCACATGCTTCCAGTCCATCAGAACCACGTGCTTCCAATCCATCACAACCACATCCTTCCAGTCCATCAGAACCACGTGCTTCCAGTCCATCAGAACCACGTGCTTCCAGTCCATCAGAACCACGTGCTTCCAGTCTATCAGAACCACATGCTTCCAGTCCATCAGAACCACATCCTTCCAGTCCATCAGAACCACGTGCTTCCAATCCATCACAACCACATCCTTCCAGTCCATCAGAACCACGTGCTTCCAGTCCATCAGAACCACGTGCTTCCAGTCCATCAGAACCACGTGCTTCCAGTCTATCAGAACCACGTGCTTCCAGTCCATCAGAACCACGTGCTTCCAGTCTATCAGAACCACATGCTTCCAGTCCATCAGAACCACATCCTTCCAGTCCATCAGAACCACGTGCTTCCAATCCATCACAACCACATCCTTCCAGTCCATCAGAACCACGTGCTTCCAGTCCATCAGAACCACGTGCTTCCAGTCCATCAGAACCACGTGCTTCCAGTCTATCAGAACCACGTGCTTCCAGTCCATCAGAACCACGTGCTTCCAGTCTATCAGAACCACATGCTTCCAGTCCATCAGAACCACATGCTTCCAGTCCATCAGAACCCCGTGTGACATGATGAAATGAGCTTTATGGAGTTTAAATGCTCCAGTTGCTGGAAACACTGACGGTCGTAACGAATGTTCTCGTGCTACTGAACTTCATGTAGGGAATAAACTGAGAGTTTTGGAAAGTTACAGATATGAATGGCCAGACTTCAGCCACCTGCCGATGCCCTTACCTGGCTGCTGATGCCCTTACCTGGCTGCCGATGCCCTTACCTGGCTGCCGATGCCCTTACCTGGTGTGAGGAATTTTACTGTGTACTTTTGTAATAAATGCAGCAGCCTTTAGGGGGCGCCACTGGGGCGACAGTCTTTTAATTTCATACAAACACTGGTTTTTCCATCATCACACTCACCACCTTGTGTGCAACAAGTAAAACTATGTGTGCTGGTGTTCTGTCAGGAACCTGCGCCTGTGTCCCTGCAGGGACATCGACCCCCCCCCTCCAGTTTTCGTGATGAGGGCTCATTGTTACCGTCGGGTGGCGAATGAGTCACTGCTGTCAACACCGGCGTAAAAAAAGAAAACAACATTAGAAACAGCAGCGGGAGAAAAGAGACACTGCTGGCTTCACTTTCTAGACAGACGGAGTATCTGCCCTTTAGCTACACACACACACACACACACACACACACACACACACACACACACACACACTGGTTTGTACTACTAGCTTTGTGGGGATCATCACAGACTATTCCTTATGAGAACTCGGAGCCAAAGCAGAACCTTAAATAAAATAACAGTCCTGTCAAGGTCGTTCCAACATGTCCATCATCCCAACATCTAAAACACACTGAATGTGTAGCAAACAAACACACCAGTGTAGTTTAGCACAAACACAACTAAAGCTTTTCAGGTTCATACAGAAAGGTCTTAGTTTATATCTAGTGGACTGATATCATAAAACACAAGTTTTAATATTTGGTGTTATGAAACATGCTGCGATGCAGACGTGTTTTCTTCCTCTGACTCACTTCTCTGCAGCCACTTTGTTCATTCTTGGAAACAAAATTCTGCCCAAACATGGCAGACATGTTTCAGAAAAGCCATTGGGTTTTTAAAATAGATGTAACATAACAATTTGTCCACAACGAGAGCACCAGGAGAACCGTACAGAACTTAACACACGACACATCATTCTGACTTGCGGCAAATAAATGCATCAAGATTTTTATGGAACAGGAGATTTGTGTTCACACACTAAGAACAATGTAAACACAGAGAGACGGAGGAAATGCCAGACTCACCACTGGATGTGCAGCATTGTGGCGTTGCTGTCGGTTACTGAGCATCTCACTACAATCTACCAGAGCAGCATTGTCCCTCCTCCTCCTGCTGTTCATCTTCCTCTCTGCCGTAGTGTCACACAGCATCAGGATTACGCCGCCTTAATCACTCAGAACAGCAGATGGACGAAAAATGTGAAAATGACAGGAGGCGATGAAGAGCAGCAGAGAGGAGGAGGAGGAGGCTGCTCCATCAGACCGGAAAGATCCAGACGTAGCGGCATCGTCTGGATCTGTCTGTTCGGCTGATCGGAACGACCGGAATGTCACAAAACTACTAAAACTACTCATCTGTCTTAAATTTAGATGTTAATAAAAATGTTAAAAATTCATTTAAAACTGTAAGCAGGAACAAAGTAAAAAGTAAACTGGTTTTTATTTTCTTTATTTTTACAGATTTGAAGAAAACATCAACTATCAAAGTAAAATAAAAGGTTTAATGAAGTCATTCTTATTCATTTCCACCCAGATATGCAATATTTTCTTGTATTTTAATGCCCCCAACTCCTGCATTAATTTAGTTTTATGACTACAAAATGTAGAAAAAGAAGATTCAAATGAACCACAAATAAATATCAATTAAAAAATGAAATAATCAAAATTTAAATACAAAAAAATGTCAAATCAAACTTTTATATACATTAACAATAAATACATAAAAATAATTTTAAAAATACATAAAAAATAGATGAAAAAAATGAATACATATACCAATAAAAAAAGACCATAACAGAAGAAAAAGACTAAATTAAAATAAACTACAGTTGAATAATAAATATGTTAATGATATTTATCCTTTACTTACAGGCTGTCCAACTGGGAGAATCTGTCTCCTCAAAAACCTAAAAATGTGTAATAACAATAAACATATACTAATCTATAAAAATAGATCATATAAAATACATAAACAATTATAAACAAATATAAATAAACTAAAAAAAAGATCAAATGCAAGATACTAAAAGCATGTCATGGACTTCTCCAGTCATATCATGTAGCTGAGTTCAGAACAATTTCAGAACATCTCAAACTTTCTCACTGCATGTAACGTTCAACGCAACGTCAGTCTAGCCGTCAGTGACACGACCAACACATGTGGCCAACAGGGAAACCTTCCTGCATCAGGACCAGTTCCACACAATATGTCCACATCCAGGCCAACAACTGACATCTGGCCCACATCTGACCAGTGCCATAACTGAGATAGGTAGCCCAGATCCGGCCCAAACATGTCAAACAGGTCCACCTTCTAGCATTGGGTCATCCTCTTCATCAGGGCCTTCTGGTACACGTCAGATCTATGATGAGAATCTCCCGTTCCACCTCATCACCATGAGAATCTCCCGTTCCACCTCATCACCATGAGAATCTCCCGTTCCACCTCATCACCATGAGAATCTCCCGTTCCACCTCATCACCATGAGAATCTCCCGTTCCACCACATCATGATGAGAATCTCCCGTTCCACCTCATCATGATGAGAATCTCCCGTTCCACCTCATCATGATGAGAATCTCCCGTTCCACCATCACCATGATGAGAAGCTCCCGTTCCACCTCATCACCATGAGAATCTCCCGTTCCACCACATCACCATGAGAATCTCCCGTTCCACCTCATCACCATGAGAATCTCCCGTTCCACCTCATCACGATGAGAATCTCCCGTTCCACCTCATCACCATGAGAATCTCCCGTTCCACCACATCACCATGAGAATCCCCCGTTCCACCTCATCACCATGAGAATCTCCCGTTCCACCTCATCACCATGAGAATCTCCCGTTCCACCTCATCACCATGAGAATCTCCCGTTCCACCTCATCACCATGAGAATCTCCCGTTCCACCTCATCACCATGAGAATCTCCCGTTCCACCTCATCACCATGAGAATCTCCCGTTCCACCTCATCACCATGAGAATCTCCCGTTCCACCACATTATAATGAGAATCTCCCATTCCACCTCATCACCATGAGAATCTCCCGTTCCACCTCATCATGATGAGAATCTCCCGTTCCACCTCATCACCATGAGAATCTCCCGTTCCACTTCATCACCATGAGAATCTCCCGTTCCACCTCATCACCATGAGAATCTCCCGTTCCACCTCATCATGATGAGAATCTCCCGTTCCACCTCATCACCATGAGAATCTCCCGTTCCACCTCATCACCATGAGAATCTCCCGTTCCACCTCATCACCATGAGAATCTCCCGTTCCCCCTCATCATGATGACAATCTCCCGTTCCACCTCATCATGATGAGAATCTCCCGTTCCACCTCATCACCATGAGAATCTCCCGTTCCAACTCATCACCATGAGAATCTCCCGTTCCACCTCATCACCAATGGAATCTCCCGTTCCACCTCATCACCAATGGAATCTCCCGTTCCACCTCATCACCAATGGAATCTCCCGTTCCACCTCATCACCAATGGAATCCCCCGTTCCACCTCATCACCATGAGAATCTCCCGTTCCACCTCATCACCATGAGAATCTCCCGTTCCACCTCATCACCATGAGAATCTCCCGTTCCACCTCATCACCATGAGAATCTCCCGTTCCACCTCATCACCATGAGAATCTCCCGTTCCACCTCATCACCATGAGAATCTCCCGTTCCACCTCATCACCATGAGAATCTCCCGTTCCACCTCATCACCATGAGAATCTCCCGTTCCACCTCATCACCATGAGAATCTCCCGTTCCACCACATCACCATGAGAATCTCCCGTTCCACCTCATCACCATGAGAATCTCCCGTTCCACCTCATCACCATGAGAATCTCCCGTTCCACCTCATCACCATGAGAATCTCCCGTTCCACCTCATCACCATGAGAATCTCCCGTTCCACCTCATCACCATGAGAATCTCCTGTTCCACCTCATCACCATGAGAATCTCCCGTTCCACCTCATCACCATGAGAATCTCCCGTTCCACCTCATCACCACGAGAATCTCCCGTTCCACCACATCACCATGAGAATCTCCCGTTCCACCTCATCACCACGAGAATCTCCCGTTCCACCACATCACCATGAGAATCTCCCGTTCCACCTCATCACCACGAGAATCTCCCGTTCCACCTCATCACCATGAGAATCTCCCGTTCCACCACATTATAATGAGAATCTCCCGTTCCACCTCATCACCATGAGAATCTCCCGTTCCACCTCATCACCATGAGAATCTCCCGTTCCACCTCATCACCATGAGAATCTCCCGTTCCACCTCATCACCATGAGAATCTCCCGTTCCACCTCATCACCATGAGAATCTCCCGTTCCACCTCATCACCATGAGAATCTCCCGTTCCACCTCATCACCATGAGAATCTCCCGTTCCACCTCATCATGATGAGAATCTCCCGTTCCACCTCATCACCATGAGAATCTCCCGTTCCAACTCATCACCATGAGAATCTCCCGTTCCACCTCATCACCAATGGAATCTCCCGTTCCACCTCATCACCAATGGAATCTCCCGTTCCACCTCATCACCAATGGAATCTCCCGTTCCACCTCATCACCAATGGAATCTCCCGTTCCACCTCATCACCAATGGAATCTCCCGTTCCACCTCATCAAGATGAGAATCTCCCGTTCCACCTCATCACCATGAGAATCTCCCGTTCCACCTCATCACCATGAGAATCTCCCGTTCCACCTCATCACCATGAGAATCTCCCGTTCCACCTCATCACCATGAGAATCTCCCGTTCCACCTCATCACCATGAGAATCTCCCGTTCCACCTCATCATGATGAGAATCTCCCGTTCCACCTCATCACCATGAGAATCTCCCGTTGCACCTCATCACCATGAGAATCTCCCGTTCCACCTCATCCCCATGAGAATCTCCCGTTCCACCTCATCACCATGAGAATCCCCCGTTCCACCTCATCACCATGAGAATCTCCCGTTCCACCTCATCACCATGAGAATCTCCCGTTCCACCTCATCACCATGAGAATCTCCCGTTCCACCTCATCACCATGAGAATCTCCCGTTCCACCTCATCATGATGAGAATCTCCCGTTCCACCTCATCACCATGAGAATCTCCCGTTCCAACTCATCACCATGAGAATCTCCCGTTCCACCTCATCACCAATGGAATCTCCCGTTCCACCTCATCACCAATGGAATCTCCCGTTCCACCTCATCACCAATGGAATCTCCCGTTCCACCTCATCACCAATGGAATCTCCCGTTCCACCTCATCAAGATGAGAATCTCCCGTTCCACCTCATCACCATGAGAATCTCCCGTTCCACCTCATCACCATGAGAATCTCCCGTTCCACCAAATCACCATGAGAATCTCCCGTTCCACCTCACCATGATGAGAATCTCCCGTTCCACCACATCACCATGAGAATCTCCCGTTCCACCTCATCACCATGAGAATCTCCCGTTCCACCTCATCACCATGAGAATCTCCCGTTCCACCTCACCATGATGAGAATCTCCTGTTCCACCTCATCACCATGAGAATCTCCCGTTCCACCTCATCACCATGAGAATCTCCCGTTCCACCTCATCACCATGAGAATCTCCCGTTCCACCTAATCATGATGAGAATCTCCCGTTCCACCTCATCATGATGAGAATCTCCCGTTCCACCTCGTCACCATGAGAATCTCCCGTTCCACCTCACCATGAGAATCTCCCGTTCCACCTCATCACCATGAGAATCTCCCGTTCCACCTCATCACCATGAGAATCTCCCGTTCCACCTCATCATGATGAGAATCTCCCGTTCCACCATCACCATGATGAGAAGCTCCCGTTCCACCTCATCACCATGAGAATCTCCCGTTCCACCTCATCATGATGAGAATCTCCTGTTCCACCATCATCATGATGAGAAGCTCCCGTTCCACCTCATCACCATGAGAATCTCCCGTTCCACCACATCACCATGAGAATCTCCCGTTCCACCTCATCACCATGAGAATCTCCCGTTCCACCTCATCACCATGAGAATCTCCCGTTCCACCTCACCATGATGAGAATCTCCCGTTCCACCTCACCATGATGAGAATCTCCTGTTCCACCTCATCACCATGAGAATCTCCCGTTCCACCTCATCACCATGAGAATCTCCCGTTCCACCTCATCACCATGAGAATCTCCCGTTCCACCTCATCACCATGAGAATCTCCCGTTCCACCTAATCATGATGAGAATCTCCCGTTCCACCTCATCATGATGAGAATCTCCCGTTCCACCTCATCACCATGAGAATCTCCCGTTCCACCTCACCATGAGAATCTCCCGTTCCACCTCATCACCATGAGAATCTCCCGTTCCACCTCATCATGATGAGAATCTCCTGTTCCACCTCATCATGATGAGAATCTCCCGTTCCACCTCATCACCATGAGAATATCCCGTTCCACCTCATCACCATGAGAATCTCCCGTTCCACCTCATCACCATGAGAATCTCCCGTTCCACCTCATCATGATGAGAATCTCCTGTTCCACCATCACCATGATGAGAAGCTCCAGTTCCACCTCATCACCATGAGAATCTCCCGTTCCACCACATCACCATGAGAATCTCCCGTTCCACCTCATCACCATGAGAATCTCCCGTTCCACCTCATCACCATGAGAATCTCCCGTTCCACCTCATCACCATGAGAATCTCCCGTTCCACCTCATCACCATGAGAATCTCCCGTTCCACCTCATCACCATGAGAATCTCCCGTTCCACCTCATCACCATGAGAATCTCCCGTTCCACCTCATCACCATGAGAATCTCCCGTTCCACTTCATCACCATGAGAATCTCCCGTTCCACCTCATCACCATGAGAATCTCCCGTTCCACCTCATCACCATGAGAATCTCCCGTTCCACCAAATCACCATGAGAATCTCCCGTTCCACCTCATCACCATGAGAATCTCCCGTTCCACCTCATCACCATGAGAATCTCCCATTCCACCTCATCACCATGAGAATCTCCCGTTCCACCTCATCACCATGAGAATCTCCCGTTCCACCTCATCACCATGAGAATCTCCCGTTCCACCTCATCACCACGAGATTCTCCCGTTCCACCACATCACCATGAGAATCTCCCGTTCCACCTCATCACCACGAGAATCTCTCGTTCCACCTCATCACCATGAGAATCTCCCGTTCCACCACATCACCATGAGAATCTCCCGTTCCACCTCATCACCATGAGAATCTCCCGTTCCACCTCATCACCATGAGAATCTCCCGTTCCACCTCATCACCACGAGATTCTCCCGTTCCACCACATCACCATGAGAATCTCCCGTTCCACCTCATCACCACGAGAATCTCCCGTTCCACCACATCACCATGAGAATCTCCCGTTCCACCACATTATAATGAGAATCTCCCGTTCCACCTCATCACCATGAGAATCTCCCGTTCCACCTCATCACCATGAGAATCTCCCGTTCCACCTAATCATGATGAGAATCTCCCGTTCCACCTCACCATGAGAATCTCCCGTTCCACCTCATCATGATGAGAATCTCCCGTTCCACCTCACCATGATGAGAATCTCCCGTTCCACCTCATCACCATGAGAATCTCCCGTTCCACCTCATCACCATGAGAATCTCCCGTTCCACCTCATCATGATGAGAATCTCCCGTTCCACCTCACCATGATGAGAATCTCCCGTTCCACCTCATCACCATGAGAATCTCCCGTTCCACCTCATCACCATGAGAATCTCCCGTTCCACCTCATCACCATGAGAATCTCCCGTTCCACCTCACCATGATGAGAATCTCCCGTTCCACCTCACCATGATGAGAATCTCCTGTTCCACCTCATCACCATGAGAATCTCCCGTTCCACCTCATCACCATGAGAATCTCCCGTTCCACCTCATCACCATGAGAATCTCCCGTTCCACCTAATCATGATGAGAATCTCCCGTTCCACCTCATCATGATGAGAATCTCCCGTTCCACCTCATCACCATGAGAATCTCCCGTTCCACCTCACCATGAGAATCTCCCGTTCCACCTCATCACCATGAGAATCTCCCGTTCCACCTCATCACCATGAGAATCTCCCGTTCCACCTCATCACCATGAGAATCTCCCGTTCCACCTCATCATGATGAGAATCTCCCGTTCCACCATGACCATGATGAGAAGCTCCCGTTCCACCTCATCACCATGAGAATCTCCCGTTCCACCACATCACCATGAGAATCTCCCGTTCCACCTCATCACCATGAGAATCTCCCGTTCCACCTCATCACCATGAGAATCTCCCGTTCCACCTCATCACCATGAGAATCTCCCGTTCCACCTCATCACCATGACAATCTCCCGTTCCACCTCATCACCATGAGAATCTCCCGTTCCACCACATCACCATGAGAATCCCCCGTTCCACCTCATCACCATGAGAATCTCCCGTTCCACCTCATCACCATGAGAATCTCCCGTTCCACCTCATCACCATGAGAATCTCCCGTTCCACCTCATCACCATGAGATTCTCCCGTTCCACCACATCACCATGAGAATCTCCCGTTCCACCTCATCACCACGAGAATCTCCCGTTGCACCACATCACCATGAGAATCTCCCGTTCCACCACATTATAATGAGAATATCCCGTTCCACCTCATCACCATGAGAATCTCCCGTTCCACCTCATCACCATGAGAATCTCCCGTTCCACCTAATCATGATGAGAATCTCCCGTTCCACCTCACCATGAGAATCTCCCGTTCCACCTCATCATGATGAGAATCTCCCGTTCCACCTCACCATGATGAGAATCTCCCGTTCCACCTCATCACCATGAGAATCTCCCGTTCCACCACATCACCATGAGAATCTCCCGTTCCACCACATTATAATGAGAATCTCCCGTTCCACCTCATCACCATGAGAATCTCCCGTTCCACCTCATCACCATGAGAATCTCCCGTTCCACCTAATCATGATGAGAATCTCCCGTTCCACCTCACCATGAGAATCTCCCGTTCCACCTCATCATGATGAGAATCTCCCGTTCCACCTCACCATGATGAGAATCTCCCGTTCCACCTCATCACCATGAGAATCTCCCGTTCCACCTCATCACCATGAGAATCTCCCGTTCCACCTCATCACCATGAGAATCTCCCGTTCCACCTCATCACCATGAGAATCTCCCGTTCCACCTCATCATGATGAGAATCTCCCGTTCCACCTCACCATGATGAGAATCTCCCGTTCCACCTCATCACCATGAGAATCTCCCGTTCCACCTCATCACCATGAGAATCTCCCGTTCCACCTCATCACCATGAGAATCTCCCGTTCCACCTCACCATGATGAGAATCTCCCGTTCCACCTCATCATGATGAGAATCTCCCGTTCCACCATGACCATGATGAGAAGCTCCCGTTCCACCTCATCACCATGAGAATCTCCCGTTCCACCTCATCACCATGAGAATCTCCCGTTCCACCTCACCATGATGAGAATCTCCCGTTCCACCTCACCATGATGAGAATCTCCCGTTCCACCTCATCACCATGAGAATCTCCCGTTCCACCACATCACCATGAGAATCTCCCGTTTCACCTCATCACCATGAGAATCTCCCGTTCCACCTCATCACCATGAGAATCTCCCGTTCCACCTCATCATGATGAGAATCTCCCGTTCCACCTCACCATGATGAGAATCTCCCGTTCCACCTCATCACCATGAGAATCTCCCGTTCCACCTCATCACCATGAGAATCTCCCGTTCCACCTCACCATGATGAGAATCTCCCGTTCCACCTCACCATGATGAGAATCTCCTGTTCCACCTCATCACCATGAGAATCTCCCGTTCCACCTCATCACCATGAGAATCTCCCGTTCCACCTCATCACCATGAGAATCTCCCGTTCCACCTAATCATGATGAGAATCTCCCGTTCCACCTCATCATGATGAGAATCTCCCGTTCCACCTCATCACCATGAGAATCTCCCGTTCCACCTCACCATGAGAATCTCCCGTTCCACCTCATCACCATGAGAATCTCCCGTTCCACCTCATCACCATGAGAATCTCCCGTTCCACCTCATCACCATGAGAATCTCCCGTTCCACCACATCACCATGAGAATCTCCCGTTCCACCACATTATAATGAGAATCTCCCGTTCCACCTCATCACCATGAGAATCTCCCGTTCCACCTCATCACCATGAGAATCTCCCGTTCCACCTAATCATGATGAGAATCTCCCGTTCCACCTCACCATGAGAATCTCCCGTTCCACCTCATCATGATGAGAATCTCCCGTTCCACCTCACCATGATGAGAATCTCCCGTTCCACCTCATCACCATGAGAATCTCCCGTTCCACCTCATCACCATGAGAATCTCCCGTTCCACCTCATCACCATGAGAATCTCCCGTTCCACCTCATCACCATGAGAATCTCCCGTTCCACCTCATCATGATGAGAATCTCCCGTTCCACCTCACCATGATGAGAATCTCCCGTTCCACCTCATCACCATGAGAATCTCCCGTTCCACCTCATCACCATGAGAATCTCCCGTTCCACCTCACCATGATGAGAATCTCCCGTTCCACCTCATCATGATGAGAATCTCCCGTTCCA
The DNA here is from genome assembly GCF_933228915.1 of Telmatherina bonti. Taxonomy (NCBI): domain Eukaryota; kingdom Metazoa; phylum Chordata; class Actinopteri; order Atheriniformes; family Telmatherinidae; genus Telmatherina; species Telmatherina bonti. The sequence continues at coordinate 39,047,419 of NC_136628.1, read as the reverse complement.
CCATGACCATGATGAGAAGCTCCCGTTCCACCTCATCACCATGAGAATCTCCCGTTCCACCTCATCACCATGAGAATCTCCCGTTCCACCTCACCATGATGAGAATCTCCCGTTCCACCTCACCATGATGAGAATCTCCCGTTCCACCTCATCACCATGAGAATCTCCCGTTCCACCACATCACCATGAGAATCTCCCGTTCCACCTCATCACCATGAGAATCTCCCGTTCCACCTCATCACCATGAGAATCTCCCGTTCCACCTCATCATGATGAGAATCTCCCGTTCCACCTCACCATGATGAGAATCTCCCGTTCCACCTCATCACCATGAGAATCTCCCGTTCCACCTCATCACCATGAGAATCTCCCGTTCCACCTCACCATGATGAGAATCTCCCGTTCCACCTCACCATGATGAGAATCTCCTGTTCCACCTCATCACCATGAGAATCTCCCGTTCCACCTCATCACCATGAGAATCTCCCGTTCCACCTCATCACCATGAGAATCTCCCGTTCCACCTAATCATGATGAGAATCTCCCGTTCCACCTCATCATGATGAGAATCTCCCGTTCCACCTCATCACCATGAGAATCTCCCGTTCCACCTCACCATGAGAATCTCCCGTTCCACCTCATCACCATGAGAATCTCCCGTTCCACCTCATCACCATGAGAATCTCCCGTTCCACCTCATCACCATGAGAATCTCCCGTTCCACCTCATCATGATGAGAATCTCCCGTTCCACCATCACCATGATGAGAAGCTCCCGTTCCACCTCATCACCATGAGAATCTCCCGTTCCACCTCATCACCATGAGAATCTCCCGTTCCACCTCATCACCATGAGAATCTCCCGTTCCACCTCATCACCATGAGAATCTCCCGTTCCACCTCATCACCATGAGAATCTCACGTTCCACCTCATCACCAGGAGAATCTCCCGTTCCACCTCATCACCATGAGAATCTCCCGTTCCACCTCATCACCACGAGAATCTCCCGTTCCACCACATCACCATGAGAATCTCCCGTTCCACCTCATCACCACGAGAATCTCCCGTTCCACCACATCACCATGAGAATCTCCCGTTCCACCTCATCACCCCGAGAATCTCCCGTTCCACCTCATCACCATGAGAATCTCCCGTTCCACCACATTATAATGAGAATCTCCCGTTCCACCTCATCACCATGAGAATCTCCCGTTCCACCTCATCACCATGAGAATCTCCCGTTCCACCTCATCACCATGAGAATCTCCCGTTCCACCTCATCACCATGAGAATCTCCCGTTCCACCTCATCATGATGAGAATCTCCCGTTCCACCTCATCACCATGAGAATCTCCCGTTCCACTTCATCACCATGAGAATCTCCCGTTCCACCTCATCACCATGAGAATCTCCCGTTCCACCTCATCATGATGAGAATCTCCCGTTCCACCTCATCACCATGAGAATCTCCCGTTCCACCTCATCACCATGAGAATCTCCCGTTCCACCTCATCACCATGAGAATCTCCCGTTCCACCTCATCATGATGACAATCTCCCGTTCCACCTCATCATGATGACAATCTCCCGTTCCAACTCATCACCATGAGACTCTCCAATTCCACCTCATCACCAATGGAATCTCCCGTTCCACCTCATCACCAATGGAATCTCCCGTTCCACCTCATCACCAATGGAATCTCCCGTTCCACCTCATCACCATGAGAATCTCCCGTTCCACCTCATCACCATGAGAATCTCCCGTTCCACCTCATCACCATGAGAATCTCCCGTTCCACCTCATCATGATGAGAATCTCCCGTTCCACCTCATCACCATGAGAATCTCCCGTTACACCTCATCACCATGAGAATCTCCCGTTCCACCACATTATAATGAGAATCTCCCGTTCCACCTCATCACCATGAGAATCTCCCGTTCCACCTCATCACCATGAGAATCTCCCGTTCCACCACATCACCATGAGAATCTCCCGTTCCACCTCATCACCCCGAGAATCTCCCGTTCCACCTCATCACCATGAGAATCTCCCGTTCCACCACATTATAATGAGAATCTCCCGTTCCACCTCATCACCATGAGAATCTCCCGTTCCACCTCATCACCATGAGAATCTCCCGTTCCACCTCATCACCATGAGAATCTCCTGTTCCACCTCATCACCATGAGAATCTCCCGTTCCACCTCATCATGATGAGAATCTCCCGTTCCACCTCATCACCATGAGAATCTCCCGTTCCACTTCATCACCATGAGAATCTCCCGTTCCACCTCATCACCATGAGAATCTCCCGTTCCACCTCATCATGATGAGAATCTCCCGTTCCACCTCATCACCATGAGAATCTCCCGTTCCACCTCATCACCATGAGAATCTCCCGTTCCACCTCATCACCATGAGAATCTCCCGTTCCACCTCATCACCATGAGAATCTCCCGTTCCACCTCATCATGATGAGAATCTCCCGTTCCAACTCATCACCATGAGAATCTCCCGTTCCACCTCATCACCAATGGAATCTCCCGTTCCACCTCATCACCAATGGAATCTCCCGTTCCACCTCATCACCAATGGAATCTCCCGTTCCACCTCATCACCATGAGAATCTCCCGTTCCACCTCATCACCATGAGAATCTCCCGTTCCACCTCATCACCATGAGAATCTCCCGTTCCACCTCATCATGATGAGAATCTCCCGTTCCACCTCATCACCATGAGAATCTCCCGTTACACCTCATCACCATGAGAATCTCCCATTCCACCTCATCACCATGAGAATCTCCCGTTCCACTTCATCACCATGAGAATCTCCCGTTCCACCTCATCACCATGAGAATCTCCCGTTCCACCTCATCATGATGAGAATCTCCCGTTCCACCTCATCACCATGAGAATCTCCCGTTCCACCTCATCACCATGAGAATCTCCCGTTCCACCTCATCACCATGAGAATCTCCCGTTCCACCTCATCATGATGACAATCTCCCGTTCCACCTCATCATGATGAGAATCTCCCGTTCCACCTCATCACCATGAGAATCTCCCGTTCCAACTCATCACCATGAGAATCTCCCGTTCCACCTCATCACCAATGGAATCTCCCGTTCCACCTCATCACCATGAGAATCTCCCGTTCCACCTCATCACCATGAGAATCTCCCGTTCCAACTCATCACCATGAGAATCTCCCGTTCCACCTCATCACCATGAGAATCTCCCGTTCCACCTTATCACCATGAGAATCTCCCGTTCCACCTCATCATGATGAGAATCTCCCGTTCCACCTCATCACCATGAGAATCTCCCGTTCCACCTCATCACCATGAGAATCTCCCGTTCCACCTCATCACCATGAGAATCTCCCGTTCCACCTCATCACCATGAGAATCTCCCGTTCCACCTCATCACCACGAGAATCTCCCGTTCCACCACATCACCATGAGAATCTCCCGTTCCACCTCATCACCACGAGAATCTCCTGTTCCACTTCATCACCATGAGAATCTCCCGTTCCACCTCATCACCATGAGAATCTCCCGTTCCACCTCATCATGATGAGAATCTCCCGTTCCACCTCATCACCATGAGAATCTCCCGTTCCACCTCATCACCATGAGAATCTCCCGTTCCACCTCATCACCATGAGAATCTCCCGTTCCACCTCATCACCATGAGAATCTCCCGTTCCACCTCATCATGATGACAATCTCCCGTTCCACCTCATCATGATGAGAATCTCCCGTTCCAACTCATCACCATGAGACTCTCCCGTTCCACCTCATCACCAATGGAATCTCCCGTTCCACCTCATCACCAATGGAATCTCCCGTTCCACCTCATCACCATGAGAATCTCCCGTTCCACCTCATCACCATGAGAATCTCCCGTTCCACCTCATCACCATGAGAATCTCCCGTTCCACCTCATCATGATGAGAATCTCCCGTTCCACCTCATCACCATGAGAATCTCCCGTTACACCTCATCACCATGAGAATCTCCCGTTCCACCACATTATAATGAGAATCTCCCGTTCCACCTCATCACCATGAGAATCTCCCGTTCCACCTCATCACCATGAGAATCTCCCGTTCCACCACATCACCATGAGAATCTCCCGTTCCACCTCATCACCCCGAGAATCTCCCGTTCCACCTCATCACCATGAGAATCTCCCGTTCCACCACATTATAATGAGAATCTCCCGTTCCACCTCATCACCATGAGAATCTCCCGTTCCACCTCATCACCATGAGAATCTCCCGTTCCACCTCATCACCATGAGAATCTCCTGTTCCACCTCATCACCATGAGAATCTCCCGTTCCACCTCATCATGATGAGAATCTCCCGTTCCACCTCATCACCATGAGAATCTCCCGTTCCACTTCATCACCATGAGAATCTCCCGTTCCACCTCATCACCATGAGAATCTCCCGTTCCACCTCATCATGATGAGAATCTCCCGTTCCACCTCATCACCATGAGAATCTCCCGTTCCACCTCATCACCATGAGAATCTCCCGTTCCACCTCATCACCATGAGAATCTCCCGTTCCACCTCATCACCATGAGAATCTCCCGTTCCACCTCATCATGATGAGAATCTCCCGTTCCAACTCATCACCATGAGAATCTCCCGTTCCACCTCATCACCAATGGAATCTCCCGTTCCACCTCATCACCAATGGAATCTCCCGTTCCACCTCATCACCAATGGAATCTCCCGTTCCACCTCATCACCATGAGAATCTCCCGTTCCACCTCATCACCATGAGAATCTCCCGTTCCACCTCATCACCATGAGAATCTCCCGTTCCACCTCATCATGATGAGAATCTCCCGTTCCACCTCATCACCATGAGAATCTCCCGTTCCACCTCATCACCATGAGAATCTCCCATTCCACCTCATCACCATGAGAATCTCCCGTTCCACTTCATCACCATGAGAATCTCCCGTTCCACCTCATCACCATGAGAATCTCCCGTTCCACCTCATCATGATGAGAATCTCCCGTTCCACCTCATCACCATGAGAATCTCCCGTTCCACCTCATCACCATGAGAATCTCCCGTTCCACCTCATCACCATGAGAATCTCCCGTTCCACCTCATCATGATGACAATCTCCCGTTCCACCTCATCATGATGACAATCTCCCGTTCCAACTCATCACCATGAGAATCTCCCGTTCCAACTCATCACCATGAGAATCTCCCGTTCCACCTCATCACCAATGGAATCTCCCGTTCCACCTCATCACCATGAGAATCTCCCGTTCCACCTCATCACCATGAGAATCTCCCGTTCCAACTCATCACCATGAGAATCTCCCGTTCCACCTCATCACCATGAGAATCTCCCGTTCCACCTCATCACCATGAGAATCTCCCGTTCCACCTCATCATGATGAGAATCTCCCGTTCCACCTCATCACCATGAGAATCTCCCGTTCCACCTCATCACCATGAGAATCTCCCGTTCCACCTCATCACCATGAGAATCTCCCGTTCCACCTCATCACCATGAGAATCTCCCGTTCCACCTCATCACCACGAGAATCTCCCGTTCCACCACATCACCATGAGAATCTCCCGTTCCACCTCATCACCACGAGAATCTCCCGTTCCACCACATCACCATGAGAATCTCCCGTTCCACCTCATGACCACGAGAATCTCCCATTCCACCTCATCACCATGAGAATCTCCCGTTCCACCACATTATAATGAGAATCTCCCGTTCCACCTCATCACCATGAGAATCTCCCGTTCCACCTCATCACCATGAGAATCTCCCGTTCCACCTCATCACCATGAGAATCTCCCGTTCCACCTCATCACCATGAGAATCTCCCGTTCCACCTCATCACCATGAGAATCTCCCGTTCCACCTCATCATGATGAGAATCTCCCGTTCCACCTCATCACCATGAGAATCTCCCATTCCACTTCATCACCATGAGAATCTCCCGTTCCACCTCATCACCATGAGAATCTCCCGTTCCACCTCATCATGATGAGAATCTCCCGTTCCACCTCATCACCATGAGAATCTCCCGTTCCACCTCATCACCATGAGAATCTCCCGTTCCACCTCATCACCATGAGAATCTCCCGTTCCACCTCATCATGATGACAATCTCCCGTTCCACCTCATCATGATGAGAATCTCCCGTTCCAACTCATCACCATGAGAATCTCCCGTTCCACGTCATCACCAATGGAATCTCCCGTTCCACCTCATCACCAATCGAATCTCCCGTTCCACCTCATCACCAATGGAATCTCCCGTTCCACCTCATCACCATGAGAATCTCCCGTTCCACCTCATCACCATGAGAATCTCCCGTTCCACTTCATCACCATGAGAATCTCCCGTTCCACCTCATCACCATGAGAATCTCCCGTTCCACCTCATCATGATGAGAATCTCCCGTTCCACCTCATCACCATGAGAATCTCCCGTTCCACCTCATCACCATGAGAATCTCCCGTTCCACCTCATCACCATGAGAATCTCCCGTTCCACCTCATCATGATGACAATCTCCCGTTCCACCTCATCATGATGAGAATCTCCCGTTCCACCTCATCACCATGAGAATCTCCCGTTCCAACTCATCACCATGAGAATCTCCCGTTCCACCTCATCACCAATGGAATCTCCCGTTCCACCTCATCACCAATGGAATCTCCCGTTCCACCTCATCACCAATGGAATCTCCCGTTCCACCTCATCACCAATGGAATCTCCCGTTCCACCTCATCACCAATGGAATCTCCCGTTCCACCTCATCATGATGAGAATCTCCCGTTCCACCTCATCACCATGAGAATCTCCCGTTCCAACTCATCACCATGAGAATCTCCCGTTCCACCTCATCACCATGAGAATCTCCCGTTCCACCTCATCACCATGAGAATCTCCCGTTCCACCTCATCATGATGAGAATCTCCCGTTCCACCTCATCACCATGAGAATCTCCCGTTCCACCTCATCACCATGAGAATCTCCCATTCCACCTCATCACCATGAGAATCTCCTGTTCCACCTCATCACCATGAGAATCTCCCGTTCCACCTCATCACCATGAGAATCTCCCGTTCCACCTCATCACCATGAGAATCTCCCGTTCCACCTCACCATGATGAGAATCTCCCGTTCCACCTCATCATGATGAGAATCTCCCGTTCCACCTCACCATGATGAGAATCTCCCGTTCCACCTCATCACCATGAGAATCTCCCGTTCCACCTCATCACCATGAGAATCTCCCGTTCCACCTAATCATGATGAGAATCTCCCGTTCCACCTCACCATGAGAATCTCCCGTTCCACCTCATCATGATGTGAATCTCCCGTTCCACCTCACCATGATGAGAATCTCCCGTTCCACCTCATCACCATGAGAATCTCCCGTTCCACCTCATCACCATGAGAATCTCCCGTTCCACCTCATCACGATGAGAATCTCCCGTTCCACCTCATCACCATGAGAATCTCCCGTTCCACCTCATCATGATGACAATCTCCCGTTCCACCTCATCATGATGAGAATCTCCCGTTCCAACTCATCACCATGAGAATCTCCCGTTCCACCTCATCACCAATGGAATCTCCCGTTCCACCTCATCACCAATGGAATCTCCCGTTCCACCTCATCACCAATGGAATCTCCCGTTCCACCTCATCACCATGAGAATCTCCCGTTCCACCTCATCACCATGAGAATCTCCCGTTCCACCTCATCACCATGAGAATCTCCCGTTCCACCTCATCATGATGAGAATCTCCCGTTCCACCTCATCACCATGAGAATCTCCCGTTACACCTCATCACCATGAGAATCTCCCATTCCACCTCATCACCATGAGAATCTCCCGTTCCACTTCATCACCATGAGAATCTCCCGTTCCACCTCATCACCATGAGAATCTCCCGTTCCACCTCATCATGATGAGAATCTCCCGTTCCACCTCATCACCATGAGAATCTCCCGTTCCACCTCATCACCATGAGAATCTCCCGTTCCACCTCATCACCATGAGAATCTCCCGTTCCACCTCATCATGATGACAATCTCCCGTTCCACCTCATCATGATGAGAATCTCCCGTTCCACCTCATCACCATGAGAATCTCCCGTTCCAACTCATCACCATGAGAATCTCCCGTTCCACCTCATCACCAATGGAATCTCCCGTTCCACCTCATCACCATGAGAATCTCCCGTTCCACCTCATCACCATGAGAATCTCCCGTTCCAACTCATCACCATGAGAATCTCCCGTTCCACCTCATCACCATGAGAATCTCCCGTTCCACCTCATCACCATGAGAATCTCCCGTTCCACCTCATCATGATGAGAATCTCCCGTTCCACCTCATCACCATGAGAATCTCCCGTTCCACCTCATCACCATGAGAATCTCCCGTTCCACCTCATCACCATGAGAATCTCCCGTTCCACCTCATCACCATGAGAATCTCCCGTTCCACCTCATCACCACGAGAATCTCCCGTTCCACCACATCACCATGAGAATCTCCCGTTCCACCTCATCACCACGAGAATCTCCCGTTCCACCACATCACCATGAGAATCTCCCGTTCCACCTCATGACCACGAGAATCTCCCGTTCCACCTCATCACCATGAGAATCTCCCGTTCCACCACATTATAATGAGAATCTCCCGTTCCACCTCATCACCATGAGAATCTCCCGTTCCACCTCATCACCATGAGAATCTCCCGTTCCACCTCATCACCATGAGAATCTCCCGTTCCACCTCATCACCATGAGAATCTCCCGTTCCACCTCATCACCATGAGAATCTCCCGTTCCACCTCACCATGAGAATCTCCCGTTCCACCTCATCATGATGTGAATCTCCCGTTCCACCTCACCATGATGAGAATCTCCCGTTCCACCTCATCACCATGAGAATCTCCCGTTCCACCTCATCACCATGAGAATCTCCCGTTCCACCTCATCACGATGAGAATCTCCCGTTCCACCTCACCATGATGAGAATCTCCCGTTCCACCTCATCACCATGAGAATCTCCCGTTCCACCTCATCACCATGAGAATCTCCCGTTCCACCTCATCACCATGAGAATCTCCCGTTCCACCTCATCACCATGAGAATCTCCCGTTCCACCTCACCATGATGAGAATCTCCTGTTCCACCTCATCACCATGAGAATCTCCCGTTCCACCTCATCACCATGAGAATCTCCCGTTCCACCTCATCACCATGAGAATCTCCCGTTCCACCTAATCATGATGAGAATCTCCCGTTCCACCTCATCATGATGAGAATCTCCCGTTCCACCTCATCACCATGAGAATCTCCCGTTCCACCTCACCATGAGAATCTCCCGTTCCACCTCATCACCATGAGAATCTCCCGTTCCACCTCATCACCATGAGAATCACCCGTTCCACCTCATCACCATGAGAATCTCCCGTTCCACCTCATCACCATGAGAATCTCCCGTTCCACCTAATCATGATGAGAATCTCCCGTTCCACCTCACCATGATGAGAATCTCCCGTTCCACCTCATCACCATGAGAATCTCCCGTTCCACCTCATCACCATGAGAATCTCCCGTTCCACCACATCACCATGAGAATCTCCCGTTCCACCTCATCACCATGAGAATCTCCCGTTCCACCTCATCATGATGAGAATCTCCCGTTCCACCTCACCATGATGAGAATCTCCCGTTCCACCTCATCACCATGAGAATCTCCCGTTCCACCTCATCACCATGAGAATCTCCCGTTCCACCTCACCATGATGAGAATCTCCTGTTCCACCTCATCACCATGAGAATCTCCCGTTCCACCTCATCACCATGAGAATCTCCCGTTCCACCTCATCACCATGAGAATCTCCCGTTCCACCTAATCATGATGAGAATCTCCCGTTCCACCTCATCATGATGAGAATCTCCCGTTCCACCTCATCACCATGAGAATCTCCCGTTCCACCTAATCATGATGAGAATCTCCCGTTCCACCTCATCATGATGAGAATCTCCCGTTCCACCTCATCACCATGAGAATCTCCCGTTCCACCTCACCATGAGAATCTCCCGTTCCACCTCATCACCATGAGAATCTCCCGTTCCACCTCATCACCATGAGAATCTCCCGTTCCACCTCATCACCATGAGAATCTCCCGTTCCACCTAATCATGATGAGAATCTCCCGTTCCACCTCACCATGATGAGAATCTCCCGTTCCACCTCATCACCATGAGAATCTCCCGTTCCACCTCATCACCATGAGAATCTCCCGTTCCACCTCATCACCATGAGAATCTCCCGTTCCACCTCATCATGATGAGAATCTCCCGTTCCACCTCACCATGATGAGAATCTCCCGTTCCACCTCATCACCATGAGAATCTCCCGTTCCACCACATCACCATGAGAATCTCCCGTTCCACCTCATCACCATGAGAATCTCCCGTTCCACCTCATCATGATGAGAATCTCCCGTTCCACCTCACCATGATGAGAATCTCCCGTTCCACCTCATCACCATGAGAATCTCCTGTTCCACCTCATCACCATGAGAATCTCCCGTTCCACCTCATCACCATGAGAATCTCCCGTTCCACCTCACCATGATGAGAATCTCCTGTTCCACCTCATCACCATGAGAATCTCCCGTTCCACCTCATCACCATGAGAATCTCCCGTTCCACCTCATCACCATGAGAATCTCCCGTTCCACCTAATCATGATGAGAATCTCCCGTTCCACCTCATCATGATGAGAATCTCCCGTTCCACCTAATCATGATGAGAATCTCCCGTTCCACCTCATCACCATGAGAATCTCCCGTTCCACCTCATCACCATGAGAATCTCCCGTTCCACCTCATCACCATGAGAATCTCCCGTTCCACCTCATCACCATGAGAATCTCCCGTTCCAACAAATCATGATGATGTAGGATGAGTCCCACAACACTGTGTGTTGGGACCGCCTCCACATGTTCAGATACAGCAGGATAGGTACTTTCTCATATTTACATGCTGTGTTGTGTTTAGAGAGAGTATCTGGACTGTCCCTTTAAATGCAGCCATGTTTTAATGTTAAAAAATAAAACCTGCTTGTCTGCAGCTGAAACTACGTCTTCATGCTACATCTACAGCTACGTCTGATGCTACGTCTGCAAGCTACGTCTACATGCTACATCTGCATGCTACGTCTACGTGCTACGTCTGCATGCTATGTCTGCATCCTACGTCTGCATCCTACGTCTGCATGCTACATCTGCATGCTATGTCTGCATGCTATGTCTGCATGCTATGTCTGCATGCTATGTCTGCATCCTACGTCTGCATCCTACGTCTGCATGCTACATCTGCATGCTATGTCTGCATGCTATGTCTGCATGCTATGTCTGCATCCTACGTCTGCATGCTACATCTGCATGCTACGTCTACATGCTATGTCTGCATCCTACGTCTGCATCCTACGTCTGCATGCTACATCTGCATGCTATGTCTGCATGCTATGTCTGCATCCTACGTCTGCATCCTACGTCTGATGCTACATCTGCATGCTATGTCTGCATGCTATGTCTGCATCCTACGTCTGCATCCTACGTCTGATGCTACATCTGCATGCTATGTCTGCATGCTATGTCTGCATCCTACGTCTGCATCCTACGTCTGCATGCTACATCTGCATGCTACGTCTGCATCCTATGTCTGCATGCTACGTCTGATGCTACGTCTGCATGCTATGTCTGCATCCTATGTCTGCATCCTACGTCTGCATGCTACGTCTGCATGCTACGTCTGCATCCTATGTCTGCATGCTACATCTGCATGCTACGTCTGCATGCTACGTCTGATGCTACGTCCGCATGCTACGTCCGCATGCTACGTCTGCATGCTATGTCTGCATCCTACGTCTGCATGCTACGTCTGCATCCTATGTCTGCATGCTATGTCTCCATCCTACGTCTGCATCCTACGTCTGCATGCTACGTCTGTATGCTACGTCTGCATGCTACGTCTGCATGCTACATCTGCATCCTACGTCTGCATGCTACATCTGCATGCTACGTCTGCATGCTACGTCTGCATGCTAGGTCTGCATGCTACGTCTGCATGCTAGGTCTGTATGCTATGTCTGATGCTACATCTGTATGCTACGCCTGTATGCTACTTCTGTATGCTACGTCTGATGCTACGTCTGTTTGCTACGTCCGTATGCTACGTCTGTATGCTACGTCTGATGCTATGTCTGTATGCTACGTCTGTATGCTATGTCTGTATGCTATGTCTGATGCTACGTCTGTATGCTATGTCTGATGCTACGTCTGTATGCTACGTCTGTATGCTATGTCTGATGCTACGTCTGTATGCTACGTCTGTATGCTATGTCTGTATGCTATGTCTGATGCTACGTCTGTATGCTATGTCTGATGCTATGTCTGTATGCTATGTCTGATTCTACGTCTGTATGCTACGTCCGTATGCTACGTCTGTATGCTACGTCTGATGCTATGTCTGTATGCTACGTCTGTATGCTATGTCTGTATGCTATGTCTGATGCTACATCTGTATGCTATGTCTGATGCTACGTCTGTATGCTACGTCTATATGCTATGTCTGTATGCTACGTCTGTATGCTATGTCTGATGCTACGTCTGTATGCTATGTCTGATTCTACGTCTGTATGCTACGTCTGTATGCTACGTCTGATGCTATGTCTGTATGCTATGTCTGATGCTACGTCTGTATGCTACGTCTGTATGCTATGTCTGTATGCTATGTCTGTATGCTACATCTGTATGCTACGTCTGTATGCTATGTCTGATGCTACGTCTGTATGCTACGTCTATATGCTATGTCTGTATGCTACATCTGTATGCTACGTCTGTATGCTATGTCTGATTCTACGTCTGTATGCTACGTCCGTATGCTACGTCTGTATGCTACGTCTGATGCTATGTCTGTATGCTATGTCTGTATGCTACGTCTGTATGCTATGTCTGTATGCTATGTCTGTATGCTATGTCTGATGCTACGTCTGTATGCTATGTCTGATGCTACGTCTGTATGCTACGTCTGTATGCTACGTCTGATGCTATGTCTGTATGCTATGTCTGTATGCTACGTCTGTATGCTACGTCTGTATGCTATGTCTGTATGCTATGTCTGATGCTACGTCTGTATACTATGTCTGATGCTACGTCTGTATGCTATGTCTGATGCTATGTCTGTATGCTATGTCTGATGCTACGTCTGTATGCTATGTCTGATGCTACGTCTGTATGCTATGTCTGATTCTACGTCTGTATGCTACGTCTGTATGCTACGTCTGATGCTATGTCTGTATGCTATGTCTGTATGCTACGTCTGTATGCTATGTCTGTATGCTATGTCTGATGCTACGTCTGTATGCTATGTCTGATGCTACGTCTGTATGCTATGTCTGATGCTATGTCTGTATGCTATCTCTGATGCTACGTCTGTATGCTACGTCTGTATGCTACTGTTGTGGAAAAAAGTCAAAGGAAATCCTCATGACACCACAGAGACATGAGGATGGAGAGTGGCGAAGGCTTCTTTAATTATCCAGACAACCTGACAGAGATTCAGTGTTTACACCAGTTAGGCTGCTGACAGCAGAGTGTTTTCCTGTAGCCCCCTGCAGAAATACTGCCTTTCATGGAAAATCGTGTCTCATCTACACAGGTTATAATTATACTCTGTTAAAGTTAAACATCTGTTGAGTGTTGTTGCTGCTACGGTTGCTATGCTTTGCAACAACCACCTGTTGTTTTTACCAAGCACAGAAATTAGCAGTAACCTTGAAACACTCTTACTCCCACACTACGTCTGCAGCTACGTCTGCAGCTACGTCAGCAGCTATGTCTACATCTATGCTTGTAGCTATGTCTGTATGCTACTTCTGCTGATATGTCTGCACGCCAGGTCTGTAGCCACCTCTAAAGCTGTGAGAACTGGTCCCTGATGAACTCCTGAGAGGATTTTCATTTGTTGTGATTTAAAACCACCTGGTGAAACTTAAAGCTTCTTTGTGTTAAATTTGACAGAAACCAGTGAAAAACTGACTGAATCTGGAAGGTTTTCAGGTAAAAAGATCTACGTGACGAAGCAGTTCTGGGATAAAACCAAACAGAACTGAGATCTGTAAGCTGACAAATATCATAAATACTGATCTGTGAGAAGCTTTAAACTTCCACCTGATCGTTGCTGGGAATGAGACGAGTCAGTCTTGAACTGTTTCTGTCTGCTTGTGGTTGTTTTCCATGTTGCTGCTGGTTTGGTTTGTAACTCACCGAGCTCTCAATGCGCTGACCGTCGACTTATCAATCCTGCAGAGACACAGAGAGGACATGCAGTTAATGCAAGCTGCTGTGATAACAGTAGGAACATCACAACGCCGAGGCACTCTGATGGATTTATAACCTCCTTCTCTATCAAGCTGAGTAACCTGAGTGTGTGTGAGGCAGCTGAGATCTCCTGCAATAAAACAGCTGTTTATTAAAGAGCGGCAGCTCTGGAGGCCGAAGGCGCCATGAAGCAGACGGCTGGTTGGGATGCATGACGTGTCTGAATGGACGCAGCAGAGAGGACGACGCTGCCCGACAAGTCCAGTGTCTCATAGAGCTGTTGTCCATGTTTCCCAGCAGCTCGTCCAGCTTCATGCTGCAGGTAGTAAAGGACCTGCGTCTCCACTGGAAGAAAACCGGCTCAGACTTGTTTCTGTACGCCCCCTCCAGGCATGGTATGTCGGGCCTTGGTGCTGATGGCACATAGAAGCAGCTGGACAGCATCTCCATCCATCTAACAGGTTTCCTGGTGGATCTGCGCGGTCCATCTGACCCAGAGACCACTGAATTCCCATAATGTCACAACCGCAGCCCCTCCCTCCCTCACTGGGAGGGTGGTGGTCAGTCCCACCACCACCTCAGAAGGCGGTCCACCAGTCCCACGATCATCCTCCTGCAGATGTTCAGCTGCGTAGGACATGTGGAGAGGAAGGATGACGATGGAGGGGGCGGACATTCCACCGTCTGGTTCATTTCAACAGAGTTTATGGATGAATAGAATAGAATAGAATCCTTTACTGTCCCCATGTGCAACACAAAGAAAAAGGAAATAAAAAATACATTGACAGTTAAAAAATGTGAAAATGAAAGTAAAAACTAGAAGTGTGGATTCGTCTCTGTGATGACACAACAGTAAAAGAACAAAGAAGAAGAAAATGTCTCCTGATGTCTCCATAGACTGCCTGGTAAATATAAATATGGGCAAAGAGGTGGAGCTGAGAGGTGGATGATTGACATCGAGCGAACTCCGAGCTTTCTGTAGCTAAGAGCTAACAGAGCTAACCCGGAGATAACAGGAGCTAACCAGCTAACGGAGGTAAGCGGGCTGAAGCTTGTTACATCCTCCACGAGAAGCGAGAACTTTTTTCTTGTTCTCGAGGCTCCGAGAAGAAAATGACGTCATTTCGTTCTCGCGGACGTGTTTGAGGACAGTTCTTGACACACCGGGCTGGCAGAACTTTTTTCTTGCGGGACTGCGAGAAGTGTCGTGTGATTGGTCGGACATGTGAGGTGGGCGTGGTTAACACGGAGAAAGCAGGAAGTGGAGTTGCTGCTTCCGTGTGTTTGCTGTTGCCGGCAAAACGGATTGTTTTGATAAAACAGCTGATCGATGTGGTGAGAAAGTACCAACATTTTTACATGTGGCATTAAAACACCCGGATCCAGCCGCGTGCACGACCCGCCCCGCCGCGGACGAAGCTGCTCGTTAAATATGAAACTAGAAACGCGGAGAGCAGAAACCTCCTCCAAGCCCGATGTTTAAGAATCCTTTTAAAACATTCCTGGATCCAAACGGTGATCCGGATCACCACCAGAATTTAATCACCTCCTCATTTTTACATTTGCAACAACTCTTGAAATATTTATAAAATCCCTCCGTAACCTTTTAAGTTATCTTGAGCAAAAAGACGCCGGGAAAACAACCTCCTCGGCGGAGGTAACAACCGGGTTCATTGCACATGAAGCAGACATCGCCCCCCCGCAGTGATCCCTCCCCGCTGCAGACGTGCTTCTCCTGGAGGATGTATGGACCTGATGAACAAGACGTTTTTTCTTGTTCTTGCAGCCTCGAGAACAAGAACTCAGTTCTTGCTTCTTGTGGAGGATGGAACAGGCTTAAGAAACTAAAAACCGCGGTTGTTCTACGTTCTTCTGACTTGAAGCGGGAGATCGGGTACCTGTCAATCAAAAGGACACGCCCCTAAACTTGCCGAACTTCCAGATTAAATTACTTTTAAACGGACGAGTTAGAAAAAAATTCACTCCCCTCACAGTTGTCATGAAGGTAAACCTGACCTATTAAACCTAAAATGGATTTTTGTACCAGGCTGTAAACATGTTTATTTCTGCTGTAAACATGTTTATTTCTGTTCTGGTCCTGATGGAGGTTTTTCTCCTGGTTCTGGTCCTGATGGAGGTTTTCCTTCCTGGTTCTGGTCCTGATGGAGGTTTTCCTTCCTGGTTCTGGTCCTGATGGAGGTTTTTCTCCTGGTTCTGGTCCTGATGGAGGTTTTCTGTCCTGGTTCTGGTCCTGATGGAGGTTTTCTGTCCTGGTTCTGGTCCTGATGGAGGTTTTTCTCCTGGTTCTGGTCCTGATGGAGGTTTTTCTCCTGGTTCTGGTCCTGATGGAGGTTTTCTGTCCTGGTTCTGGTTCTGATGGAGGTTTTCTGTCCTGGTTCTGGTCCTGATGGAGGTTTTTCTCCTGGTTCTGGTCCTGATGGAGGTTTTCTGTCCTGGTTCTGGTCCTGATGGAGGTTTTCTGTCCTGGTTCTGGTCCTGATGGAGGTTTTTCTCCTGGTTCTGGTCCTGATGGAGGTTTTTCTCCTGGTTCTGGTCCTGATGGAGGTTTTCTGTCCTGGTTCTGGTTCTGATGGAGGTTTTCTGTCCTGGTTCTGGTCCTGATGGAGGTTTTTCTCCTGGTTCTGGTCCTGATGGAGGTTTTCCGTCCTGGTTCTGGTCCTGATGGAGGTTTTTCTCCTGGTTCTGGTCCTGATGGAGGTTTTTCTCCTGGTTCTGGTCCTGATGGAGGTTTTTCTCCTGGTTCTGGTCCTGATGGAGGTTTTTCTCCTGGTTCTGGTCCTGATGGAGGTTTTCTGTCCTGGTTCTGGTTCTGATGGAGGTTTTCTGTCCTGGTTCTGGTCCTGACCTGGTTCTGGTCAAGCTGAGCGGCTGCGATATGAAAGTCTGCAGCTCCACCCGTCCAAACGGCAGATGGAGGGATGCTGAGGCGGATGAGAGGAAGGATGGAGATGCAGTGAGGAGGCTGCTTCATCCCTCCTCTTCCTCGTCTCCACTCCTCCACATCCAGAACGGGACTGATGCTCTGCGGGACGTAGCCGGGAAACAAGATGGAGGAGACACGTCTCAGCAAAACTCTGATGAAGCTGAGAGGAATCCGATCAATACAGTCCTGATTATTATCAATTCATTTCCTAATGGATTGAATGTTTCAGGAAGCTCAGATCTTGGTTACCAACCGGAGACATTTGCAGGAGTTTAAGTGGAACATGAACTGTATATAATGACCAAGGACCCAGGCGCCCGGTGCTGTTACACTCCCGTAACAGATGACACGAGAGCCAGTCTGGATCGATGGTCTGCACCTCCTATCAGGATGTTTGATCAGATTGGAATTATTAAAATGAGTTTAGTACCCAGAACAGACTTCTGGTTTTAATCTCCTCGGACTGCAGCTTTCTGAAGAGCAGCGGGATGTCGTTGCTCTGCCTGGAGGTCTACAGACCGGCCCCGCCGACCGGTCTGAGTCGCCCATGTGACCCCACTCCCCAAGCGCAATGGAAGGACTAAACATACCACTCCAATCTAGATGAGGAGATAAATCTCTCCTTAAAAATGCCTAAACAGACGATCTGCATGGAACATGAATATCTGGCATAAAAAACCAAAAGACTGAAAGCAATGCAAGACGTTCGACGTTCACAGCAGCAGACTGAAACATCAGGTGTCACATCATCCTGCGTGGCGTCTCCGGGTGACGGGTCGGAGGCTTTCCAGCAGCTCCTAGGCAGCTACAACCTGGATGTCCAGGTCAGACACCTTCAGTCACAGCATCAAACCCTCTGGACAAAAGGAAGGAGGGGATAAAACCAAAAAGGCAGATCATATCGTAAAACTACCAGATGTTTTACGATACTTCGTAACACCAACAGTAAAGCGTTACGGCACAGGAACGATGGTCCCCTGCATGGTTTTTGCCCCAGAATTTCCCCCCATTGGATGGAAACTGTAAAGGAGACCAGATCAACAGCTCGTCTGGACCCTGATGTCAGTTTCAGTCTGATTTACCTGGGAAAAGTCTGAGATGGATATTAGCTGGAAACGCTGCTAGCAGGAAGCCAGAAAACAACGATCACAAAGTCAATTTCTGACTGGACATCGTGAAGAATCCAACGAGTCACGTTTTCCCGACACGGACTGCTGATAAATGTGACAAATCCTGGAAAAACGGGTCTGTCACTGTAACCCAGAACCTGCACCCCACGGAGGTTCCTAGCTTATTCATAGTTTTTATTGTCTGTGGTTATTGCTTGATGGTACGGACCTTACAGATCTAATTGGACCAAAGTAGAACTCCGAACCAGACCCACATGACACGGGACTGACTGGGCTGTGGGATGGAGGTATTAAACTTCATTCTGATGTAAGTGGCTGGTTTATTCACATGTAAACCTTCATTCCGCTCTAAGTTAACTCCGCTCGTTCTGAGCATGCTCGTTACCTTGTCCTGTCCCGATGACGCGCGTTGTTTTACCTCCCGTGTTCGGTGGTCTATCTTTCTTCTCCTTCTCAGCTGCTGCAGAAAGTGAAGTAATATGCTGGTGTTGAGCTGCTACTTCACATTTATAATAAAAATAGCAGCGAAACTGGTTCTTATTATGTAGTTATATATGTAGACGTCTCATGTCCTGCTGGAGAATCTTTGTCATCTTTGGACACAGAGACGGAAGTCAGGTTTTGCTCAGAGACGCCGGATTAGTCGTCCTCTGGTCTCAGAGAAGAGACTGGAAGAAAATGATGAAGACGATGGTGGAACCGTCACTGAAACTTGAAATAAATCATAGATCCAGAAACTTTCCATGGCAGCTGCTGAGCGACCAGATCATTCTTGGTGGAATCCATCAGGGTTTCAAAATAACATCTACTTTCTTCCTAGTTAACCTGCAGGTTGCAGGATGACATCACATCCTGCAAACACAGGAAGTTGTTTATTAACCGAAGCTCTGATTGTCCGCTCAGTCGATTATACACAAGAGGAGATGGATGAAGTCGAGGAAGAAGTTTTCCATCCACCTCTCTTTGTCTCCGCTCAGGAAACATCAGATTTTATTGGCTGGATTTTGGAAAGAGGTGCAGCTCAGGATGGAAATGTACTTAAAACCCTGAAAGTGTGAAGAAGACGAGCTGATTCGTGTTCCTGCAGGAATGAAACAGACATCCTTACCATCCAAAGCCGCCGAAGGATACACTCCTCTTCCTCCTCAGCATGGTGCCCCTCGCTCCTCTTTGTCTCCCTTTTCTTCTTTCTGTGTCGGGATCCTCCTCCCTCTTTTCTTTGTACCTCTGCCTTCCTCCTTCCCTCCTCACTGGCGTTCTACCTCCTCATCTCCACCTATAAATACCCCCATCCAGGCCACACGCTCCTACGCCTCCCTCTGCACCTCCTCCTGCTGTTAATGTTTCTCTTCTTCGTCTCGATCTCACACTTCACTTCACAGCACACAGACAGGAAGAGAGAGAGAGAGAGAGGGAGGGTGAGAGAGAGACATAGCCTGACAGCAGAGCCTGAAAACTTATACATAATGAATGGAGATAAATGGATGAAGTGTACGTCAGTTTACTGCGTTTCATGTTATGTAATGATGTTTCAGCCTCAACAACTGCTGGAGGAGAAACTGGACGACATGCAGCAACGACTTGGCAGAAAATAATGGAATTATTTTCATGCTGATGAACATTCAGGGCGAGGCGGAGAAAAGCCGATACCTGGACCATTAAGCAGGATGACAGGGATCCAGTACCGTTCCGTACCAGTAAGATGACAGGGATCCAGTACCGTTCCGTACCAGTAAGATGACAGGGATCCAGTACCGTTCCGTACCAGTAAGATGACACGGATCCAGTACCGTTCCGTACCAGTAAGATGACAGGGATCCAGTACCGTTCTGTACCAGTAAGATGACAGGGATCCAGTACCGTTCTGTACCAGTAAGATGACAGGGATCCAGTACCGTTCCGTACCAGTAAGATGACACGGATCCAGTACCGTTCCGTACCAGTAAGATGACAGGGATCCAGTACCGTTCCGTACCAGTAAGATGACAGGGATCCAGTACCGTTCCGTACCAGTAAGATGACACGGATCCAGTACCGTTCCGTACCAGTAAGATGACAGGGATCCAGTACCGTTCCGTACCAGTAAGATGACACGGATCCAGTACCGTTCCGTACCAGTAAGATGACAGGGATCCAGTACCGTTCTGTACCAGTAAGATGACAGGGATCCAGTACCGTTCCGTACCAGTAAGATGACACGGATCCAGTACCGTTCCGTACCAGTAAGATGACACGGATCCAGTACCGTTCCGTACCAGTAAGATGACACGGATCCAGTACCGTTCTGTACCAGTAAGATGACAGGGATCCAGTACCGTTCCGTACCAGTAAGATGACACGGATCCAGTACCGTTCCGTACCAGTAAGATGACACGGATCCAGTACCGTTCCGTACCAGTAAGATGACAGGGATCCAGTACCGTTCCGTACCAGTGAGATGACACGGATCCAGTACCGTTCCGTACCAGTAAGATGACAGGGATCCAGTACCGTTCTGTACCAGTAAGATGACACGGATCCAGTACCGTTCCGTACCAGTAAGATGACATGGATCCAGTACCGTTCCGTACCAGTAAGATGACACGGATCCAGTACCGTTCCGTACCAGTAAGATGACACGGATCCAGCACCGTTCCGTACCAGTAAGATGACACGGATCCAGCACCGTTCCGTACCAGTAAGATGACACGGATCCAGTACCGTTCCGTACCAGTAAGATGACACGGATCCAGTACCGTTCCGTACCAGTAAGATGACAGGGATCCAGTACCGTTCCGTACCAGTAAGATGACACGGATCCAGTACCGTTCCGTACCAGTAAGATGACAGGGATCCAGTACCGTTCCGTACCAGTAAGATGACACGGATCCAATACCGTTCCGTACCAGTAAGATGACACGGATCCAGTACCGTTCCGTACCAGTAAGATGACACGGATCCAGTACCGTTCCGTACCAGTAAGATGACAGGGATCCAGTACCGTTCTGTACCAGTAAGATGACACGGATCCAGTACCGTTCCGTACCAGTAAGATGACAGGGATCCAGTACCGTTCCGTACCAGTAAGATGACACGGATCCAGTACCGTTCCGTACCAGTAAGATGACAGGGATCCAGTACCGTTCCGTACCAGTAAGATGACACGGATCCAGTACCGTTCCGTACCAGTAAGATGACAGGGATCCAGTACCGTTCCGTACCAGTAAGATGACACGGATCCAGTACCGTTCCGTACCAGTAAGATGACAGGGATCCAGTACCGTTCCGTACCAGTAAGATGACAGGGATCCAGTACCGTTCCGTACCAGTAAGATGACACGGATCCAGTACCGTTCCGTACCAGTAAGATGACACGGATCCAGTACCGTTCCGTACCAGTAAGATGACACGGATCCAGTACCGTTCCGTACCAGTAAGATGACACGGATCCAGTACCGTTCCGTACCAGTGAGATGACACGGATCCAGTACCGTTCCGTACCAGTAAGATGACACGGATCCAGTACCGTTCCGTACCAGTAAGATGACACGGATCCAGTACCGTTCCGTACCAGTAAGATGACACGGATCCAGTACCGTTCCGTACCAGTAAGATGACAGGGATCCAGTACCGTTCCGTACCAGTAAGATGACACGGATCCAGTACCGTTCCGTACCAGTAAGATGACACGGATCCAGTACCGTTCCGTACCAGTAAGATGACACGGATCCAGTACCGTTCCGTACCAGTAAGATGACACGGATCCAGTACCGTTCCGTACCAGTAAGATGACACGGATCCAGTACCGTTCCGTACCAGTAAGATGACACGGATCCAGTACCGTTCCGTACCAGTAAGATGACAGGGATCCAGTACCGTTCCGTACCAGTAAGATGACACGGATCCAGTACCATTCCGTACCAGTAAGATGACACGGATCCAGTACCGTTCCGTACCAGTAAGATGACAGGGATCCAGTACCGTTCCGTACCAGTGAGATGACACGGATCCAGTACCGTTCCGTACCAGTAAGATGACAGGGATCCAGTACCGTTCCGTACCAGTAAGATGACAGGGATCCAGTACCGTTCCGTACCAGTAAGATGACAGGGATCCAGTACCATTCCGTACCAGTAAGATGACACGGATCCAGTACCATTCCGTACCAGTAAGATGACACGGATCCAGTACCGTTCCGTACCAGTAAGATGACACGGATCCAGTACCGTTCCGTACCAGTAAGATGACAGGGATCCAGTACCATTCCGTACCAGTAAGATGACACGGATCCAGTACCGTTCCGTACCAGTAAGATGACAGGGATCCAGTACCATTCCGTACCAGTAAGATGACAGGGATCCAGTACCGTTCCGTACCAGTAAGATGACACGGATCCAGTACCGTTCCGTACCAGTAAGATGACAGGGATCCAGTACCGTTCCGTACCAGTAAGATGACACGGATCCAGTACCGTTCCGTACCAGTAAGATGACAGGGATCCAGTACCGTTCCGTACCAGTAAGATGACAGGGATCCAGTACCGTTCCGTACCAGTAAGATGACACGGATCCAGTACCGTTCCGTACCAGTAAGATGACACGGATCCAGTACCGTTCCGTACCAGTAAGATGACAGGGATCCAGTACCGTTCCGTACCAGTAAGATGACACGGATCCAGTACCGTTCCGTACCAGTAAGATGACAGGGATCCAGTACCGTTCCGTACCAGTAAGATGACAGGGATCCAGTACCGTTCCGTACCAGTAAGATGACAGGGATCCAGTACCGTTCCGTACCAGTAAGATGACAGGGATCCAGTACCGTTCCGTACCAGTAAGATGACACGGATCCAGTACCGTTCCGTACCAGTAAGATGACACGGATCCAGTACCATTCCGTACCAGTAAGATGACACGGATCCAGTACCGTTCCGTACCAGTAAGATGACAGGGATCCAGTACCGTTCCGTACCAGTAAGATGACACGGATCCAGTACCGTTCCGTACCAGTAAGATGACAGGGATCCAGTACCGTTCCGTACCAGTAAGATGACACGGATCCAGTACCGTTCCGTACCAGTAAGATGACAGGGATCCAGTACCGTTCCGTACCAGTAAGATGACAGGGATCCAGTACCGTTCCGTACCAGTAAGATGACAGGGATCCAGTACCGTTCCGTACCAGTAAGATGACACGGATCCAGTACCGTTCCGTACCAGTAAGATGACACGGATCCAGTACCGTTCCGTACCAGTAAGATGACAGGGATCCAGTACCGTTCCGTACCAGTAAGATGACACGGATCCAGTACCGTTCCGTACCAGTAAGATGACAGGGATCCAGTACCGTTCCGTACCAGTAAGATGACACGGATCCAGTACCGTTCCGTACCAGTAAGATGACACGGATCCAGTACCGTTCCGTACCAGTAAGATGACAGGGATCCAGTACCGTTCCGTACCAGTAAGATGACACGGATCCAGTACCGTTCCGTACCAGTAAGATGACACGGATCCAGTACCGTTCCGTACCAGTAAGATGACAGGGATCCAGTACCGTTCCGTACCAGTAAGATGACAGGGATCCAGTACCGTTCCGTACCAGTAAGATGACACGGATCCAGTACCGTTCCGTACCAGTAAGATGACACGGATCTAGTACCGTTCCGTACCAGTAAGATGACAGGGATCCAGTACCGTTCCGTACCAGTAAGATGACACGGATCCAGTACCGTTCCGTACCAATAAGATGACAGGGATCCAGTACCGTTCCGTACCAGTAAGATGACACGGATCCAGTACCGTTCCGTACCAGTAAGATGACACGGATCCAGTACCGTTCCGTACCAGTAAGATGACAGGGATCCAGTACCGTTCCGTACCAGTAAGATGACACGGATCCAGTACCGTTCCGTACCAGTAAGATGACAGGGATCCAGTACCGTTCCGTACCAGTAAGATGACACGGATCCAGTACCGTTCCGTACCAGTAAGATGACACGGATCCAGTACCGTTCCGTACCAGTAAGATGACACGGATCCAGTACCGTTCCGTACCAGTAAGATGACACGGATCCAGTACCGTTCCGTACCAGTAAGATGACAGGGATCCAGTACCGTTCCGTACCAGTAAGATGACACGGATCCAGTACCGTTCCGTACCAGTAAGATGACAGGGATCCAGTACCGTTCCGTACCAGTAAGATGACACGGATCCAGTACCGTTCCGTACCAGTAAGATGACACGGATCCAGTACCGTTCCGTACCAGTAAGATGACACGGATCCAGTACCGTTCCGTACCAGTAAGATGACAGGGATCCAGTACCGTTCCGTACCAGTAAGATGACACGGATCCAGTACCGTTCCGTACCAGTAAGATGACAGGGATCCAGTACCGTTCCGTACCAGTAAGATGACACGGATCCAGTACCGTTCCGTACCAGTAAGATGACAGGGATCCAGTACCGTTCCGTACCAGTAAGATGACACGGATCCAGTACCGTTCCGTACCAGTAAGATGACACGGATCCAGTACCGTTCCGTACCAGTAAGATGACACGGATCCAGTACCGTTCCGTACCAGTAAGATGACACGGATCCAGTACCGTTCCGTACCAGTAAGATGACACGGATCCAGTACCGTTCCGTACCAGTAAGATGACACGGATCCAGTACCGTTCCGTACCAGTAAGATGACACGGATCCAGTACCGTTCCGTACCAGTAAGATGACAGGGATCCAGTACCGTTCCGTACCAGTAAGATGACACGGATCCAGTACCGTTCCGTACCAGTAAGATGACAGGGATCCAGTACCGTTCCGTACCAGTAAGATGACACGGATCCAGTACCGTTCCGTACCAGTAAGATGACAGGGATCCAGTACCGTTCCGTACCAGTAAGATGACACGGATCCAGTACCGTTCCGTACCAGTAAGATGACACGGATCCAGTACCGTTCCGTACCAGTAAGATGACACGGATCCAGTACCGTTCCGTACCAGTAAGATGACACGGATCCAGTACCGTTCCGTACCAGTAAGATGACAGGGATCCAGCACCGTTCCGTACCAGTAAGATGACACGGATCCAATACCGTTCCGTACCAGTAAGATGACAGGGATCCAGCACCGTTCCGTACCAGTAAGATGACACGGATCCAGTACCGTTCCGTACCAGTAAGATGACAGGGATCCAGTACCGTTCCGTACCAGTAAGATGACAGGGATCCAGTACCGTTCCGTACCAGTAAGATGACAGGGATCCAGTACCGTTCCGTACCAGTAAGATGACAGGGATCCAGTACCGTTCCGTACCAGTAAGATGACACGGATCCAGTACCGTTCCGTACCAGTAAGATGACACGGATCCAGTACCGTTCCGTACCAGTGAGATGACAGGGATCCAGTACCGTTCCGTACCAGTAAGATGACAGGGATCCAGTACCGTTCCGTACCAGTAAGATGACAGGGATCCAGTACCGTTCCGTACCAGTAAGATGACACGGATCCAGTACCGTTCCGTACCAGTAAGATGACACGGATCCAGTACCGTTCCGTACCAGTAAGATGACACGGATCCAGTACCGTTCCGTACCAGTAAGATGACACGGATCCAGTACCGTTCCGTACCAGTAAGATGACAGGGATCCAGTACCGTTCCGTACCAGTAAGATGACACGGATCCAGTACCGTTCCGTACCAGTAAGATGACACGGATCCAGTACCGTTCCGTACCAGTAAGATGACAGGGATCCAGTACCGTTCCGTACCAGTAAGATGACAGGGATCCAGTACCGTTCCGTACCAGTAAGATGACAGGGATCCAGTACCGTTCCGTACCAGTAAGATGACACGGATCCAGTACCGTTCCGTACCAGTAAGATGACAGGGATCCAGTACCGTTCCGTACCAGTAAGATGACAGGGATCCAGTACCGTTCCGTACCAGTAAGATGACACGGATCCAGTACCGTTCCGTACCAGTAAGATGACAGGGATCCAGTACCGTTCCGTACCAGTAAGATGACAGGGATCCAGTACCGTTCCGTACCAGTAAGATGACACGGATCCAGTACCATTCCGTACCAGTAAGATGACAGGGATCCAGTACCGTTCCGTACCAGTAAGATGACACGGATCCAGTACCGTTCCGTACCAGTAAGATGACAGGGATCCAGTACCGTTCCGTACCAGTAAGATGACACGGATCCAGTACCATTCCGTACCAGTAAGATGACAGGGATCCAGTACCGTTCCGTACCAGTAAGATGACAGGGATCCAGTACCGTTCCGTACCAGTAAGATGACAGGGATCCAGCACCGTTCCGTACCAGTAAGATGACAGGGATCCAGTACCGTTCCGTACCAGTAAGATGACACGGATCCAGTACCGTTCCGTACCAGTAAGATGACACGGATCCAGTACCGTTCCGTACCAGTAAGATGACAGGGATCCAGTACCGTTCCGTACCAGTAAGATGACAGGGATCCAGTACCGTTCCGTACCAGTAAGATGACACGGATCCAGTACCATTCCGTACCAGTAAGATGACAGGGATCCAGTACCGTTCCGTACCAGTAAGATGACACGGATCCAGTACCGTTCCGTACCAGTAAGATGACAGGGATCCAGTACCGTTCCGTACCAGTAAGATGACACGGATCCAGTACCATTCCGTACCAGTAAGATGACAGGGATCCAGTACCGTTCCGTACCAGTAAGATGACAGGGATCCAGTACCGTTCCGTACCAGTAAGATGACACGGATCCAGTACCGTTCCGTACCAGTAAGATGACAGGGATCCAGCACCGTTCCGTACCAGTAAGATGACAGGGATCCAGTACCGTTCCGTACCAGTAAGATGACACGGATCCAGTACCGTTCCGTACCAGTAAGATGACAGGGATCCAGTACCGTTCCGTACCAGTAAGATGACACGGATCCAGTACCGTTCCGTACCAGTAAGATGACAGGGATCCAGCACCGTTCCGTACCAGTAAGATGACAGGGATCCAGTACCGTTCCGTACCAGTAAGATGACACGGATCCAGTACCGTTCCGTACCAGTAAGATGACAGGGATCCAGTACCGTTCCGTACCAGTAAGATGACAGGGATCCAGTACCGTTCCGTACCAGTAAGATGACACGGATCCAGTACCGTTCCGTACCAGTAAGATGACAGGGATCCAGCACCGTTCCGTACCAGTAAGATGACAGGGATCCAGTACCGTTCCGTACCAGTAAGATGACACGGATCCAGTACCGTTCCGTACCAGTAAGATGACAGGGATCCAGTACCGTTCCGTACCAGTAAGATGACACGGATCCAGTACCGTTCCGTACCAGTAAGATGACACGGATCCAGTACCGTTCCGTACCAGTAAGATGACAGGGATCCAGTACCGTTCCGTACCAGTAAGATGACAGGGATCCAGTACCGTTCCGTACCAGTAAGATGACAGGGATCCAGTACCGTTCCGTACCAGTAAGATGACAGGGATCCAGTACCGTTCCGTACCAGTAAGATGACACGGATCCAATACCGTTCCGTACCAGTAAGATGACAGGGATCCAGTACCGTTCCGTACCAGTAAGATGACACGGATCCAGTACCATTCCGTACCAGTAAGATGACAGGGATCCAGTACCGTTCCGTACCAGTAAGATGACAGTGATCCAGTACCGTTCCGTACCAATAAGATGACAGGGATCCAGTACCGTTCCGTACCAGTAAGATGACACGGATCCAGTACCGTTCCGTACCAGTAAGATGACAGGGATCCAGTACCGTTCCGTACCAGTAAGATGACACGGATCCAGTACCGTTCCGTACCAGTAAGATGACACGGATCCAGTACCGTTCCGTACCAGTAAGATGACAGGGATCCAGTACCGTTCCGTGATGATTTTAAATTATGTAATAATATTATTTGGAAATTATTGTTGGATAAATATGAAAAAACAATTCATGATTTAATTTGCTGTTTTAATTTAGTCTTCTGACTGATGACTTTCAGTATGTAAAGGTTTGATTTATTACTGTAAACTAAAGACTTTAAATAAGGAGATTTTCCTTCTGCTCCTTCTCCAACAAGCTTTATTGTTACTCAAATATGCATCCTTGTTATTGTACTGTATTACGCTGTCTATGTGTTTGAGATAAATAAATTAAAATAATAATAATAACATGTCATTTAACGGTCCAGGATGATTTGTGATAAATCAGACACATTTCCACCTGAAGATTTCTCAGCATCTGAACCAAAAACCCGGATGTCAAACAAACGAAATCTCTGTCTCAGTGGAAGTCTGGCAGGTCATCCTCAGAGCATACGGAGCCGTGGGACACGTAGCGCTGCCAGCATGGTGGGGGGGGAGCTGGACGGTCCTGATGGTGACGGGGACATTTTGTTCAGACAGGAACACAATAATACTCTTTCCTTCATTTCAGAAAATACATCATGCTTTGGGGACCTGAAACCTTTTCCCTTTTGCCCCCCTTCTAAAAGAAAAGCAGCATCAGGACACAGACTGTATGAAAATCTAAAAACAGGAAAAGCTTTTCATCAGAGCATAAATCTGAGAAGCCAGTTCCATCAAGTACTAATCTGATGTTGGAAAAATGTCAGCTGCTCGCAAATTCAGTGTGTCACAAAGATACATAACACAAAGAAAGTTTTAGCTTCAAAAAGGATTTATTAAAATCACACAAAACAACAGAAATAAAAACAGAAACTCAGACAAACAAACACAAACTGTTCCAACCAGAACATCTAACAGTAGTATTCCCACAAACCGGCAGAAAGTCAGCTCATCTCGCTTCCCTCAGATTCCCACAAACGCTGCCAGACGCTCAGTGACCCAGGAAAACTCCTTTTCCCACTTCCCACCTCTGACACCAAGAAGGAAACACTCTTCCTCCACCGCCATACTGGCCAAAAACCCTCAAACATCTGATAGAAACACCCATCCTGAAGCAGTTTGATATTAAAGTTCCAATTTGAACTACATTTAGTAGTTTGGGAAACATGAAGATCCATCGGGAGCAAATGGTGATCAGTAAAACCAACTGGGTAAGACCCTGTTACATAAGCTATTAAAGATAAACCCCATCTAACCTGGCTGCACTCACACCCCCACCCACCAGTCTAACCCAGCCGTACCGCCTTACCTGGGGATGTTTAACCCTCCACACACCCACCACATCGGAAGTCGGGACAGAGAGGCAGATGACAAGATGTAAGGTTCCTGTCCAATCCTATCCAGAGCAATTCCCGTGGTGCAGTTCCAGTCTCTCCCATCACCTCAGTCTCTGGAAAAATTCCAGCCTCTCCAAGCCCAAATCAGCAACATAAACATTGAGGAAACAAATGGGTACCATGAATTTCAGCCCAACAACCAGAGCTCTTCCCACCACCACCTCCGAGGTAGATGTAACATCCAACCCTGGGGAAAAGAGAGGCCCCCCCAGCAGACAGGTTTGTGCCATGAGAGAAAACCAACCGACCCTTCCACCATAACTCCAATTCCACTTCATTATTTTAATCCATATGGCTTTCTGTGAGAAAACCACATGAAGTCCTTTCTGTGAAACCATCTCTGAGATAGCTGCCCTACTCTGCTGATCCCTCCCAACATTAATATTTAACATGCCCACGCTCAACTTACCCACAACAGCAAGGGAGAAAGCCCACGGGAAGAAACACCAACTGCAATAGTCTCACCATAACGTCACTTACTGGTTCTGAACCTCCCAGAAACCCATCAGGTTTAAGGCCTTCTTCATGTGAGTTACTTGTTTCCACAGCATAAACCGTTCCTTCTCGTCCAGTAAATCCAGCCAGACCACCTTCTGCAACGTGTTCATACTCCTGATAAACTTCTCCACATCTGGAAAGAAGTGTGTGTGTACACCTGGAAAACAGACAGGCACCGCCTCCCCACAGCTCACCTTGTTCCCTCTCCTGACTGAAACCAGCTCTCGTCCCGGGGCCGACACGCCCACACCACCCAACCCCACCCTACCCCACGGTTACCTGGTCAGGAACACCTGAAACCCCCCCAGTCGACACGCCCACACCACCCAACCCCACAGTTACCTGGTCAGGAACACCTGAAACCCCCCCAGTCGACACGCCCACACCACCCAACCCCACAGTTACCTGGTCAGGAACACCTGAAACCCCCCCAGTCGACACGCCCACACCACCCAACCCCACCCTACCCCACGGTTACCTGGTCAGGAACACCTGAAACCCCCCCAGTCGACACGCCCACACCACCCAACCCCACCCTACCCCACGGTTACCTGGTCAGGAACACCTGAAACCCCCCCAGTCGACACGCCCACACCACCCAACCCCACGGTTACCTGGTCAGGAACACCTGAAACCCCCCCAGTCGACATGCCCACACCACCCAACCCCACCCTACCCCACGGTTACCTGGTCAGGAACACCTGAAACCCCCCCAGTCGACACGCCCACACCACCCAACCCCACCCTACCCCACGGTTACCTGGTCAGGAACACCTGAAACCCCCCCAGTCGACACGCCCACACCACCCAACCCCACGGTTACCTGGTCAGGAACACCTGAAACCCCCCCAGTCGACATGCCCACACCACCCAACCCCACCCTACCCCACGGTTACCTGGTCAGGAACACCTGAAACCCCCCCAGTCGACACGCCCACACCACCCAACCCCACGGTTACCTGGTCAGGAACACCTGAAACCCCCCCAGTCGACACGCCCACACCACCCAACCCCACCCTACCCCACGGTTACCTGGTCAGGAACACCTGAAACCCCCCCAGTCGACATGCCCACACCACCCAACCCCACGGTTACCTGGTCAGGAACACCTGAAACCCCCCCAGTCGACACGCCCACACCACCCAACCCCACCCAACCCCACGGTTACCTGGTCAGGAACACCTGAAACCCCCCCAGTCGACATGCCCACACCACCCAACCCCACGGTTACCTGGTCAGGAACACCTGAAACCCCCCCCAGTCGACACGCCCACACCACCCAACCCCACGGTTACCTGGTCAGGAACACCTGAAACCCCCCCAGTCGACACGCCCACACCACCCAACCCCACGGTTACCTGGTCAGGAACACCTGAAACCCCCCCAGTCGACACGCCCACACCACCCAACCCCACAGTTACCTGGTCAGGAACACCTGAAACCCCCCCAGTCGACACGCCCACACCACCCAACCCCACCCTACCCCACGGTTACCTGGTCAGGAACACCTGAAACCCCCCCAGTCGACATGCCCACACCACCCAACCCCACAGTTACCTGGTCAGGAACACCTGAAACCCCCCCAGTCGACACGCCCACACCACCCAACCCCACCCTACCCCACGGTTACCTGGTCAGGAACACCTGAAACCCCCCCAGTCGACACGCCCACACCACCCAACCCCACGGTTACCTGGTCAGGAACACCTGAAACCCCCCCAGTCGACACGCCCACACCACCCAACCCCACGGTTACCTGGTCAGGAACACCTGAAACCCCCCCAGTCGACACGCCCACACCACCCAACCCCACCCAACCCCACGGTTACCTGGTCAGGAACACCTGAAACCCCCCCAGTCGACATGCCCACACCACCCAACCCCACGGTTACCTGGTCAGGAACACCTGAAACCCCCCCAGTCGACATGCCCACACCACCCAACCCCACGGTTACCTGGTCAGGAACACCTGAAACCCCCCCCAGTCGACACGCCCACACCACCCAACCCCACGGTTACCTGGTCAGGAACACCTGAAACCCCCCCAGTCGACACGCCCACACCACCCAACCCCACAGTTACCTGGTCAGGAACACCTGAAACCCCCCCAGTCGACACGCCCACACCACCCAACCCCACGGTTACCTGGTCAGGAACACCTGAAACCCCCCCAGTCGACACGCCCACACCACCCAACCCCACCCTACCCCACGGTTACCTGGTCAGGAACACCTGAAACCCCCCCAGTCGACACGCCCACACCACCCAACCCCACAGTTACCTGGTCAGGAACACCTGAAACCCCCCCAGTCGACACGCCCACACCACCCAACCCCACCCTACCCCACGGTTACCTGGTCAGGAACACCTGAAACCCCCCCAGTCGACACGCCCACACCACCCAACCCCACGGTTACCTGGTCAGGAACACCTGAAACCCCCCCAGTCGACACGCCCACACCACCCAACCCCACAGTTACCTGGTCAGGAACACCTGAAACCCCCCCAGTCGACATGCCCACACCACCCAACCCCACAGTTACCTGGTCAGGAACACCTGAAACCCCCCCAGTCGACATGCCCACACCACCCAACCCCACCCTACCCCACGGTTACATGGTCAGGAACACCTGAAACCCCCCCAGTCGACACGCCCACACCACCCAACCCCACGGTTACCTGGTCAGGAACACCTGAAACCCCCCCAGTCGACACGCCCACACCACCCAACCCCACGGTTACCTGGTCAGGAACACCTGAAACCCCCCCAGTCGACACGCCCACACCACCCAACCCCACAGTTACCTGGTCAGGAACACCTGAAACCCCCCCAGTCGACATGCCCACACCACCCAACCCCACAGTTACCTGGTCAGGAACACCTGAAACCCCCCCAGTCGACACGCCCACACCACCCAACCCCACAGTTACCTGGTCAGGAACACCTGAAACCCCCCCAGTCGACACGCCCACACCACCCAACCCCACGGTTACCTGGTCAGGAACACCTGAAACCCCCCCAGTCGACACGCCCACACCACCCAACCCCACAGTTACCTGGTCAGGAACACCTGAAACCCCCCCAGTCGACACGCCCACACCACCCAACCCCACAGTTACCTGGTCAGGAACACCTGAAACCCCCCCACCACCCGTTGGCCACCACCCGCTGGCCACCACCCGCTGGCCACGACCCGCTGGCCACCACCCGTTGGCCACGACCCACTGGCCACCACCCGCTGGCCACCACCCGCTGGCCACCACCCGCTGGCCACGACCCGCTGGCCACCACCCGCTGGCCACGACCCACTGGCCACCACCCGCTGGCCACCACCCGCTGGCCACCACCCGCTGGCCACCACCCGCTGACCACCACCCGCTGGCCACGACCCGTTGGCCACCACCCGCTGGCCACCACCCGCTGGCCACCACCCGCTGGCCACGACCCGCTGGCCACCACCCGCTGGCCACGACCCGTTGGCCACCACCCGCTGGCCACCACCCGCTGGCCACCACCCGCTGGCCACCACCCGCTGGCCACGACCCGTTGGCCACCACCCGCTGGCCACCACCCGCTGGCCACGACCCGCTGGCCACCACCCGCTGGCCACGACCCACTGGCCACCACCCGCTGGCCACCACCCGCTGGCCACCACCCGCTGGCCACGACCCGCTGGCCACCACCCGCTGGCCACCACCCGTTGGCCACCACCCGCTGGCCACCACCCGCTGGCCACCACCCGTTGGCCACCACCCGCTGGCCACCACCCGTTGGCCACCACCCGCTGACCACCACCCGCTGGCCACGACCCGTTGGCCACCACCCGCTGGCCACCACCCGCTGGCCACCACCCGCTGGCCACCACCCGCTGGCCACCACCCGCTGGCCACCACCCGCTGGCCACCACCCGACACCAAGCTCTTAACAGTCACAAACGTTTACTTCAGGTAAGAAATAAGTGGTAAGTAGAAAAACAAACCGAGAAAAAGAGACTGTCATCTAACGTCAGCACATGCTCCTCCACCATCAAACACCCAGCGGGAAACAAGACAGAAAGAAAGAAAGAAAAAATAAAGATGGAAAAAAGGAAAAAAGAACAGTGAACCAGTAAACCCAGTAAAGTGAATTTAAGGAGAGTTTTAATTAAAAGCTAAAATGCTGAATGTATGAAGAAACCTCCAGGACAGTTCCAGTTGTGATGTGTCGGACTTCTAAGCTGTCCCTGAACGCCTCTCTGGTTAAGTTTCACTTTCATTGACTTCTTGGTGACGCAGCTGAAAAGCTGCATGAAACTCATCTGAAGGTTAGTGGAAATGTTTTAAATGTATTTCTGGTTCCTATCTGCTGTGAGAAGCTCAGCATGCAGTGTGAACAGAACCAAAACAGATTCACAGGTTCCTGTTTCCACAAATCAGGGTACACAGAACCTGGAGTTTCTTCCCTGAGTGGTCGGAAACATGGCAGCTCCAGAAACAGGGAAGTCTGGAGCCTGGTGAAGTCCTGTAAACACCGAGACCCGAGACCGCCAACCGACGACACGGAATAAGTGTCGGTGTGCAGAAACGTTTCTGTTTCTGCACACCGAGTGTGATGCGAAGTTATGGACCACGACCGCTTCAGGACCACGACCGCTTCAGGGAGGACTTGAGTACATCCGTGGGACAGTAGGAGGATCTGCTTTTGCTGCTTGCCTTTAAGAAGCAGAGAAGACATGATGAAGATGCTCATCATGTCGATACAAAGTGGGAATGAAACATCAGCAGAAGCGACGTCTGCATGGCTGCAACCACTGATATATCAGTCAACATGCCTTCTCTGATTGGTCGCTAATGTATCTCTTGGATGCTCGTATTTAAAAACATCCACCTCAGTTTGAAAAAATAAAACTTGTGAAATCACCGGACAGAATTTTGTTACTGTCATTCATGTCAGTGATCTTACACTGACATGATAAATAATATCGCTGTGCAAATTATTCGGATGAAATAATTGTAGTAGGTGTGTGAAGGCCTTTAATCAGGTGTGTTGGAGCGGGGAACATTAAAATCCTGCAAAATTGTGGCTCTGAAGGACACCACTACCATGAAGAAGGGAATCGGCTGGTTGCACCCAGTTCCCTACATCGTGCTTACGCCATGTTCTAGGGCTGTCCAAATGTCCAGAGAGAAAAAAGTAGTGTACTCTAAAGGACCCACGATGCTTCTTGAAAAGCTGTGAGCATCGATGGTCACTAGACGGGTCAATATGGACCACAATGCATTTCAGCTGGAGTTCAAAGTGACACGAAGGTCAAAGCAGGTTAAAAACTATAAATAATTCATTTTATATTATTATTTATTGAATAAATATTTAACAAAGAAAGAATAAAATACAACATTAGATATTAAAATATTTTCACAGGAGTTTTGATTGGACTTGGAACGACACGAGGTGGTTGCCGTGGTGACAGCCGGCAGTCAGGTGATCAAATTAAGGTCACGTTCACATCAGCCTTTCTGATCTGAGTCCGATTCCTGGAAAAGTCTCTTCATTTGGGGAAATGTGAACGCACCAAACAAATCCTGATTCGGACCAAGGAACCGGACTCGGTCCGCCTACAAACGCAGGTCTCGGCCCGTTTCAAGCAGACCAAATACAGGAAGTGGACTACATAACAAGTCCCTTCCTGCATGTGGCGTAGCGTTGCATTGTGGGTAAATCCATAGGGATGGCGTCAAGGGTCCTCTGCCTCGTCTGGTGTTCATACTGCGTCCATTGTTGCAGTGGATTTCTGCAGGATACTTGCATAAGACACAATAAAAACCCAAAACAGCCATAGTTTGGTCTCCATGTTTAACTGGCAGGTGGAGGAAACAGAGTTTTCTTCTTCACGCCGGTCTGGTCCTCTCTTCTGCTAAATACTAGTGCAGCGCCACCTCTGGTGGGAATGGGGAGATATTATTCTACTGGTTTGGCTGGTTTCACCAAAGTGCAGTGTGAACACGATCTTGGTCCGCATGGATACACCCCCCTACAGCTGGACCCAGTCCCCAACCGGACCGAGTCCCCAACCCGGCCAAGTCCCCAATCGGATCAAGTCCCCGATCGGATCGAGTCCCCGGTCGGATCGAGTTCCCAATCGGATCGAGTCCCCGATCGGATCGAGTCCCCGGTCGGATCGAGTTCCCAATCGGATCGAGTCCCCGATCGGATCGAGTCCCCGGTCGGATCGAGTTCCCAATCGGATCGAGTCCCTGATCGGATCAAGTCCCCGATCGGATCGAGTCCCCAACCGGACCGAGTCCCCAACCGGACCGAGTCCCCAAACGGACAGAGTACTTGATCCAATCGAGTCCCCGATCTTACACAACAGTCAGAATTATTCTGATGTTTAACTCTGATGATCAGCTAAATCCATCAGCTGTTCAATGAATATAAATTTACTGAAGACACCAATAAGTCAGTGACTAGACATGTTACTCCATCACCATCACCATCATCACCATCGTCATCATCATCATCATCATGCGTCTCCAGAAAATTTGAGCCAATCAGATAAACAGCAACATTATCTAACCACAGCACGGATGATTCCTGGTAATGTGATTTGTGTTTCGTCTGCAGGTGAAGGTAAAATCGTGTTCGAGCTGATGTGAATTCAGCATCATGGATGAGTGTGAAGTCAGACAAGAAGGCCCCCCCCCCCCACTGAAACCAGTCTGGGGGCACATAAAGACCAGATCAAGGATCAGAGGTGAGATGATCAGCTCTGATTGTCCATCACTCTTCTCCACGCCAGGACTCTGCATTCACATCACCAAACATCTGTACAGGAAGCGACCTGGACCTGGACCTGGACTTGGACCTGTACTTGGACCCAGCTGTGTGTCCTTGAGGAGTGACTGCTCAAAGGAAGAGATAATTAATTTCAGTAAAAGTGTTTCATCGGACAAACAGTAAGTATTTAGCCTGGCTGGGGCAGGATCATATTCCAGATTCCGTGGAACAACTGATGTCAGCATCAGTTCGGCTGTTCTTATCAGATTCAGTCTCTTGTTCCTTCATCAGAAGCAGGAGGTTTCCTTATTTTCCATCTTAGATAATGTTAGCTTGCCTTGCTGATATCTCTGCATGGATGAAGCCTCGCCACCTTCATCTAACTCTGTCCAACACCGAGCTCATTGTCTGTCCAGCAAGTTCTCTGCAAATAAGTGTGCAGTTCGACTCTTGTGCCTACATCTTTTACCAGGAATCTTGGTGTCATGGTGGATGACCAGTTGACCTTTTAGGTCCATGTTCCCTTGGTTGCCCGGGATTTGCTCTGAACGGTAAACAACAGATATCAGGAAACCAGCAGCGAGGACCAGAACAACAGTCTTCAGTGTATAAACACTGCTCAATCTGGATAGTTGAGCTAAAATCAAGAAGGTGGTGGACTATTTGCGTCAGATTATTGTATCTGCAGATATAAGAGTGTATTCTATTCTATTCTATTCTATTCTATTCTATTCTATTCTACAGTCATTTAGACGCTTTTATCCAAAGCAACTTACATATGAGTGAGAACAACACAAGCAGGAAATCAAACAGTAGAGGACATCGTAGAAAGATGCTAGTGGACTGTCCAGTTGGATGCAGGTCCTTGCATGAAGTGCTATTTATTTATTTTATTTTTTTGTTTTTTGTTTATTCCCTTCCCACCACATAATATCACCTATGTTACAATACAAAGAATTAATACCATAAAGTTTGTTGCAAAGAACTGGGCTAAGTTCTCCAACTTTCCACTAAATACAGCTAAACTAAGTGTTGAAGTTCTCCTTGAAGAGCTGAGTCTTCAGCTGGGTCTTAAAAGTAGACAGGGACTCTGCAGAGTGGACAGAGTTTGGGAGATCATTCCACCACCGTGGAACAACAGAGGAAAAGAGTCTGGCTGGTGATTTAGTCCCACGTATTGGTGGTAACACGAGGCATTTTTTTAATGTTTGAGACAAAATAGATGTCAAGGAAAAAAAAAACAATGCTATATGACATTAAATAAGAAGGTGGTTTTTGTCATTTCCCCACTTTGGTGAATGCAACACAAGTACAACAATCTCCGTGTTTTATTTGCTGACAGCTTTGTGTTTTATCCCTAATCAGAACTCATTATTTTGAATTAAAGCAGACATGCTCAGTGGTTAAAATACACATCAGATGATTTTTGTTTAAAGAGTAGAACCAACTCTTGCAATGGCTGCCAGTAAACAGACCAGTCTCTTAGTTAACACGCTTAATAGGTAAACAAACAAGTCATTTAAGCCCTGTATGTCCTCAAAATAACATGAATATGAGGCAGATTATTTGTAACAGTATTGATACTTCCAAAGTTAAGCTAACTATGCTAAACCGTTAGCCTTGGACTTTTCTTTGCATTAAAACCATTAAGGAAGAAGTGCTGCTGTGAGTGTGTGCACGTACATGTGTGTGTCGTGTTGTTGTAGATTAAAACAGCTTTGCCATCAGTAGTTCAAATGTAGATAGAAAACAAACAGCTTTATTATGATCTGCAGGTCTCTGGCTGTTCAGTACCTGAAGTCCAGCTGTTAAAGATGGTTTTACATCTTGTTGCTTTATGCTTATGCTTATGTTTACAATATATTTGGAATAGAAAGCCAGTCTTATCATGATCTCAGTTATATGTGTGTTGCTTCTGAATGGGTCTGTTGGAGTCTGGGAGAGACAAATCAGAGTAAACCATGAGACTAAACTAGGCTGCATTACTAATTAAATCAACAGTTGTAGTTTTGACTGAGCTTTATTTAATATATGCAGAGATTCTTCAGTGTGGTTCTGCGACTGTGACATGCCAAGTCCCACCAGAACGCCCGTTGTGTCTTCACTAAACCTCTGTCACCCCTCAAGAGGAATGATTTGTTTCCACTTTTCTTAAATTTATCCTTAGATTTTGAAGCTGAAGTAAATAGCTCCTCACTATTGTCATTTCTGAAGGATTCTTTTAAAACCCGACAGGCATGAGTTTCCTGATGTTTTGAGAATGTTGTCTTGTGTCTCTGTATTTTTGCGTTCTGATAACAATTTCTCTTCCAAATTGTTGGTCCTGTAGCATCAAAAGGAGGGAGTGTTGGAGAAATTATTATGGGTTTGATTTGTATTAGATATTAGACATATATGCATTGATTTGCTGTGATCCTGCTGTGTTTTGTGTCTCTGCACAAAACTTTCTTTAAGTCATATGATCCTTGTCTGGAATGTGCAGATGAAGTCTGAGACAGGAAGAGTTTCCTGCAGGACATCTGTTTTTGTCAGCTGCTTGGTTGACCAGTTGTCTAAAGGTTAAAGGTTAAAGGTAATAAAGTAATATAGTGAGTGATTGATGCTTAGTGAGCTCAGTTTAGCTTTGGAGGAGAGAATGATTGTTTTCTGTGGTCTGCCCAGCAACTAGGAGGAGTTAAGCATGGTTTA
This sequence comes from Telmatherina bonti, assembly GCF_933228915.1. Lineage (NCBI taxonomy): Eukaryota > Metazoa > Chordata > Actinopteri > Atheriniformes > Telmatherinidae > Telmatherina > Telmatherina bonti. Next base: position 39,007,741 of record NC_136628.1, on the reverse strand, counting down.
TAATCGGGTGTTACTTCAGCATCTGCAGAGAGCGTTCTCTCTCCAAGCTCCAGCGCGTGCTTGTATTAGTTTATAATAAAATGTTCATTGTAAGAAGACAGTTGACTCTTAGATGTATTACAACTTCTCAAGACCAGAGTATTTTCCACCACAGTTTTTCACTGGTGGAACGTAGCTGTGGAGAGGGAGTGTAGGTCTGGATTAGAGAGTGAAGGTAGATGGGAGACGTTTGAGTTATTGTTTTGTAAGCCAGAAGCAAAGCTTTAAATTTGATGCGTGCTGCGACCGGAAGCCAGTGAAGAGGGATTAGCAGCGGAGTGACATGAGATCATTTGGACTGGTTGAAAACCAGTCGTGCTGCTGGTTCTGGATCATCTGCAGAGGTTTAACCAGCATGCAGGCAGACCTGCCAGTAGAGGAACTGCAGTAATCGATGCGTGAGATGACCAGAACCTGAACCAACAGCTGAGTCGTGTGTTCTGTCAGGTACGTCTGATTCTCTTGATGTTGTAGAGAGCATATGAGGAAGGCTGATGCAGCCTGACTAAGATAACATGGAATGGTAAATGGTAGCAATATGCCTTAGTCGCATCTAGTCAGCTGAATGGTGAAGAAGCAGCTAAGAGCTAGCCTTGTAGCTACTGTTACTGAGCAGGGGATTTAATGATGGGGTCTGAAGGCACCGTTTGGAAACATTTTGGGGGGTTTTTTGGACATGAGAAAAGACAACACCTGGACAAGACTTGTTGCATATGGAAGCTGTTCAAAGCCAAAATAAAATCTAATAATAGAAATGTGACAGCAGCTCCGTTCTCAGCCCAGGTTATTTATTGCATTTTTACCGGAGATTCCCAGAGAAATTTAAAGACAGTATAAAAATATGATTAATGTGTGTTAAATGTATTTATGGTTCCACAGCACTTGACTGAATGAATGGAGCATAAGGGAACCAAGGAGTGAGGGAAAAAATGCTCAATAGGTGAAAAAAAAAGATCCATGAAAATCCTGAAAGTTGTTCAATAATCGAATCATTTGGTACCCAGGATGGCAGAAGACAACTTTCTGCTTTGTTTCCTGCCGTCATGACAGAGAAGCTGACCCCTGAAATGCTAGCACACCTGTATACGAACTCAGTCCTGAAGGGCTGCTGTCCTTTACGTGTTTCCTGCTTCAATACAGCCGAATCACGTGAAATGGTTCTTGTCACGTTCTGCACAATGACCTATCCGTCTGACTCAGGTGTAGGTAAGAACTGACTGAGCTGCTGGTTGTCAGAGTCCTCCGATTCAATGTTCACATCCTCGCATCACTTCATGGACCTTGTGTTTGTCTCTGTGCGGACGGACAGAACATCAGCTGATCCTTCATGATTCCTCCCCAGGGTGGAGCAGCAGAGCTCAGAGCTTCCCAGTGGTCAGTCTGCCCAGCAGCATCAGACACAGCTGGACTCCATATTTCTGGTGTGTACATGTACAACAACTACTTCTCCATCTCTTCTGTTCACACTCATCTCCACGCTGCACTTTGTAGACCAGTGGATTGTCAGCGTGTCCAACATGGATCTGATGTTTGGCTCCATGCTTTCAGTCTGACTGTGTCCTTCATGTGGTTTTCTCTTCCAGCTGCTGGAGGACAACATCATCACTTTTGTGAAGAAGGAGCTGAAGAAGATCCAGAAGCTTCTGAGTCCAGATTACCCAGAATGCTCAGTGTTGGAGGGTGAGGATGAAGAGCAGAGGAAGAGCAGCAGAGAGGCATTAGTGAAGATCACAGTGGACTTCCTGAGGAGAATGAAGCAGGAGGAGCTGGCTGAGCGTCTGCAGAGCAGTAAGACTGAAGCTGATGGGCTATTGACACATATTCACATCCTCAGTCTTCAGAGGGTTGACATGTTTTACATGATCATACTGATTATTCCTTGTTTTCATTTAGAACTTTGTGGCCGGAAACTAAAATCTTCTCTGAAGAAGAAGTTCCAGTGTGTGTTTGAGGGGATCGCTAAAGCAGGAAAGCAAACCCTTCTGAATGAGATCTACACAGAGCTCTACATCACAGAGGGAGGGGCTGCAGAGGTCAATGATGAACATGAGGTCAGACAGATTGAAGCAGCATCCAGGAAAGCAGACAGACCAGAAACAACCATCAGACTAGAAGACATGTTTAAACCCCCACCTGGAAGAGATGAACCAATCAGAACAGTGATGACAAAGGGAGTGTCTGGCATCGGGAAAACTGTCTTAACACAGAAGTTCACTCTGGACTGGGCTGAAGACGAAGCCAACCAGGACATCCAGTTGACATTTCCACTGACTTTCAGAGAGCTGAATGTGCTGAAAGAGAGAAAGTTCAGCTTGGTGGGACTTGTTCATCACTTCTTTACTGAAACTAAAGAAGCAGGAATCTGCAGCTTTGAAGACTTCCAGGTCGTCTTCATCTTTGACGGTCTGGATGAGTGTCGACTTCCTCTGGACTTCCACAACAATGAGATCCTGACTGATGTTACAGAGTCCACCTCAGTGGATGTGCTGCTGACTAACCTCATCAGGGGGAAACTGCTTCCATCTGCTCGCCTCTGGATAACCACACGACCTGCAGCAGCCAATCAGATCCCTCCTGACTGTGTTGGCATGGTGACAGAGATCAGAGGGTTCACTGACCCACAGAAGGAGGAGTACTTCAGGAAGAGGTTCAGAGATGAGGAGCAGGCCAGCAGGATCATCTCCCACATGAAGACATCACGAAGCCTCCACATCATGTGCCACATCCCGGTCTTCTGCTGGATCCTTGCTACAGTTCTGGAGGATGAGCTGAAAACCAGAGAGGGAGGAGAGCTGCCCAAGACCCTGACTGAGATGTACACCCGCTTCCTGCTGGTTCAGACCAAAGTCAAGAAGGTCAAGTATGATGGAGGAGCTGAGACAGATCCAGTCTGGAGTCCAGAGAGCAGGAAGATGATTGAGTCTCTGGGAAAACTGGCTTTTGATCAGCTGCAGAAAGGAAACCTGATCTTCTATGAAGAAGACCTGAAAGAGTGTGGCATCGATATCACAGAAGCCTCGGTGTACTCAGGAGTCTTCACACAGATCTTTAAAGAGGAGAAAGGACTGTACCAGCAGGAAGAGAAGGTGTTCAGCTTCATCCATCTGAGTCTTCAGGAGTTTCTGGCTGCTCTTCATGTCCGTCGGACCTTCATCAAGTCTGGAGTCAATCTGTTCAGACAGAAGAGGTTTAAATTATTCAGAGATGATGTAAAAGATCTCCATCAGAGTGCTGTAGACGAGGCCTTACAGAGTCCAGATGGACACCTGGACTTGTTCCTCCGCTTCCTCCTGGGTCTTTCCCTGGAGACCAATCAGAGACTCCTACGAGGCCTGATGACACAGACAGGAAGGAGCTCACAGACCAATCAGGAAACAGTTCAGTACATCAAGAAGAAGCTCAATGAGGATCTCTCTGCAGAGAGAAACATTAATCTGTTCCACTGTCTGAATGAGCTGAATGATCATTCTCTAGTGGAGGAGATCCAGCAGTACCTGAAATCAGGAAATCTCTCCAGATATCATCTTTCTTCTGCTCAGTGGTCAGCTCTGATCTTCATCTTACTGTCATCAGAAGAAGATTTGGCTTTGTTTGACCTGAAGAAATACTCTGCTTCTGAAAAAGCTCTTCTGAGGCTGCTGCCGGTGGTCAAAGCCTCCAACAAAGCAATGCAAGTACAGACAGAAGGATATTGAAACATACAGCTGCTGATTAAAAATACATCAGACTGTGTCACTTTACTACTTTTCTTTTTATTCCCTCAGACTGAGTAGCTGCAACCTCTCTGAGAGAAGCTTTGCAGCTCTGTCCTCAGTCCTCAGCTCCCCGTCCTCCAGCCTGACAGAACTGGACCTGAGTAACAACAACCTGCAGGATTCAGGAGTAAAGCTGCTGTCTGGTGGACTGAAGAGTCCAACCTGCAAACTGGAAACCCTCAGGTCAGGATTAATCAAACTCAGGCCCAGATCTACTGAGATCCCAGTGTGCAAGTAGCAATTTGCGTGTGCATCTAGAATTCTGCGTGTGGGGCTGAACAACAATTTGCAGGTGATTTAGTAAGAGTGATGTGTAATTGGGTGGCGGGTGTAAACATGTTGCAGACTCCCAGTTTAAATGAGGCCTTTCTTGTGACGTGGTTGCAGCATGGCAAGTTTGGAGAGAAAACATGGCCTACACCAAAGAAATCTGACCGATGCACAAATAAACGCAGTATGGGATCAAATTTATGAAAAAGTCAATGCTGTCCATAAAATTATGTGAACAGGGGACAAAGTAAAAAGACATATAAAGACATTAGAAGGTGAACAGAAGAAAAATCGACATAATAAAATAGGAGGAGGTGTAGGGTGAATGTACTGTCATATTAACCTATAAAGGCCTTTACACACCGTGGCCAATGCGAATAAACAGAAAATTGTGAAAAAATTCAGAGATTAATTATCTATGTTTCTATCTTTGCACACCAATTGAGATGTGAAATTATGAATAAATTATGAAAATATAACAAACCGGCAAGGTGGATTCCACATGAAGACATATGTGTTGATGCTGCAAAACAAAAGACAGAAAGAGGTGCCGAGTTCATCCTGTTCTAGAAAACAGAGAACGTCCAGAAGTTAGACTGCGGCCACTTCAGGACAGACTTTAGGATGTCTGTGGGACAGTTGTAGGATCTGTCTAATTTTGAACTATCACAGTAATAAATTGTAAATATTCCTAACAAATTTTGGTGCTATTTTGTTTGATATTTTGTTAAAGGGACAAATAGAAAATTCATATTACAGAAATGGAATTTGTTTGATCATTTTTTCATGTGTTGGGTCTTTATGGGCTGAAAAAAGAAAGAAAACATGATGAATATGACATAGTCTCTTGTTTCTAATAAAGGCCAAATTTACTTTTACAAAAGATTTAATAAACTTACCCACCTACAAGCCAGCCGTCAGGAAACTCACCAGTTTGCAACTTATAGAAAAGAAGATTGTTTGTTTTTTTTTTAAATTAAAGCATCATGCACTGACCCGGCATATTCTTTACATGGCTGCAATCATAGAAATCCAGCTGCTAGAAAAAAAAAAACTTGTTTGGTCTCAGTTAATGACTGCAGAGTGGAAACCTAATAACTGCAACCATCCGGCGACACATGGCATTTAGGACTTGAACAGCACATCTGGAGGATCCCAGCTGTGACACAAATCTGTCATCTGCAGGTGTGCATGACTCCTCTCCACATCCATCCTGAGTTCCTCAGGGTGGATGTGGACATGTGCACATGCAGACATGTGCACAACTACATGCAGAGACTGCACATCTTTTTGAAACATGTTAAATATCGACGCAATTTCTATCAGCAACATTGATCTCAGCTTTGATAGATCACATTGCTGCTGCTAAAGTAATATATTTACATTTTATCCTCCCAACACGCAGAATAGCATATGAACGCCTCATATTGCATATTCATTGCAGCAGACATTCTAGCCAGATGGTCAAATGCATCTCTGAAAGAAACAACCATTAGTGCACACTGTTCGTAAAGCAGTTTGTACTTTTTTGCGTGGTCAGTGAGTTTGCACACATTTAACAACATGCAAATCTTTAGTAGATCCGGGTCTCCGATTTTAGAATTTCTTTTATCACTAATATGTATGACATATTTTGTCTATGCAGGCTCTGGGTATGTGACCTTTCAGAGAGAAGCTGTGAAGATCTGACCTCAGTCCTCAGCTTCCAGTTCTCCAGTCTGACAGAACTGGACCTGAGTAACAACAACCTGCAGGATTCAGGAGTGAAGCTATTGTCTGGTGGACTGAAGAGTCCAACCTGCAAACTGGAAACCCTCAGGTCAGACTTTATCAAGCAGAATAATGGAAATAATAACATTTGGGCATTTATTTTTTTAATTGTATTTGTGCATTTGTAATTGTTTACTTTAACTGCATCCACAAATGGAAATATCTTTTGCCATTGGCAATCTATCCTAATTTCACTATTGCTTAGTAAAAGGAACAATGTAAGTGAAGGTGCAGTCACCTCAAGGCACAGAATAAATTGTAAGTCATGAAAAAATTTATTAAAAACAAACATTAAAAACAATGAAGACAATGAGTATAGTCCCAGAAAAAATTACACAAGAAAGAGTCATGATCACATTTTGCTAAATGCTATAAAAACTGATATAATGGATCATTTTCCCCTCTGAGATGAATGTTTTTGTTTATTTGTCCCCAACAAATAAACATGAATGGTCAATTAAAATGAAAAAGCCTAATAATATGCGTTGCTTTCTGCAGCCTGTCAGGATGTCTGATCACAGAGGAAGGCTGTGCTTCTCTCGCCTCGGCTCTGACCTCCAACCCATCCCATCTAAAACATCTCAACCTGAGCCACAACCATCCAGGAGAGTCTGGAGTGAAACTGCTGATGGCTGCACTGAAGGATCCACACAGACTCAGGTATGGAAAGGCTGCTCCAGCCACACTATGTCTGTCGGAACTGCAGTCACTTCCTGTCCTTTACTCCACTGACCACACATCCTTCCACCACAACTCACTTATACACTTGTTTTAGCGGACTAGGAAGAGTTCCTCACTGAAACATTGTTCTGAGCAGGTTACAGGTGGTCCTGGACTTACTGTCAAGCTGTCTGACTGCTGTCAGCAGGTTACAGGTGGTCCTGGACTTACTGTCAAGCTGTCTGACTGCTGTCAGCAGGTTACAGGTGGTCCTGGACTTACTGTCAAGCTGTCTGACTGCTGTCAGCAGGTTACAGGTGGTCCTGGACTTACTGTCAAGCTGTCTGACTGCTGTCAGGTGGATGATGCTAACCACAGTAAAGTTACAGTTAATGTAATCCGTCACCCGCTCATTGATGTCATGTCCATGTGGCTCACAATTCCAGTCTGTGGCCTCCAGGCCTGAATGCGTAGGTGGAGGTTTGAGTAGCAGATCATTAGATGATCTTACCAGTAGAGGAAGGGTAAAGTTGTTCTGTGCATTTCTCATAGTTGCATAGGAAAATCTGGTGTGTTATTTTCTCCTCTCAGAGTGGAACCTGCTGGAGAACAGTGGCTGATACCAGGTCCAAGGAAATGTAAGGGTTTTTCATTGATTCTTCACATTTAACCAGAAGACTTCACACTGTAATCACCATCATCAACCAGAATCAAAGTGTCAAAAGATGAGTTTCTGAGCTAGATCTTTAATTTGTTATTTTCTCTCCATCAGATTCCTGCCAACTCACAGTCGATGTCAACACAGTGAACAGAAACGTCAAACTGTCTGAAGACAACAGGAGGCTGACACATGTGGCGAAGCCTCAGTCATATCCTGATCATCCAGACAGATTTGATGGCAAGTGGCCTCATGTTCTGTGTCGAGATGCTCTGACTGGTCGCTGTTACTGGGAGGTGGAGTGGAGTGGCAACGTTGATGTGTCCGTGAGTTACAGAGACATCAGCCGGAGAGGAGACACTAAAGACTGTGTGTTTGGCTGGAACAAGCAGTCCTGGAGTCTGGACTGCTCTGCTGGTTGTGGCTACTCTGTCTGGCACAATAAGGAAGGAATATCCACCTCCTCCTCCTCCTCCTCCTCCACCTCTAACAGAGTAGCAGTGTATGTGGACTGTCCTGCTGGCTCTTTGTCGTTCTACAGAGTCTCCTCTGACTCCCTGATCCACCTCCACACCTTCATCACCACATTTACTCAACCTATCTATGCTGGATTTACCCTCTGGTCTGGGTCCTCTATGTCTCTCTGTTGAGAAAGTATTTAATTCTGTCAGAGAAACTGTTGAACAGGTACAAACGTTGGTCTTTCTATGTCACAGAAGTTCACCAGTCTGCAGCAAACTGGGTCTAAACAAAGTGAAAGAATTTCAGAAAAATGGTCCCCGATGTAAAGTCTAATATCCTCTACAGATTCAGAGAATCAGAAGGAATCTGTATGTTTCGGACAAGGCTGGATGCTGGGGATTTTCTGCATGAAAGGCTGACGTGATTCTCCACTGGAAATTACTGCGTGGATTCAGGAAGAATCCAGAAAATGAGTGTTGATGCCTTTTAAATTGGAGTTTCACACACTAAACATTCTATGTGCAATTTTACTCAAACAAGAATTTACTTTTTTTTAATTATGCTGAGATAGGCGTATACAAGCACATATATTTGTTCCAATCTTACATGAAATTTATTTCTCCATATCCAGTAACAATGGAAGCTGTGATCCAGATGTTTTTCACCATGTTGTATCTAAACAGGGACCATTAAGTTGATGTTAGTGGCTGCTAGTTTGCTGCACATGTGGTGCACTTCAGCCAGTATCAGTTTCCAGGTATTATTCTGATTTTCTTCACATTCACCTCATGTTAGTCTTAAAGCCCATTTCTGCTCCTTACGTACATAAACAAGGTTTCAAATGTTGACCTACGTCTCCATCACCATACTTCCATATTTGTTCTATGTGGTAACGCACCACTATAAACTCCAAAACCATAAAGTAGTTTATTGGTCTCTTTACAATGCCTTGGAGTGCTTGTAATTTGGCGGTTTCTGCATTGTCTTCTTCCTGTGCCTCTTTTTCTGTAGATTTTCTTTTTGCTGATGATTTTGTCTATAAAACAGTCTGTAAAACAGCCTGTAAACAGTCTTTAAACAGCCTTTAAAACAGCCTGTAAACAGTCTGTAAACAGCCTTTAAAACAGCCTGTAAACAGCCTGTAAACAGCCTGTAAACAGCCTGTAAACAGTCTGTAAACAGCCTTTAAAACAGTCTGTAAACAGCCTTTAAAACAGCCTGTAAACAGCCTGTAAACAGCCTGTAAACAGTCTGTAAACAGCCTTTAAAACAGCCTGTAAACAGCCTGTAAACAGCCTGTAAACAGCCTGTAAACAGTCTGTAAACAGCCTGTAAACAGTCTGTAAACAGTTTTTAAAACACCCTGTAAGAGTCTGTAAAACAATTTGTAAAACAGTCTGTAAAACACTGTAAGACTGTACACAGTCTATAAAGAGTCTTTAAAATAGTGTGTAAACAGTCTTTAAAACAGCCTGAAAAATCTGTAAAACATCCTGTAAACAGTTTGTAAAGCAGCCTGTAAAAGTCTGTAAAACAGCCCGTAAAACAGTCTGGGAAGCAGCCTGTAAAAAAAAGCGTGTAAAAATCTGTAAAATGGCCTGTAAAAATTTTTTAACAAATGTTATCCCACTGTCTATGTCAAAGGAAAAAGTTAGCTAATGCTGCGTTAATGTAAATGAACTCAGATATACCTCTGCTTTTGGCTCCTCTTCTTTCACATTCTGTCTGCAGCACCTGACACCTTGGAGAGTCTTTTCATTAGAAACTTTTGAAAGTTTCTAATGGTTTCAGTGTTTCCCTGCTCCAACACATCTGAACCAAATCAACTGCTCATTGACAGGCAGGTGCAGAAGATGGCAAAAAGTTGTTGGAAAACTGTGTGTAATAAAAAAAAAAAAAAAGATATAAAAAAAAAAAATTAAACAAGTAAAGACACTTGGCTTCCCGCTGCGAGCAGGGTTCGAACCTGCGCGGGGAGACCCCACTGGATTTCAAGTCCAACGCCTTAACCACTTGCGTGTAAAGCAGACGTGATGACCGCTACACTATGGAACCTGAACCACTGCTACGGTGGGGGAAAAGGGGGAAAAGGGGGGAGGGAAGAAAAAAAAACTGGCTGAAAAAGTCAAATGGTTTTTATGATTGTAAAAACAAGCATCAATAACTATTCAATTTTGACAAAATTCAATTGACTTCTAACCCTTCATAATTTACCTGGATTTACTTTTACAAATGCAAACAGACAAGTTCCGTTATTCTCTGGTTTGTTTATTGAATCAAGAGTTTCCAAAACCCTATTTACAAGTTTGAATTACTTGTTTTTGTTGTCTGACAGACTAAAAAACAATTTCACACAACCTAAATAATTTTTAAAACTATTGCCTCAACCTTTACACCTCTTTCTTACAATACACTAAGAAATGTTATGCCAAAAAGGTTTACAATATTAACTGTTGAATTATAAAAGACTTTGTTGCAAGAACACTGTTTCCAAGTCAGTCTGGCATTTTCCTTGTCTGTCAATGAACACTTAAAGCAGGGATACCCAGATATGGTTCAGGTCTGAAGGACAGTGAATCTCTTGGACTGGAAATATTGATTCTTTCTTAATTCTACAATTTACAAAAAATGTTTCATACACTTTTTGACCAAACAGTCAGTCTAACAATGACAGTGCTCTGTCTTCAACTCACAACACGGAACAATAATATAATGATAATAATAACATTTACAAACAACAAACCACCACTCAATGCTTTTCAAGACTTTCTTTCCAGTCTTGTAATGACTGTCCAGATGCTGGACAATACCACTTCCCTTTTTTTTGGGAATGACCAGTGCTTTTATTTTTAGACTGTCCACACTGTGTGCACTGGTAGACGTAGTTGTCCTTGATGGGTCGCTTTTTTGGTGGCTCACCTCTGGCAATGCGCTCCTGGTCTTCCTGTGCTGCTTTTTTCTGTCTCCATTCTCTGTAACGATTTAAAGGTACTGATGACTGAGATGAATTTGCTGTTGAAGTGGATGCTGTTGCTTGAGATTGTGGCATATAATACGGATGATATGAGGTTGAAAGGCAAGGGTGCTGAGAGGGATTAGGTGGAAGCAGCTGTGGGGACCAGCCAAAGTATGGGGATGGCTGTGGATAGCGCTGCAGGTATGCAGATGAGACAGCAGGTGGATCTGGTGAAATGTGAGGACCACATCTGGGCTGATGGAGCATAAGGTGGTGCAAGAGGCTGATTCTGCTGATTTGAGTTCCAAGCAGGAAATGAGACAGGCGGCGAGGGACCAGCCTGGTATGAAGAGGTGGAAGAGGAACCAGAGAATGGGAAAGACAGAGGACCACTTTGTGCTGAGCCAGTTCTGGCACTGTGGCGTGGGCGTATCATTGCCTCACCTTCGCGATTTTCCGGTTCATGGAATTGCATTGTTTCATGTCCATGTTCCACTGCAGCAGATGGAAGGTTTCTTGCTTGTGGCAAGGGATTTGCCGCCACAGAGACTTTCTCTGGAAGCTGCACTCCTTGCAGCAAGGAGTCCTGATCTGTTCTCTTTTGTCTTGCTTGCAACCTGGAAAAAAAGTTACAATAGAATTGCATTACTATCCCAGATAAAACCATATGCAAAATTTGTTATTTCATGAAATCAGCGCTGGTTAAATGCATTTATATTGTGATGGCTAAAAAATTGTGAACATCTTACCAGGAACACACTGTGGTGTTGTTGATGGTTACTAATACCATGTTGGTCTGATTCTGTATAACACTGCTGTCTTCAAGCAGTTGTTTTATGTGGCTGTATGTCTTAACAATAGACTGTGGGATGGGTAGAACTTTTCCCTTACAGTCTGTTGGTCTGTTACGAGCTTGCAGGTACTCTTTTGACAGCTTGAGGCAAACACATTCAGATATTCTGTTTGTGTCAGGTCTCTGAGCAGCTTGGCCATGGGTCATGAAGAGTCTGTTAAGGACAATGATGACAATCCAGGTGACAGTTATAAAGCATTAGGTTTCGGTCTATTCATTTGACTGGAGAAATTATGCCAAAATTCTAAATCATACCATATTTCATAGTTCCATAACTCTAGTCCAAATGAGGGTAGGGGGGTTTAAGATTAACTATATAAATATGTTTTCAGGCCACTTGTGTGCATTGTGTCCACTCAGCTTACCGTTCAGCTGCTTGTTGACCAGGTGCAGAGCCACTGCGCTTCCTGGAAGCTCTCCATGGTCCTGGCAAAATCTTTCTTTTGCTCTTCAGCTGATATTTGGAGGGTTGCTTGTCCATGGGATGTAGATGTGAATACAGTCTCATAATCTCAGCTATCTCTGCATTTGACAAAGCAGTTATGGTGCGATTGAGACTGATAAGGTACTCCGCCAAGTTGTCAACAGCCTCCCATCCAGGAACACCTCTTGTATCACATCTCCCATCCTTTAAAATGAAAAAAAAATGCAGATCATGTACTGCAACCATAAAACATCATAAAGAATGAAGTAAGACAATCTTACTTGGGATGATGTGCTTGGTTCACTGCAGTTGTCCTCAGTAAGCACATCTTGTCCTGGAGTGATGGGACTCTGTGGGTCAGTACTTGCAGCAAAACTGGTTTCCTGGAGGTGTTTTAATAAATAAAAGAAAATATCTTTTCATTGTTGAAACTTTTGAAAAAAAAAAATCCAATTTGGTTCACATCAGTGTCTGAAACCCTCAAACACGTTTTGTTGCTCGAACATACCAGATAAATATTGACTCATGAATAGACCTCTGTGGTATTTAACTACACCATAAAATTTTAATCCAACATATCAAAATAAAGAAGATTATATATATACAAGTCATTCTCCAAATGACATTATATTTATGCCACAGGAGATCTCATGACGTGTACAACCCAATAATTCTTAATTAGTTACCAACTGTATTTATAAAGGCAACTACCCTGAAGGTTTTAGATGTTTCCCCGTTTTTACATACTTTCTAGTGATTAAATCATTCTCCAACAGGTTATAGTTGAGCTCTGTATAATGTTAATGACTCAGTCATTTAAGTCATAAAGAATCGCAGCAGGGAAACATTTCAACTTGAAGGACAGTTGAACTCAAGACTAGAGTTTGTGATCCATAAATTACAATGACAGATAAGACTGTAGTAAATCAGATCACCTGCAAAGAAGTAGATGGGTTTCCACAAAGAGATGGACTATGAGGAGGTGACATGTCTAGTTGGTCTTCATACGTGGGCTCTTCAGCATGGCTCTTTGTGATGATGTCCGCTACATCACTGACTGTAACATCAACAGTTTCCTCCTCCTGAACATCAACTTTGAGGTCTGGCAAAACAGTCCCTAGTTCACTGTGTTGCTGAGGGCCACTGAGGTCTCCTTTGTCACACTGAGCTAACAAGTACTCTACGGCAATACGCTCACCTAAAACAAAGACCCAATACAGTGGGGGAAAAAAGATCAGATAAAATAAAATGGAAAAGAAAACATTTAACAAATAAACTTATCTGTAAGAAGTAGATGAAAGCAAAATGATGACTTCAAGAGGATTTTACCAGTGGGTCTGCCAGGGGGCATGAATTCAGGCAAAAGTGCAGATCCCAGAACCCTGTCACTTAGGGTGTTCACGTTAGACATCAGACGAATGTCATATATTCTGGTGTTGGATGTCACACTCGTAGCAACTGCCTCAAGGGCCCGATTCAGATTCCACCTTGATCCACCCTCAAGCATGTACATCTGGGTGTGCATGGCATTGCTTCGCCATCCTTTATGGGGGGGGTTATTATTTTTATAAAACACATTTGTTCACACCAGCAGTCATTTCTCTGAAAATCATGTTCTTGAGAAAGCATAACTTAGGTTTTTTGACAAGTTTCCCCAGAACTCACTGTCCTGTCTGTTTTAAATACTTATATACTTTTAACAAAACTGGTTGAAATGAATGGGTCATTAACAGGCGAGCAAAGAACTTATAGAGATTCATCAACTGAATCTGGTGGTTTGAAGTTAAAAAGTATCTAAAACATACCAGGAAGTGGAATCTGAGGATCAGGATAGGCAAACACTGATGTACAGGATATAAAATCATAACAAAAAATTATATTTACCTGGAATGAAAGTGCACTGGTGGCGATGGAAACTTTCAACAGAAGATGACCCTCTAGCACATCTGAAGACATTTAAAACTTTGTCTCCCTTTTGGACCCCTTTGCCAAGTTTGGTGTAAAGTTCAACACCAGGTGGATCTTGGATGCATGGCAGGTGCTTCTGCTGCACTTCCCACACATGTGCCATGCTCTCAGGGTTAATGAGATGTAAGCCTGATGTGTCTGTCAGTTCCCACATCGATGTTAACAGACCCTGGATAAGGTTACGTGTTTCCTCAATCCCCCGGGTTCTTCTTCTGCAATGCTTGGCCAATTCTCCAGTGCTAATGCTGGCCAGAATCTGAGCATCTGTGGGTGAAAGTCCAGCATGTTTTTTCTTGAGCTCTGACCTTTTTGCCTCCTTGAGCCTAGTGATGTCATCTTGGTCCCACTCAAAAATACAACTAGACAACTTGGAACAGAATGTTCCATACAGAGGATGGTGTTCTGTCGTGAGGCCAGCTGTAAATCGCCTCATGAAGTGAAAAATGTCCAGTTTTACTTTGGTTCTCCAAGGTCTAAACCACTCAAGAACAGGGGGTGGACCTGAAAAAGAGGAAAAAAAGGGAAAATGTAAAAAGATCTGCATGGATTCCATGACTGACATGTAAAAACTTTAAACAATTTAAAACATTTTGGTTTCATTTGGTTAGAAATAAACCAAGTTTATATTAAGTAGTTTTTTGTGTATTTGCTTCAGTTGTTGAGCTTTGGGGCTGTATAAAAAGAATACATTTATATCCAAAAAATAAAAATAATTTAAAAAAAAACATTAAAAAAAAACCAAAAAAAAAACACATACCTTTTCCACTACAGCAGTCTCGGTCAACATATATGACCTCTGGCTCTGGTTCTCCAGCATTCTCATAGAGCTTCACAATCCCTTGACACAACTCATGCAGGCCTGCTCCCTCACCAGTTGTCAGCACACAGTTTAACACGTGGCCACATTCATTGCTGACATTTGTCATCCATGTGGCTGTGTCTGCAATACTACCAGCAAGTTTCTTTGTGATCTATTAATTAAAGATAAATAAATATTTAAATTCCAACAGACAGCAATGAAAATAAATATTTTTTCAAAATTGTGCATTCATTTCATGTACCTTTTTTGTCGAGTCGAGCTTTAAAATCCTCCCATATGTGGAGGTAATCACACCTTTCATTTCATTCAAATGGCTGAGGATATCGTTGGCATGGACAGTCTCAAACCACTGGGCAAGAGGAAGGGGGCAGTAGGGTGGTGGATGGCGATAAATAGCTGCCTCGCACTGGGTTAAAGTGCATCTTTTTTTGTGAAGCTCACAGTCAGACAAATACTCAATGGTACGCCTTGCCCATTCCTCACTGTGAATCTCCTCTAGTACCTGCTGCAGAAAACTGGAACTATTCCCTACAGTGCGCGGTCTGAGAATGGTGACACACTTTCTGTCCAGAGCCAACTGAATGGTGAGAATAGCTGGGAATTTGTTTCTGTGGGCAGGATCTAACTGACTCAACATTTCAGAGCTCCAAGGGCACACAGGGATCATGCATTTACTGCAGCGTGGATAATCTCCCCCAATCAGGTAGTATCTGGAATCAAGATCAATGACTTCCCTCACTTTAGTATAGATCCCAGAGTGGTGCATCTTAGTGTTGCACTGAGGACATTTCAGTGGAATCCCCCACATCCTCATAGGTGCCCACAAAAACATCTGTTGTCTGAAGTAAGCCATGGGATCCGGTGGTGCAGTTGTCAGTTTTGGCACACTTGGTGGCTGGAACCAGTTTTGAGTGAACTGTTGCTTCAGTTGTCCTGTGGAGTCATAGAGGCATTGCGCAATCCATTCCCTATCTGCTGGCTTGATGACCCGCATAAACTGTTTAGGAAGGAAACTTAACCAGTTCACCTCTGGAGACCGCAGGCAGACAACTTGTGATGTAGCAATAGATGGACAAGGAAATGGTGGTGGTGGTGGCGGACATGGCTGTGAAGGGGGTGGTCTTTGTAATTGTAGTGTTGGTGATGGTGTTGGTTGCTGGGGAAGCGGTGGAGCTGCTGGTTGGAATACAGGCTCATGGCCTTCTTCAATGTGGTTTAGAAGGCCAATTGCACCAGCTACCTTTTTCCCACACTGACTGCAACTTTCTTCTGTGTGGAAATCAGACAAGTGTTCAGAGAAATGGTCCACAGTAATGTCTTTGCTACAAAGAGCACACTTTATGTACTCTGCAATCTGTCTGACTGAGGACATTTGACAAGGATCTGTGCTGCTTCCTGGGGTGAGGTCTCCTGTACCTGCTCCTGCACTGTTTCTTGGGGTGAGGTCTCCTGTACCTGCTCCTGCACTGTTTCTTGGGGTGAGGTCTCCTGTACCTGCTCCTGCACTGTTTCTTGGGGTGAGGTCTCCTGTACCTGCTCCTGCACTGTTTCTTGGGGTGAGGTCTGTTGTTACTGCTCCTGCACTGTTTCTTGGGGTGAGGTCTGTTGTTACTGCTCCTGCACTGTTTCTTGGGGTGAGGTCTGTTGTTACTGCTCCTGCACTGTTTCTTGGGGTGAGGTCTCCTGTACCTGCTCCTGCACTGTTTCTTGGGGTGAGGTCTCCTGTACCTGCTCCTGCACTGTTTCTTGGGGTGAGGTCTCCTGTACCTGCTCCTGCACTGTTTCTTGGGGTGAGGTCTCCTGTACCTGCTCCTGCACTGTTTCTTGGGGTGAGGTCTCCTGTACCTGCTCCTGCACTGTTTCTTGGGGTGAGGTCTCCTGTACCTGCTCCTGCACTGTTTCTTGGGGTGAGGTCTCCTGTACCTGCTCCTGCACTGTTTCTTGGGGTGAGGTCTCCTGTACCTGCTCCTGCACTGTTTCTTGGGGTGAGGTCTGTTGTTACTGCTCCTGCACTGTTTCTTGGGGTGAGGTCTCCTGTACCTGCTCCTGCACTGTTTCTTGGGGTGAGGTCTCCTGTACCTGCTCCTGTACCTGTGCTGCTCTGTGTGGCAGTGTCTGCTTTAATTGTGCTTGCGCTTGAACTGCTCTCTGCCTGACTGCCTGATGCACCTGTCTGCACAGCTAACTGTGAATAAAAAAAAACAACTTTCTTAATCCCAAAGCCTAAAAGTTGTCACTAAGAACATCTGGACAGCAAGTAAAAAAAAAAAAGATGTGAATTGCATTGCTTAGGAAAAAAGCACAGTATTTTCTTTGTAACTTGAAACGTTTAGGCTGAAGCTATTAATTGCTAATAAAATAATTTAGACAAACTTATCAGGTACATTATGTATCGGAATGATAACAATCACCACTTACCTTATGATATCCACATTTGCACGGGATTTTCTTTCCAAAAATATCATACTCCCGGACTTTGTAGCTATATAAGGGAGTCAGTGGACAGGCCTCAATAAGCTGCATAGCAGCCTTCCACTTCTTGGCTCCGGGCTTTTTACCGGTGGTAAACTTGTACTTTCCCTGAGCATACAGACATAAAACACCTACCCAATATGAATCGGGTTTGCCGGTTTTAGTCATGACTGTAACTGTCAGAAAATATGTAAGTCAGAAAATATGTAAGACAGTCTCCGTAAACAGGGAAACGTGTAGCTAAAAAAAAAAAACAAAAAAAAAAACTGCGAAGCGTCACGACCGAAAAAAAAAAAACCTTTCAGTTGCACGTATCGACAATGAAATAAAAACAGAAATAACCTATTAAAGTATCTGAAAATACACTGCAAATGTTGCTGCACAAAATTCTGGAAAAATGTTTTAAAGCTATGAAGCTGTCACCCTACTCGCCATTTGTTTTTCTTCGTTTGCTTCTGGCGCTCCACGATGACGTTTATGTCACGTGCTAGACAAACGCGTTCGTAATTGGTTCCCTCGTTAGGAATTGTGAGGAGTTGTTAGGATTGGTTAGGACCCGTTCGGACTTTGTTCGGAATTATTAGGACTTGTTAGGACTCCGTTCGGATTTGGTTAGGACTTGTGTTACAGTCTGATCGCTGGCGGGTGCGGCCATCGCAGCTGACGTCACACATGGGCAATACGTGCATATTTGTACTGATGACCACGTTCTGTGTGTTTTTTTTTACGTGATTACATTATATGGTGTTACAGATGTATTGTCTGTTTAAAGGGGTGCTATTATGGTATTTCGAGTTTTCTGAGCTTTCTACAGTGTTACAGTGTTAACAAGGGCATGTACAAATACATCAGGCGGGTGGAAAACGTCGGATAAAGTTGTTTCCAACGATGGTTTTTACAATAAAATTCACACTTTGTTTAATAATACAACTTTCACCATGTCTGCTTGAGCAGGAACTTTATTTTGAAAGGCACCGTTTAAAACGTTACTTTTAAAATGTCTCTGCTGTTCCATTCTTACTATTACACGATGATCGGGCTGTACATAAACTTTCACGACATCACTCTGACATGTCCTACTCGGGCGACTCTCGGGGATGTAGCTCAGTGGTAGAGCGCATGCTTCGCATGTATGAGGTCCCGGGTTCAATCCCCGGCATCTCCATTGCTTTATTTTGCCACAGGCGTTACGGCCTGTTCGTTTCCCAGCATGCAGGGAGTCTCGGATGACAGATCATGAAATAAAATGAAAAATACTTTATCAATTCCCAAAGGGAAATTCAACATCGTAGTATATAATAACAATTAATTTGAGGAGGTCTTGTTCCGGAGGCTAATGACTGCTGGCAGGAATGAGCTTCTGTATCTTTCAGCCGTGAATTGGACCTGAAGGAGCCTCCCGCTGAACATAAACAGAATTCTTGTTCCCCTACGGTCGGGAATATGAGATGCTATTTGTCCGCTCCACGTCTCTGTCGGACAAACTACGGAAGGGACAAGCCTCTGTCACACAATTTTCTGCTCAATAAACACGACAGTTTATGAAAATGGATGCATTAAGCTGGTTCCACTGGGGCTCGAACCCAGGATCTTCTGCGTGTAAAGCAGACGTGATGACCGCTACACTATGGAACCTGAACGGCATACCAGGGTTGCAGGTGACGTTTTATACAGGACATGGACTTGGCAGGTGGCGTTCTTTTCACCAGGTGTGTGTTTCAGTGGGCGGAGGTATATAAAGATACCACACACACACATCATGTCACATCATCATCATCATCACCTACTAAAGAGGACAGAGGCCAGAGCTGCAGGTGTGTTCACTTGTTAGATTTTCTTTATTCCTTTGTTATAAAACCCAACAAACACTGAGAGGAAGTATTTTGTTGTTTGTTTACTTTTGTGTCAGGATTTTGTGTCAGAATTTAAACTAAAAAAATATCTCTGAATATAAAGTTTACAGTTTAAGTGGAATATTTACATCCATATTCCTTGTTAAAATCTATATGGTTTGATTTGAGTAGAATTTCTTCTTTAGTTTGAGTTAAAATGTCCACAAAGAGAGTTTGTTGTTCCCTACGTCACCTGGACAGGTGTGTGAGCAGGTAAGTCTGAGAGGAGGAAGTCACACATGAATGAGCTGTGTGTGTTTGTGTGTTTGTGACCATTGGATGCCCACGCTGCACATTTCCAAGTCAAATATCAGGTAAACACACAAGGTTTTATTCGCTGGAAAGAGGAATGAAGACATGATGAGCAGGTGATCAGTCAGTCATACTTGATCCTGTTCTTGCAGCGACATCACCAAGTCTTCCTGATCCACCATCATGTCCTTCCAGTTTGATGTGACTGTCCACACCTCACCTGGTCCCACCTGTGGAACCTTTAACAGGCTGTGGCTTACTCTAGTTGGCTCGCAGGATGAGAGTCCGTCCATCAGCCTGAACCCAGAACACCATCTCCAGCCTGGATCGGTAAGTTTCTTCCACCAGAACCAGAACCATCTGCTTTCACAAACTCAGCCTTTTATGTTTTTGTCCCAGCAGACGTCTCTGATCCAGGTCCGGTCCAAGGGTCCTTTGGGCCAGATAGTCCTGGTCCGACTCCGGATGGAGGCTCGAACTGGATTCCCAAACTTGGACTGGCACTGCAGCAGGATTCAGGTCTGCAGGCAGACTAGAGGTCAGGACTCCCCTGAAGATCCAGAGACTCAGGTGTTCCTGTGCGACCGATGGCTGAGGACAGAAGACGGAGACGTTGAGCTGGCGGGTGGACAGTGTGAGACATCTATCTATCTATCTATCTATCTATCTGTCTGTCTGTCTGTCTGTCTGTCTATCTATCTGTCTGTCTGTCTGCAGTGTGTCTGCTGGCAGATGAACGTGAAGAGAAACGGAAACAGCATCGACTCCAACAGCTGCAGCGCCGACAGGAAGTCATCAGGTATAAAGACCAACTTCACAGCAGAAATAAACATGTTTACAGAAGGAATGAACACGTTTACAGCAGAAATAAACACGTTTACAGCAGAAATAAACATGTTTACAGTAGGAATAAACACGTTTACAGCAGAAATAAACAAATTTACAGCAGGAATAAACATGTTTACAGCAGAAATAAACATGTTTACAGTAGGAATAAACACGTTTACAGCAGAAATAAACAAATTTACAGCAGGAATAAACATGTTTACAGCAGAAATAAACATGTTTACAGTAGGAATAAACACGTTTACAGCAGAAATAAACAAATTTACAGCAGAAATAAACATGTTTACAGTAGGAATAAACACGTTTACAGCAGAAATAAACATGTTTACAGTAGGAATAAACACGTTTACAGCAGAAATAAACAAATTTACAGCAGGAATAAACATGTTTACAGCAGAAATAAACATGTTTACAGCAGGAATAAACACGTTTACAGCAGAAATAAACAAATTTACAGCAGAAATAAACATGTTTACAGCAGAAATAAACATGTTCACAGCAGGAATAAACATGTTTACAGTAGGAATAAACACGTTTACAGCAGAAATAAAGACGTTTACAGCAGAAATAAACATGTTTACAGCAGAAACAAACATGTTCACAGCAGGAATAAACATGTTTACAGCAGAAATAATGTTTACAGCAGGAATAAACATGTTTACAGTAGGAATAAACACGTTTACAGCAGAAATAAAGACGTTTACAGCAGAAATAAACATGTTTACAGCAGAAATAAACATGTTCACAGCAGGAATAAACATGATTACAGCAGGAATGAACATGTTTAAAGCAGGAATAAACACGTTTACAGTAGGAATAAACACGTTTACAGCAGAAATAAACATGTTTAGAGCAGAAATAAACATGTTCACAGCAGTAATGAACATGTTTACAGCAGAAATAAAAACGTTTATAACAGGAATAAACATGTTTACAGCAAAAATAAACACGTTTACAGCAGAAATAAACACGTTTACAGCAGAAATAAACATGTTCACAGCAGTAATGAACATGTTTACAGCAGAAATAAAATCGTTTACAGCAGGAATAAACACGTTTACAGCAGAAATAAACATGTTTACAGCAGAAATAAACAAGTTTACAGCAGAAATTAACAAGTTTACAGCAAAAATAAACACGTTTACAGCAGAAATAAACATGTTTACAGCAGAAATAAACATGTTCACAGCAGCAATAAACATGTTTACAGCAGGAATAAACATGTTTACAGTAGGAATAAACATGTTTACAGTAGGAATAAACACGTTTACAGCAGAAATAAACAAATTTACAGCAGAAATAAACATGTTCACAGCAGGAATAAACATGTTTACAGCAGGAATAAACACGTTTACAGCAGGAATAAACACATTTACAGCAGAAATAAACATGTTTACAGTAGGAATAAACACGTTTACAGCAGAAATAAACACGTTTACAGCAGAAATAAACATGTTTACAGCAGGAATGAACATGTTTACAGCAGAAATAAAAACGTTTACAGCAGGAATAAACACGTTTACAGCAGAAATAAACATGTTTACAGCAGAAATAAACACGTTTACAGCAGAAATTAAGTTTACAGCAAAAATAAACACGTTTACAGCAGGAATAAACATGTTTATAGCAGAAATAAACACGTTTACAGCAGAAATAAACACGTTTACAGCAGAAATAAACATGTTTACAGCAGAAATAAACATGTTCACAGCAGGAATAAACATGATTACAGCAGGAATGAACATGTTTAAAGCAGGAATAAACACGTTTACAGTAGGAATAAACACGTTTACAGCAGAAATAAACACGTTTACAGCAGGAATAAACATGTTTACAGCAGGAATAAACATCTTTACAGCAGAAATAAACATGTTTACAGCAGAAATAATGTTTACAGCAGGAATAAACATGTTTACAGCAGAAATAAACACGTTTACAGCAGAAATAAACATGTTTACAGCAGAAATAAACATGTTTACAGCAGGAATAAACATCTTTACAGCAGAAATAAACATGTTTACAGCAGAAATAATGTTTACAGCAGGAATAAACATGTTTACAGCAGAAATAAACACGTTTACAGCAGAAATAAACATGTTTACAGCAGAAATAAACATGTTTACTGCAGGAATAATGTTTACAGCAGAAATAAACACGTTTACAGTAGGAATAAACACGTTTACAGCAGAAATAAACAAATTTACAGCAGAAATAAACATGTTCACAGCAGGAATAAACATGTTTACAGCAGGAATAAACACGTTTACAGCAGGAATAAACACATTTACAGCAGAAATAAACATGTTTACAGTAGGAATAAACACGTTTACAGCAGAAATAATGTTTACAGCAGGAATAAACATGTTTACAGCAGAAATAAACACGTTTACAGCAGAAATAAACATGTTTACAGCAGAAATAAACATGTTCACAGCAGGAATAAACATGTTTACAGCAGGAATAAACATGTTTACAGCAGGAATAAACATCTTTACAGCAGAAATAAACATGTTTACAGCAGAAATAATGTTTACAGCAGGAATAAACATGTTTACAGCAGAAATAAACACGTTTACAGCAGAAATAAACATGTTTACAGCAGAAATAAACATGTTTACTGCAGGAATAATGTTTACAGCAGAAATAAACACGTTTACAGTAGGAATAAACACGTTTACAGCAGAAATAAACAAATTTACAGCAGAAATAAACATGTTCACAGCAGGAATAAACATGTTTACAGCAGGAATAAACACGTTTACAGCAGGAATAAACACATTTACAGCAGAAATAAACATGTTTACAGTAGGAATAAACACGTTTACAGCAGAAATAAACACGTTTACAGCAGAAATAAACATGTTTACAGCAGGAATGAACATGTTTACAGCAGAAATAAAAACGTTTACAGCAGGAATAAACACATTTTCAGCAGAAATAAACACGTTTACAGCGGGAATAAACATGTTTATAGCAGAAATAAACACGTTTACAGCAGAAATAAACACGTTCACAGCAGGAATAAACATGATTACAGCAGGAATGAACATGTTTAAAGCAGGAATAAACACGTTTACAGTAGGAATAAACATGTTTACAGCAGAAATAAACACGTTTACAGCAGGAATAAACATGTTTACAGCAGGAATAAACATCTTTACAGCAGAAATAAACATGTTTACAGCAGAAATAATGTTTACAGCAGGAATAAACATGTTTACAGTAGAAATAAACACGTTTACAGCAGAAATAAACATGTTTACAGCAGAAATAAACATGTTCACAGCAGGAATAAACATGTTTACAGCAGGAATAAACACGTTTACAGCAGAAATAAACATGTTTACAGAAGAAATAAACATGTTTACAGCAGAAATAAACATGTTCACAGCAGGAATAAACATGTTTACAGCAGGAATAAACATGTTTACAGCAGGAATAAACATCTTTACAGCAGAAATAAACATGTTTACAGCAGAAATAATGTTTACAGCAGGAATAAACATGTTTACAGCAGAAATAAACACGTTTACAGCAGAAATAAACATGTTTACAGCAGAAATAAACATGTTCACAGCAGGAATAAACACGTTT
This sequence comes from Telmatherina bonti, assembly GCF_933228915.1. NCBI lineage: Eukaryota > Metazoa > Chordata > Actinopteri > Atheriniformes > Telmatherinidae > Telmatherina > Telmatherina bonti. Next base: position 38,984,050 of record NC_136628.1, on the reverse strand, counting down.
ACAGTAGAAATAAACATGTTTACAGCAAGAATAAACATGTTTACTGCAGGAATAATGTTTACAGCAGAAATAAACACGTTTGCAGCAGAAATAAATATGTTTACAGCAGAAATAAACACGTTCACAGTAGCAGTAAACATGTTTACAGCAGAAATAAAAACGTTTACAGCAGAAATAAACATGTTTACAGCAGGAATAAACACGTTTACAGCAGAAATAAACATGTTTACAGCAGAAATAAACACGTTTACAGCAGAAATTAACAAGTTTACAGCAAAAATAAACACGTTTACAGCAGGAATAAACATGTTTATAGCAGAAATAAACACGTTTACAGCAGAAATAAACACGTTTACAGCAGTAATGAACATGTTTACAGCAGAAATAAACACGTTTACAGCAGAAATAAATATGTTTACAGCAGAAATAAACATGTTTACAGCAGAAATAAAAACGTTTACAGCAGAAATAAAAACGTTTACAGCAGAAATAAACACGTTTACAGCAGAAATAAACATGTTTACAGCAGTAATAAACATGTTTACAGCAGAAATAAACATGTTTACAGCAGAAATAATGTTTACAGCAGGAATAAACACGTTTACAGCAGAAATAAACATGTTTACAGCAGAAATTAACACGTTTACAGCATAAATAAACATGTTTACAGTAGGAATAAACATGTTTATAGCAGAAATAAACACGTTTACAGCAGGAATAAACATGTTTACAGCAGAAATAAACATGTTTACAGCAGGAATAAACACGTTTACAGCAGAAATAAACATGTTTACAGCAGAAATAAACACGTTTACAGCAGAAATAAACATGTTTACAGCAGAAATAAACATGTTTACAGCAGGAATAAACATGTTTACCAGCTCAGATCCAGTCGGACCTTGCTGTCATGCTTTGTCAATATAAATGTGATTAAAGCCTCCTCTCCTCGCAGGTGGCATCATTTCGTGGACGGAGCTCCACACTGCGTCGACCTGACCAGAGTGTCTGAACTCGGGCCGAATCTCAGCTACTCGTTCAAAAGGTACAACACACTCCTCAGAATTAGATGTGTGAGGACGGGACTCTGAGCTGTGTTTGTCTCTCCGGCCTCAGTCCAGCTACCAACATGCACTACCTGAAAGGGTTTGCAGACCGAGCAGAGTCCTGGACCAGTTTCTCAGAGCTGGAGACGGTTTTTGCCTTCAGTGGACTCCAGAACAACGTTGCCAGTAAGATCCGAGCAATCACACAGACGAGGAGAAATAGATCGTCACATTTGCTGTGGATGTTGAAGGTACAAGAGTGTAGAAGTCCAGCTAGTCAGGATGCGGTCCAGCAAGCCAGAACAGGTCTGATCCATCCCAACATTATCCTCTTGGTTTGCAGCTTGTTGAAGTCATGAATCAGAGTCCGTGTCATGGTCTCTGGCTTTTGGGTCTGGTTGTGTATTTTAGTCATGTTATTTTACCGCTTCATTAAACGCATATTTCTATACTTGCCTACTTCGTAACCCTGCAACTCGATCCACATCCAGCATCAGCGACGACGGAGTGGACACGTGTGGACGCATCAGGCTCCTGCAGCATCACCTCCTGGCCGCCACATGGACGGCAGGTGTCGGCATGGTATCGGCGTGGTGTTGGAGTGGTATCGGCGTAGTATCAGTGTGGTGTCGGCGTGGTATCGGCGTGGTGTTGGAGTGGTATCGGCATGGTATCGGCATGGTATCAGCGTGGTGTCAGCGTGGTATCGGCGTGGTGTTGGAGTGGTATCGGCGTAGTATCAGTGTGGTGTCGGCGTGGTATCGGCGTGGTGTTGGAGTGGTATCGGCATGGTATCGGCATGGTATCAGCGTGGTGTCAGCGTGGTATCGGCGTGGTGTTGGAGTGGTATCGGCGTGGTATCAGTGTGGTGTCAACGTGGTGTCCGCGTGGTATCGGTGTGGTATCGGCGTGGTGTTGGAGTGGTATCGGCGTAGTATCGGCATAGTATCGGTGTGGTGTCTGTGTGATATCGGCGTGGTATCGGCATGGTATCGACGTGGTATCGCCGTGGTGTTGGCGTGGTATCGGCTTAGTATCGGTGTGGTGTCGACGTGGTGTCGACGTGGTGTTGGAGTGGTATCGGCGTAGTATCGGCGTGGTATCAGCGTTGTATGGGTGTGATATCGGTGTGGTGTCGACGTGATATCGGCGTGGTATGGGCCTGATATCAGTGTGGCCTGATATCGGCGTGGCCTGATATCGGCGTGGTATCGGCGTAGTATCAGTGTGGTGTCGACGTGGTATCGGCGTGGTGTCCGTGTGGTATCGGTGTGATAACGGCATGCCGTTGTTACTGTCATCAGGTTGTTTCTGCATCTGCCTGTCTCAGTATGCAGCTGTTGGGTCCAGATCCTCCGTGAACCTGGACCGTTTGTGGTTTTTGTTAAGTTTTCTTAAGTCTAAAGTCTTGTTTGAAGTTTGTGTTCATAATGTTCATATTCAATGTGTTAATGTTGACATGTTTTGCATTTCATGCTTGATTTTTCCTTTTTAAATGGTTGTTGTTTTCTTACATTTTTCTGCATCTTTCTTGATCTTCTCTTCATATCTAACTCAACCTGCTTCGTACTTCACGCTCCAAGTGTCAATAATTTATTTTTCAGGATTCGTGAAGGCTCATTGGAAAGAGGACTGGTATTTTGGCTATCAGTGTCTGAACGGCTGCAACCCTCTGTTGCTGCGTCAGACCCGCCTCCTGCCTCCAAACCTGGCTGTTACCGCTGACATGCTCCGCCCCTTCCTGCCTGGTAGCTCCTCCCTTGTACTCGAGCTGCAGGTGAGCATGTGTTTGGGATTCCAGCTCTTCTTGCCACAGATGTGGAAACCATCTGACTGTATTGATGTGGCAGAAAGGGACCATTTACCTGTTGGACTACGAGGTACTGGATGGAATCCCCTCAAACATAATCAATGGGAAGCAGACGTACCTGTCAGCCCCCCTGTGTCTTCTCCACCTAAACCCGCAGGGTCAGCTAGTCCCAATTGCCATCCAGGTGAAACAGGGATTGGGTTTTAATATCTGTGGTCTTAATCTGAATGCATTTCTGAATCAATTCCTCATGTTTTCATCCTTCAGCTGCAGCAGACACCTGGTCCTCAGAACCCGGTCTTCCTGCCCTCCGACTCCCCCGGTGACTGGCTGCTAGCTAAGATCTGGGTTCACAACGCAGATTTCCAGTGTCACCAGTTGATCTCCCATTACCTGCGGACTCACATGATGGCAGAGCTGTGCTGCGTGGCCACACTGAGGCAGCTCCCGGAACTCCACCCACTACACCAGGTATACAAACCCAGCAGCGGGTATACACACCCAGCAGCGGGTATACAAACCCAGCAGCAGGTATACACACCCAGCAGCAGGTATACACACCCAGCAGCGGGTATACACACCCAGCAGCAGGTATACAAACCCAGCAGCGGGTATACACACCCAGCAGCAGGTATACACACCCAGCAGCAGGTATACACACCCAGCAGCAGGTATACACACCCAGCAGCAGGTATACAAACCCAGCAGCGGGTATACACACCCAGCAGCAGGTATACACACCCAGCAGCAGGTATACACACCCAGCAGCGGGTATACACACCCAGCAGCGGGTATACACACCCAGCAGCGGGTATACACACCCAGCAGCGGGTATGCACACCCAGCAGCGGGTATACACACCCAGCAGCGGGTATACACACCCAGCAGCGGGTATACACACCCAGCAGCGGGTATACACACCCAGCAGCAGGTATACACACCCAGCAGCGGGTATACACACCCAGCAGCGGGTATACACACCCAGCAGCGGGTATACACACCCAGCAGCGGGTATACACACCCAGCAGCGGGTATACACACCCAGCAGCGGGTATACACACCCAGCAGCAGGTATGCACACGCAGCAGCAGGTATACACACCCAGCAGCAGGTATACACACCCAGCAGCGGGTATACACACCCAGCAGCGGGTATACACACCCAGCAGCGGGTATACACACCCAGCAGCGGGTATACACACCCAGCAGCAGGTATACACACCCAGCAGCAGGTATACACACCCAGCAGCGGGTATACACACCCAGCAGCGGGTATACACACCCAGCAGCGGGTATACACACCCAGCAGCGGGTATACACACCCAGCAGCAGGTATACACACCCAGCAGCGGGTATACACACCCAGCAGCGGGTATACACACCCAGCAGCGGGTATACACACCCAGCAGCAGGTATACACACCCAGCAGCGGGTATACACACCCAGCAGCGGGTATACACACCCAGCAGCGGGTATACACACCCAGCAGCAGGTATGCACACGCAGCAGCAGGTATACACACCCAGCAGCAGGTATACACACCCAGCAGCGGGTATACACACCCAGCAGCGGGTATACACACCCAGCAGCGGGTATACACACCCAGCAGCGGGTATACACACCCAGCAGCAGGTATGCACACGCAGCAGCAGGTATACACACCCAGCAGCAGGTATACACACCCAGCAGCGGGTATACACACCCAGCAGCGAGTATACACACCCAGCAGCAGGTATGCACACGCAGCAGCAGGTATACACACCCAGCAGCGGGTATACACACCCAGCAGCAGGTATACACACCCAGCAGCGGGTATACACACCCAGCAGCGGGTATACACACCCAGCAGCAGGTATACACACCCAGCAGCGGGTATACACACCCAGCAGCAGGTATACACACCCAGCAGCAGGTATACACACCCAGCAGCAGGTATGCACACGCAGCAGCGGGTATACACACCCAGCAGCGGGTATACACACCCAGCAGCAGGTATACACACCCAGCAGCGGGTATACACACCCAGCAGCAGGTATACACACCCAGCAGCGGGTATACACACCCAGCAGCAGGTATACACACCCAGCAGCAGGTATACACACCCAGCAGGGGGTATACACACCCAGCAGCAGGTATACACACCCAGCAGCGGGTATACACACCCAGCAGCGGGTATACACACCCAGCAGCGGGTATACACACCCAGCAGCAGGTATACACACCCAGCAGCAGGTATACACACCCAGCAGCAGGTATACACACCCAGCAGCAGGTATGCACACGCAGCAGCGGGTATACACACCCAGCAGCGGGTATACACACCCAGCAGCAGGTATACACACCCAGCAGCAGGTATACACACCCAGCAGCGGGTATACACACCCAGCAGCGGGTATACACACCCAGCAGCAGGTATACACACCCAGCAGCGGGTATACACACCCAGCAGCGGGTATACACACCCAGCAGCGGGTATACACACCCAGCAGCGGGTATACACACCCAGCAGCAGGTATACACACCCAGCAGCGGGTAAACACACCCAGCAGCAGGTATACACACCCAGCAGCAGGTATACACACCCAGCAGCAGGTAAACACACCCAGCAGCAGGTATACACACCCAGCAGCAGGTATACACACCCAGCAGCAGTTATGCACACCCAGCAGAAGGGAGGGAAACCCACGTGGTGCGTCAGACTGTTCAGACTGGGTTTCAGTAGGAATCCCTTTCTCCTCCCTGAATTGTTGTTTCTTGTTTTAAGCTGCTGATGCCCCACGTCAGGACGTCCCTCCAGATAAACATGCAGGCACGAACAACGTTGCTGGCCGCTGGTGGAGTGTTCGATCAGGTAAAACTTCACCTGCTGCTGGAGAACAAACTGACTCCTCCTAGACAAGCCTTGGTCTTGGATCAGTTGGTGACCAGGATAGTTTGTGAGACCCAGTGCAATCCGGAACCCAGTTTGTTAGAGGCTAGTATTGTTTGCAGGACAATCATGGACCCAATTCAATTAGGAACCAGGATCATTTCCTAGACAAGGTACGATCCAGGACTCGGTTCAGTTGGGCGCCAGGATCAGTTGGGGGCCAGGATCGGTTGGGGGCCAGGATCAGTTGGGGGTCAGGTTCAGTTAGGGACCAGGATCAGTTGCTGAATGTGTTCAGTTAGGGACCAGGATTGGTTGGGGACCAGGTTTAGTTGGTGACTAGGATTGGTTGGGGATCAAGTCCGGTTAGGGACCAGGATTGGTTGGGGGCCGGGATTGTTTGGGGACCAGGATCAGTTGGGGACCAGGATTGGATGGGGGCCAGGATCGGTAGGGGACCAGGATCAGTTGGGGGACAGGTTCAGTTAGGGACCAGGATTGGTTGGGGACCGGGTTCAGTTGGTGACCAGGATCAGTTAGGGACCAGGATCAATTGCCGAATGGGTTCATTTAGGGACCAGGATTGGTTGGGGACCAGGATTGGTTGGGGACCAGGATTGGTTGGGGACCAGGATTGGATGGGGGCCAGGATCAGTTGGTGACCAGGATAAGTTGGTGACCAGGATCAGTTGGTGACCAGGATCAGTTGGTGACCAGGATCAGTTAGGGACCAGGGTCAGTTGCGGAATGGGTTCAGTTAGGGACCAGGATCAGTTGGGGACCAGGTTCAGTTGGGGACCCGGATTGGTTGGGGGCAAGGTTCAGTTAGGGTCCAGAATTGGTTGGGGACCAGGTTAAATTAGGGACCATGATTTGTTAGGGACCAGGATCGGTTGGGGACCAGGTTCAGTTATGGACCAGGATTGGTTGGGGACGAGGTTCAGTTAGGGACCAGGATTGGTTCGGGACCAGGTTCAATTATGGACCAGGATCGGTTGGGGACCAGGTTCAGTTAGGGACCAGGAATGGTTGGGGACCAGGTCCAGTTAGGGACCAGGATTGGTTGGGGACCAGGATGGTTGGGGACCAGGATCAATTGGGGACCAGGATCAATTGGGGACCGGGTTCAGTTAGGGACCAGGATTGGTTGGGGATCAGGTTCAGTTAGGGACTAGGACTTATTGGGGACCAGGTTCAGTTAGAGACCAGGATTGGTTGGGGACCAGGATTGGTTGGGGACCAGGTTCAGTTAGGAAACAGGATTGGTTGGGGACCAGGTTCTGTTAGGGACCAGGATTGGTTGGGGATCACGTCCAGTTGGGGACCAGGATTGGATGGGGGCCAGGATCGGTTCAGGACCATGTTCAGTTAGGGACCAGGATCTGTTGGGGACCAGGTTTAGTTAGGGACCAGGATTGGTTGGGGACCAGGTCCAGTTAGGGACGATGATTGGTTGGGGACCAGGATCAGTTGGGGACCAGGTTCAGTTAGGGGCCAGGTTCATTTAGGGACCAGGATTGATTGGGAACCAGGTTCAGTTGGTGACCAGGATCAGTTAGGGACCAGGATCAATTGGGGACTGGGTTCAGTTAGGGACCAGGATCGGTTGGGGATCAGGTTCAGTTAGGGACTAGGACATATTGAGGACCAGGTTCAGTTAGAGACCAGGATTGGTTCGGGACCAGGATCAGTTGGGGACCAGGTTCAGTTAGGGACCAGGATTGGTTGGGGACCAGGTTCTGTTAGGGACCAGAATTGGTTGGGGACCAGGTCCAGTTAGGGACCAGGATTGGTTCGGGGCGTCATTCAGTTGGGGACCAGGTTTGGATGGGGGCCAGGATCGGGTCGGGACCAGGTTCAGTTAGGGGCCAGGATTTGTTGGGGACCAGGTTTAGTTAGGGACCAGGATTGGTTGGGGACCAGGTCCAGTTGGGGACCAGGATTGGATGGGGGCCAGGATCGGTTCGGGACCATGTTCAGTTAGGGACCAGGATCTGTTGGGGACCAGGTTTAGTTAGGGACCAGGATTGGTTGGGGACCAGGTCCAGTTAGGGACGATGATTGGTAGGGGACCAGGATCAGTTGGGGACCAGGTTCAGTTAGGGGCCAGGTTCATTTAGGGACCAGGATTGATTGGGAACCAGGTTCAGTTGGTGACCAGGATCAGTTAGGGACCAGGATCAATTGGGGACTGGGTTCAGTTAGGGACCAGGATCGGTTGGGGATCAGGTTCAGTTAGGGACTAGGACATATTGGGGACCAGGTTCAGTTAGGGACCAGGATTGGTTGGGGACCAGGTTCTGTTAGGGACCAGAATTGGTTGGGGACCAGGTCCAGTTAGGGACCAGGATTGGTTGGGGGCCAGGTTCAGTTAGGGACCAGGATTGGTTCGGGGCCACATTCAGTTGGGGACCAGGTTTGGATGGGGGCCAGGATCGGGTCGGGACCAGGTTCAGTTAGGGGCCAGGATTTGTTGGGGACCAGGTTTAGTTAGGGACCAGGATTGGTTGGGGACCAGGTCCAGTTAGGGACCAGGATTGGTTGGGGGCCAGGTTCAGTTAGGGACCAGGATTGGTTGGGGACCAGGTTCAGTTGGTAACCTGGATCAGTTAGGGACCAGGATCAGTTGGGGACTGGGATCAGTTAGGGACCAGGATTGGTTGGCGATCAGGTTCAGTTAATCACCAGGATCGGTTGGGGACCAGGTTCAGTTAGGGTCCAGGATTGGTTGGGGACCAGGTTCAGTTAGGGACCTGGATTGGTTTGGGGACCAGGTTCAGTTGGTGACAAGCATTGGTTGGGGATCAGGTCCAGTTGGGGACCAGGATCGGTTGGGGACCAGGTCCAGTTAGGAACCAGGATTGGTTGGGGACCAGGATCAGTTGGGGGCCAGGTTCAGTTAGGGACCAGGTTTGGTAGGGGACCAGGTTCAGTTGGTGACCAGGATCAGTTGGTGACCAGGATCAGTTGCCGAATGGGTTTATTTAGGGACCAGGATTGGTTGGGGACCTGGTTCAGTTAGGGACCCGGATTGGTTGGGGACCAGGTTCAGTTAGGGTCCATGATTGGTTGGGGACCATGTTAAATTAGGGACCAGGATTGGTTGGGGACCAGATTCAGTTAGGGACCAGGATTGGTTGGGGACCAGCTTCAGTTAGGTTCCAGGATTGGTTGGGGACAAGATTCAGTTAGGGACCAGGATTGGTTGGGGACCAGGTTCAGTTAGGGACCAGGATTGGTTGGGGACCAGGTTCAGTTAGGGTCCAGGATTGGTTTGGGACCAGGTTCAGTTAGGGTCCAGGATTGCTTGGGGACTAGGTTCAGTTAAGGACCAGGATTGGTTGGGGACCAGGTTCATTTAGGGACCAGGATTGATTGGGGACCAGGTTCAGTGGGTGACCAGGTTCAGTTAGGGACCAGGATTGGTTGGGGATCAGGTTCAGTTAGGGACTAAGACTTATTGGGGACCAGGTTCAGTTAGGGACCAGGATTGGTTTGGGACCAGGTTCAGTTAGGGACCAGGATTGGTTTGGGACCAGATTCTGTTAGGGACCAGGATTGGTTGGGGACCACTTTCAGTTGGGGATCAGGATTGAATGGGGGCCAGGATCGGGTCGGGACCAGGTTCAGTTAGGGGCCAGGATTTGTTGGGGACCAGGTTTAGTTAAGGACCAGGATTGGTTGGGGGCCAGGATCGTTTGGGGACCAGTATCAGTTGGGGGCCAGGTTCAGTTAGGGACCAGGATTGGTTAGGGACCAGGTTCAGTTAATCACCAGGATCGGTTGGGGACCAGGTACAGTTAGGAACCAGGATTGGTTTGGGACCAGGTTGAGTTGGGGGCCAGGTTCAGTTAGGGACCAGGATCAGTTGCCGAATGGGTTTAGTTAGGGACCAGGATTGGTTGGGGACCAGGTTCAGTTAGGTACCCGGATTGGTTGGGGGCCAGGTTCAGTTAGGGTCCATGATTGGTTGGGGACCATGTTAAATTAGGGACCAGGATTGGTTGGGGACCAGATTCAGTTAGGGACCAGGATTGGTTGGGGACCAGCTTCAGTTAGGCTCCAGGATTGGTTGGGGACCAGATTCAGTTAGGGACCAGGATTGGTTGGGGACCAGGATCAGTTGGGGACCAGGATTGGATGGGGGCCAGGATCGGTAGGGGACCAGGATCAGTTGTGGACAGGTTCAGTTAGGGACCAGGATTGGTTGGGGACCGGGTTCAGTTGGTGACCAGGATCAGTTAGGGACCAGGATCAATTGCCGAATGGGTTCATTTAGGGACCAGGATTGGTTGGGGACCAGGATTGGTTGGGGACCAGGATTGGTTGGGGACCAGGATTGGTTGGGGACCAGGATCAGTTAGGGACCAGGTTCAGTTAGGGACCAGGTTCAGTTGGTGACCAGGATCAGTTAGGGACCAGGGTCAGTTGCGGAATGGGTTCAATTAGGGACCAGGATCAGTTGGGGACCAGGTTCAGTTAGGGACCCGGATTGGTTGGGGGCAAGGTTCAGTTAGGGTCCAGAATTGGTTGGGGACCAGGTTAAATTAAGGACCAGGATTGGTTTGGGACCAGGTTCAGTTATGGTCCAGGATTGCTTGGGGACCAGGTTCAGTTAGGGACCAGGATTGGTCGGGGACCAGGTTCATTTAGGGACCAGGATTGGTTGGGGACCACTTTCAGTTGGGGATCAGGATTGAATGGGGGCCAGGATCGGGTCGGGACCAGGTTCAGTTAGGGGCCAGGATTTGTTGGGGACCAGGTTTAATTAGGGACCAGGATTGGTTGGGGGCCAGGATCGTTTGGGGACCGGGATCAGTTGGGGGCCAGGTTCAGTTAGGGACCAGGATTGGTTGGGGACCAGATTCTGTTAGGGACCAGGATTGGTTGGGGACCAGGTCCAGTTAGGGACCAGGATTGGTTGGGGACCACATTCAGTTGAGGATCAGGATTGAATGGGGGCCAGGATCGGGTCGGGACCAGGTTCAGTTAGGGGCCAGGATTTGTTGGGGACCAGGTTTAATTAGGGACCAGGATTGGTTGGGGGCCAGGATCGTTTGCGGACCGGGATCAGTTGGGGGCCAGGTTCAGTTAGGGACCGGGATCAGTTGGGGGCCAGGTTCAGTTAGGGACCAGGATTGGTTGGGGACCAGGTTCAGTTAATCACCAGGATTGGTTGGGGACCAGGTTCAGTTAGGCTCCAGGATTGGTTGGGGACCAGGTAAAGTTACTGATCAGGTTCAGTTAGGGACCAGGATTGGTTGGGGATCAAGATCAGTTGGGGGCAAGGATCGGCTGGGGGCCAGGATCTGTTGGGGACCAGAATCTGTTGGGGACCAGGATCAGTTGGGGGCCACGTTCAGTTAGGGACCAGGATAAGTTGGGGACCAGGTTTAGTTAGAAACCAGGATTGGTTGGGAACCAGGTTCAATTTGGGACCAGGATCAGTTGCAGGCCAGGTTCAGTTAGGGACCAGGATCAGTTGGGGACCAGGATTGGTTGGGATCCAGGATCAGTTGGGGACCAGGATCAGTTAGGGGCCAGGTTCAGTTAGGGACCAGGATCAGTTGGGGACCAGGTTCAATTAGGGACCAGGATTGGTTGGAGACCAGGTTCAGTTAGGGACCAGGATTGGTTGGGGACCACTTTCAGTTGGGGACCAGGATTGGATGGGGGCCAGGATCGGTTGGGGACCAGGTTCAGTTAGGGACCTGGATTGGTTGGGGACCAGGTTCAGTTGGTGACCTGCATTGGTTGGGGATCAGGTCCAGTTAGGGACCAGGATCGGTTTGGGACCAGGTACAGTTAGGAACCAGGATTGGTTGGGGACCAGGTTGAGTTGGGGGCCAGGTTCAGTTAAGGACCAGGATCAGTTGCCGAATGGGTTTAGTTAAGGACCAGGATTGGTTGGGGACCAGGTTCAGTTAAGGACCCGGATTGGTTGGGGACCAGGTTCAGTTAGGGTCCATGATTGGTTGGGGACCATGTTAAATTAGGGACCAGGATTGGTTGGAGACCAGATTCAGTTAGGGACCAGGATTGGTTGGGGACCAGGTTCAGTTAGGCTCCAGGATTGGTTGGGGACCAGATTCAGTTAGGGACCAGGATTGGTTGGGGACCAGGTTCATTTAGGGACCAGGATTGGTTGGGGACCAGGTTCATTTAGGGACCAGGATTGATTGGGGACCAGGTTCAGTTGGTGACCAGGTTCAGTTAGGGACCAGTATCTGTTGGGGATCAGGTTCAGTTAGGGACTAGGACCTATTGGGGACCAGGTTCAGTTAGAGACCAGGATTGGTTGGGGACCAGGATCAGTTGGGGATTAGGGTCAGTTAGGGACCAGGATTGGTTGGGGACCAGATTCTGTTAGGGACCAGGATTGGTTGGGGACCAGGTCCAGTTAGGGAACAGGATTGGTTGGGGACCACTTTCAGTTGGGGATCAGGATTGAATGGGGGCCAGGGTCGGGTCGGGACCAGGTTCAGTTAGGGGCCAGGATTTGTTGGGGACCAGGTTTAGTTAGGGACCAGGATTGGTTGGGGGCCAGGATCGTTTGGGGACCGGGATCAGTTGGGGGTCAGGTTCAGTTAGGGACCAGGATCAGTTGGGGGCCAGGTTCAGTTAGGGACCAGGATTGGTTGGGGACCAGGTTCAGTTAGGCTCCAGGATTGGTTGGGGACCAGGTAAAGTTACGGATCAGGTTCAGTTAGGGACCAGGATTGGTTGGGGACCAGGATCAGTTGGGGACAAAGATCGGCTGGGGGCCAGGATCGGTTGGGGACCAGAATCGGTTGGGGACCAGGATCAGTTGGGGGCCAGGTTCAGTTAGGGACCAGGATAATTTGGGGACCAGGTTGAGTTAGAGACCAGGATTGGTTGGGAACCAGGTTCAATTTGGGAACAGGGTCAGTTGGGGACCAGGATCAGTTAGGGGCCAGGTTCAGTTAGGTACCAGGATCAGTTGGGGACCAGGTTCAATTAGGGATCAGGATTGGTTGGAGACCAGGTTCAGTTAGGGACCAGAATTGGTTAGTGACCGGGTCCAGTTAGGGACCAGGATTGGTTGGGGACCAGGATCAGTTGGGGACCAGGATTGGTTGGGGGCTAGGATCGGTTGGGGACCAGGATCAGTTGGGGACTGGGTTCATTTAGGGACCAGGATTAGTTGGGGACCAGGTTCAGTATGTGACCAGGATTGGTTGAGGACCAGGTTCAGTTAGGGTCCAGGATTAGTTGGGGACCAGGTTCAGTTGGGGACCAAGATTTGTTGGGGACCAGGTTCAGTTAGGTACCAGGATTGGCTGGAGACCAGGTTCAGATAGGCTCCAGGATTGGTTGGGGACCACTTTCAGTTGGGGACCAGGATTGGATGGGGGCCAGGATTAGTTGGGGACCAGGTTCAGTTGGGGGCCAAGATTTGTTGGGGACCTGGTTCAGTTGGGGACCAGGTTCGTTTGAGGACCAGGATTGGTTGGGGGCAATGATCGGTTGGGGACCAGGATCGGTTGGGGACCAGCATCAGTTGGGGGCCAGGTTCAGTTAGGGACCATGATTGGTTGGGTACCAGGTTCAGTTAGGGACCAGGATCAATTGGGGACCACTTTCAGTTGGGGACCAGGATTGGATGGGGGCCAGGATCGGTTGGGAACGGGTTCAGTTGGTGACCAGGATCAGTTAGGGTCCAGGATCAGTTGCCGAATGGGTTTAGTTAGGGACCAGGATTGGTTGGGGACCAGGTTCAGTTAGGGACCCGGATTGGTTGGGGACAAGGTTCAGTTAGGGTCTATAATTGGTTGGGGACCAGGATAAATTAGTGACCAGGATTGGTTAAGGACCAGATTCAGTTAGGGATCAGGATTGGTTGGGTACCAGGTTCAGTTAGGGTCCAGGATTGGTTTGGGACCAAATTCAGTTAGCGACCAGGATTGGTTAGGGACCAGGTTCAGCTAGGCACCCAGATTGGTTGGGGACCAGGTTCAGTTAGGGTCCAGGATTGGTTGGGAACCAGGTTCAGTTGGGGTCCAGGATTGCTTGGGGACCAGGTTCAGTAAGAGACCAGGATTGGTTGGGGACCAGGTTTTGTTAGGGACCAGGATCGGTTTGGGACCAGGTTCACTTAGGGACCAGGATTGGTTGGGGACCAGGTTCAGTTAGGGACCAGGATTGGTTGGGGACCAGGTTCAATTATGGACCAGGGTCTGTTGGGGACGAGGTTCAGTTAGGGACAAGGAATGGTTGTGGACCAGGTCCAGTTAGGGACCAGGATTGGTTGGGGACCAGGATTGGTTGGGGACAAGGATGGTTGGGGACCAGGATCAGTTGGGGACCAGGATCAATTGGGGACTGGGTTCAGTTAGGGACCAGGATTGGTTTGGGACCAGGATCAGTTGGGGACGAGTTTCAGTTACTGACCAAGAATTGATTGGGGACCAGGTTCTGTTAGGGACCAGGATTGGTTGGGGAACAGGTCCATTTAGAGAAAAGGGTTGGTTGGGGACCACTTTCAGTTGGGGACCAGGATTGGATGGGGGCCAGGATCAGTTCGTGACCATGTTCAGTTAGGGACCAGGATTTGTTGGGGACCATGTTCAGTTAGGGACCAGGATTAGTTGGGGACCAGGTTTACTTAGGGACCAGGATTGGTTGGGGACCAGGTTTAGTTTGGGACCATGATGTGTTAGGGACCAGGATCGGTTGGGGACCAGGTTCAGTTAGGGACCAGGACTGGTTGGGACCAGGTTCAATTATGGACCAGGATTGGTTGGGGATCAGGTTCAGTTAGGGACAAGGAATGGTTGGGGACCAGGTCCAGTTAGGGACCAGGATTGAATGGGGACCAGGATGGTTGGGGACCAGGATCAGTTGGGGACCAGGATCAATTGGGGACTGGGTTCAGTTAGGGACCAGGATTGGTTGGGGATCAGGTTCAGTTAGGGACTAGGACTTATTGGGGACCAGGTTCAGTTAGAGACCGGGATTGGTTGGGGACCAGGATCAGTTGGGGACCAGGTTCAGTTACGGACCAGGATTGGTTGGGGACCAGGTTCTGTTAGGGACCAGGATTGTTTGGGGAACAGGTCCATTTAGGGACCAGGATTGGTTGGGGACAACTTTCAGTTGGGGACCAGAATTGGATGGGGGCCAGGATCAGTTCGGTACCATGTTCAGTTAGGGACCAGGATTTGTTGGGGACCATGTTCAGTTAGGGACCAGGATTAGTTGGGGACCAGGTTCATTTAGGGACCAGGATTGGTTGGGGACCAGGTTTAGTTAGGGACCATGATTTGTTGCGGACCAGGATCAGTTGGGGACCAGGTTCAGTTAGGGACCAGGATTGGTTGGGGACCAGGTTCTGTTAGGGACCAGGATTGGTTGGGGACCAGGTTCAGTTAGGGACCAGGATTGGTTGGGGACCAGGTTCTGTTAGGGACCAGGATTGGTTGGGGACCAGGTCCAGTTAGGGACCAGGATTGGTTGGTGACCACTTTCAGTTGGGTACCAGGATTGGATGGGGGCCTGGATCGGGTCGGGACCAGGTTCAGTTAGGGGCCAGGATTTGTTGGGGACCAGGTTTAGTTAGGGACCAGGATTGGTTGGGGACCAGGTCCAGTTAGGAACCAGGATTGTTTTTGGGGCCAGGATCGGTTGGGGACCGGGATCAGTTGGGGGCCAGGTTCAGTTAGGGACCAGGATTTGTTGGGGACCAGGTTCAGTTGGTAACCAGGATCAGTTAGGGACCAGGATCGGTTGGGGACCAGGTTCAGTTAGGGTCCAGGATTGGTTGGGGACCAGGTTCAGTTAGGGACCAGGATTGGTTGGGGATCAGGTTCAGTTAGGGACTAGGACTTATTGGGGACCAGGTTCAGTTAGAGACCAGGATTGGTTTGGGACCAGGATCAGTTGGGGACCAGGTTCAGTTACGGACCAGGATTGGTTGGGGTACCAGGTTCTGTGAGGGACCAGGATTGGTTGGGGACCAGGTTCAGTTAGGGTCCAGGATTGGATGGGGACCAGGTTCAGTTTGGGTCCAGGATTGCTTGGGGACCAGGTTCACTTAGGGACCAGGATTGGTTTTGGACCAGGTTCAATTAGGGACCAGGATTAGTTGGGGACCAGGTTTACTTAGGGACCAGGATTGGTTGGGGACCAGGTTTAGTTAGGGACCATGATTTGTTAGGGACCAGGATCGGTTGGGGACCAGGTTCAGTTATGGACCAGGATTGGTTGGGGACCAGGTCCAGTTAGGGACCAGGATTGAATGGGGACCAGGATGGTTGGGGACCAGGATCAGTTGGGGACCAGGATCAATTGGGGACTGGGTTCAGTTAGGGACCAGGATTGGTTGGGGATCAGGTTCAGTTAGGGACTAGGACTTATTGGGGACCAGGTTCAGTTAGAGACCGGGATTGGTTGGGGACCAGGATCATTTGGGGACCAGGTTCAGTTACGGACCAGGATTGGTTGGGGACCAGGTTCTGTTAGGGACCAGGATTGTTTGGGGAACAGGTCCATTTAGGGACCAGGATTGGTTGGGGACCACTTTCAGTTGGGGACCAGAATTGGATGGGGGCCAGGATCAGTTCGGTACCATGTTCAGTTAGGGACCAGGATTTGTTGGGGACCATGTTCAGTTAGGGACCAGGATTAGTTGGGGACCAGGTTTACTTAGGGACCAGGATTGGTTGGGGACCAGGTTCAGTTAGGGACCAGGATTGGTTGGGGACCAGGATCAGTTGGGGACCAGGATTGGTTGGGGACCAGGTCCAGTTAGGGACCAGGATTGGTTGGTGACCACTTTCAGTTGGGGACCAGGATTGGATGGGGGCCTGGATCGGGTCCGGACCAGGTTCAGTTAGGGGCCAGGATTTGTTGGGGACCAGGTTTAGTTAGGGACCAGGATTGGTTGGGGACCAGGTCCAGTTAGGAACCAGGATTGTTTTTGGGGCCAGGATCGGTTGGGGACCGGGATCAGTTGGGGGCCAGGTTCAGTTAGGGACCAGGATTGGTTGGGGACCAGGTTCAGTTGGTAACCAGGATCAGTTAGGGACCAGGATCGGTTGGGGACCAGGTTCAGTTAGGGTCCAGGATTGGTTGGGGACCAGGTTCAGTTAGGGACCAGGATTGGTTGGGGATCAGGTTCAGTTAGGGACTAGGACTTATTGGGGACCAGGTTCAGTTAGAGACCAGGATTGGTTTGGGACCAGGATCAGTTGGGGACCAGGTTCAGTTACGGACCAGGATTGGTTGGGGACCAGGTTCTGTGAGGGACCAGGATTGGTTGGGGACCAGGTTCAGTTAGTGTCCAGGATTGGATGGGGACCAGGTTCAGTTTGGGTCCAGGATTGCTTGGGGACCAGGTTCAGTTAGGGACCAGGATTGGTTTTGGACCAGGTTCAATTAGGGACCAGGATCAGTTGGGGACCAGGTTTACTTAGGGACCAGGATTGGTTGGGGACCAGGTTTAGTTAGGGACCATGATTTGTTAGGGACCAGGATCGGTTGGGGACCAGGTTCAGTTATGGACCAGGATTGGTTGGGGACGAGGTTCAGTTAGGGACCAGGATTGGTTCGGGACCAGGTTAAATTATGGACCAGGATCGGTTGGGGACCAGGTTCAGTTAGGGACCAGGAATGGTTGGGGACCAGGTCCAGTTAGGGACCAGGATTGGTTTGAGACCAGGATGGTTGGGGACCAGGAACAGTTGGGGACCAGGATCAATTGGGGACTGGGTTCAGTTAGGGACCAGGATTGGTTGGGGATCAGGTTCAGTTATGGACTAGGACTTATTGGGGACCAGGTTCAGTTAGAGACCAGGATTGGTTGGGGACCAGGATTTGTTGGGGACCAGGTTTAGTTAGGGACCAGGATTGGTTGGGGACCAGGTCCAGTTAGGAACCAGGATTGTTTTTGGGGCCAGGATCGGTTGGGGACCGGGATCAGTTGGGGGCCAGGTTCAGTTAGGGACCAGGATTTGTTGGGGACCAGGTTCAGTTGGTAACCAGGATCAGTTAGGGACCAGGATCAGTTGGGGACTGGGTTCAGTTAGGGACCAGGATTGGTTGGGGACCAGGTTCAGTTAGGGTCCAGGATTGGTTGGGGACCAGGTTTGGATGGGGGCCAGGATTGGTTGGGGGCCAGGATCGGTTGGGGACAGGGATCAGGTAGGGGCCAGGTACAGTTGGGGACCAGGATTGGTTGGGGACCAGGATCAGTTGGGGACTGGGATCAGTTAGGGACCAGGATTGGTTGCCGACCAGGTTCAGTTAATCACCAGGATCGGTTGGGTACCAGGTTCAGTTAGGGTCCAGGATTGGTTGGGGACCAGGTTCAGTTAGGGACCAGGATTGGTTGGGGATCAGGTTCAGTTAGGGACTAGGGCTTATTGGGGACCAGGTTCAGTTAGAGACCAGGATTGGTTTGGGACCAGGATCAGTTGGGGACCAGGTTCAGTTACGGACCAGGATTGGTTGGGGACCAGGTTCTGTTAGGGACCAGGATTGGTTGGGGACCAGCTTCAGTTAGGGTCCAGGATTGGATGGGGACCAGGTTCAGTTAGGGTCCAGGATTGCTTGGGGACCAGGTTCAGTTAGGTATCAGGATTGGTTGTGGACCAGGTTCAATTAGGGACCAGGATTAGTTGGGGACCAGGTTTACTTAGGAACCAGGATTGGTTCGGGACCAGGTTTAGTTAGGGACCATGATTTGTTAGGGACCAGGATCGGTTGGGGACCAGGATCAGTTATGGACCAGGATTGGTTCGGGACGAGGTTCAGTTAGGGACCAGGATTGGTTCGGGACCAGGTTCAGTTAGGGACCAGGAATGGTTGGGGACCAGGTCCAGTTAGGGACCAGGATTGGTTGGGGACCAGGATGGTTGGGGACCAGGATCAGTTGGGGACCAGGATCAATTGGGGACTGGGTTCAGTTAGGGACCAGGATTGGTTGGGGATCAGGTTCAGTTAGGGACTAGGACATATTGGGGACCAGGTTCAGTTAGAGACCAGGATTGGTTGGGGACCAGGTTCAGTTATGGACCAGGATTGGTTGGGGACCAGGTTCTGTTAGGGACCAGAATTGGTTGGGTGACCAGGTCCAGTTAGGGACCAGGATTGGTTCGGGGCCACATTCTGTTGGGGACCAGGTTTGGATGGGGGCCAGGATCGGGTCGGGACCAGGTTCAGTTAGGGGCCAGGATTGGTTGGGGACCAGGTCCAGTTAGGGACCAGGATTGGTTGGGGGCCAGGATCGGTTGGGGACAGGGATCAGTTGGGGGCCAGGATCAGTTAGGGACCAGGATTGGTTGGGTGACCAGGTCCAGTTAGGGACCAGGATTGGTTCGGGGCCACATTCAGTTGGGGACCAGGTTTGGATGGGGGCCAGGATCGGGTCGGGACCAGGTTCAGTTAGGGGCCAGGATTGGTTGGGGACCAGGTCCAGTTAGGGACCAGGATTGGTTGGGGGCCAGGATCGGTTGGGGACAGGGATCAGTTGGGGCCAGGATCGGTTAGGGACCAGGATTGGTTGGGGACCAGGTTCAGTTGGTAACCAGGATCAGTTAGGGACCAGGATTGGTTGGCGACCAGGTTCAGTTAATCACCAGGATCGGTTGGGGACCAGGTTCAGTTAGGGTCCAGGATTGGTTGGGGACCAGGTTCAGTTAGGGACCAGGATTGGTTGGGGATCAGGTTCAGTTAGGGACTAGGACTTATTGGGGACCAGGTTCAGTTAGAGACCAGGATTGGTTTGGGACCAGGATCAGTTGGGGATCAGGTTCAGTTAGGGACTAGGACTTATTGGGGACCAGGTTCAGTTAGAGACCAGGATTGGTTTGGGACCAGGATCAGTTGGGGACCAGGTTCAGTTACGGACCAGGATTGGTTGGGGACCAGGTTCTGTGAGGGACCAGGATTGGTTGGGGACCAGGTTCAGTTAGGATCCAGGATTGGTTGGGGACCAGGTTCAGTTTGGGTCCAGGATTGCTTGGGGACCAGGTTCAGTTAGGGACCAGGATTGGTTGTGGACCAGGTTCAATTAGGGACCAGGATTAGTTGGGGGCCAGGTTTACTTAGGGACCAGGATTGGTTGGGGACCAGGTTTAGTTAGGGACCATGATTTGTTAGGGACCAGGATTGGTTGGGGACCAGGTTCAGTTATGGACCAGGATTGGTTGGGGACGAGGTTCAGTTAGGGACCAGGATTGGTTCGGGACCAGGTTCAATTATGGACCAGGATCGGTTGGGGACCAGGTTCAATTATGGACCAGGATCAGTTGGGGGCCAGGTTCAGTTAGGGAGCAGGATTGGTTGGGGACCAGGTTCAGTTGGTAACCAGGATCAGTTAGGGACCAGGATTGGTTGGGGACCAGGTTCAGTTAGGGTCCAGGATTGGTTGGGGACCAGGTTTACTTAGGGACCAGGATTGGTTGGGGACCAGGTTTAGTTAGTGACCATGATTTGTTAGGGACCAGGATCGGTTGGGGACCAGGTTCAGTTATGAACCAGGATTGGTTTGGGACCAGGATCAGTTTGGGGCCAGGTTCAGTTAGTGACAAGCATTGGTTGGGGATCAGGTCCAGTTGGGGACCAGGATCGGTTGGTGACCAGGTCCAGTTAGGAACCAGGATTGGTTGGGGACCAGGATCAGTTGGGGGCCAGGTTCAGTTAGGGACCAGGATTGGTAGGGGACCAGGTTCAGTTGGTGACCAGGATCAGTTGCCGAATGGGTTTAGTTAGGGACCAGGATTGGTTGGGGACCATGTTAAATTAGGGACCAGGATTGGTTGGGGACCAGATTCAGTTAGGGACCAGGATTCGTTGGGGACCAGATTCAGTTAGGCTCCAGGATTGGTTGGGGACCAGATTCAGTTAGGGACCAGGATTGGTTGGGGACCAGGTTCAGTTAGGGACCAGGATTGGTTGGGGACCAGGTTCAGTTAGGGTCCAGGATTGGTTTCGGACCAGGTTCAGTTGGGGTCCAGGATTGCTTGGGGACTAGGTTCAGTTAGGGACCAGGATTGGTTGGGGACCAGGTTCATTTAGGGACCAGGATTTATTGGGGACCAGGTTCAGTGGGTGACCAGGTGCTGTTAGGGACCAGGATTGGTTGGGGATCAGGTTCAGTTAGGGACTAAGACTTATTGGGGACCAGGTTCAGTTAGATACCAGGATTGGTTGGGGACCAGGACCAGTTGGGGACCAGGTTCAGTTAGGGACCAGGATTGGTTTGGGACCAGATTCTGTTAGGGACCAGGATTGGTTGGGGACCAGATTCAGTTAGGGACCAGGATTGGTTGGGGACCAGATTCAGTTAGGGACCAGGCTTGGTTGGGGACCTGGTTCAGTTAGGGTCCAGGATTGGTTTCGGACCAGGTTCAGTTGGGGTCCAGGATTGCTTGGGGACTAGGTTCAGTTAGGGACCAGGATTGGTTGGGGACCAGGTTCATTTAGGGACCAGGATTTATTGGGGACCAGGTTCAGTGGGTGACCAGGTGCTGTTAGGGACCAGGATTGGTTGGGGATCAGGTTCAGTTATGGACTAAGACTTATTGGGGACCAGGTTCAGTTAGAGACCAGGATTGGTTGGGGACCAGGACCAGTTGGGGACCAGGTTCAGTTTGGGACCAGGATTGGTTTGGGACCAGATTCTGTTAGGGACCAGGATTGGTTGGGGACCAGGTCCAGTTAGGGACCAGGATTGGTTGGGGACCACTTTCAGTTGGGGATCAGGATTGAATGGGGGCCAGGATCGGGTCGGGACCAGGTTCAGTTAGGGGCCAGGATTTGTTGGGGACCAGGTTTAGTTAGGGACCAGGATTGGTTGGGGGCCAGGATCGTTTGGGGACCAGTATCAGTTGGGGGCCAGGTTCAGTTAGGGACCAGGATTTGTTGGGGACCAGGTTCAGTTAATCACCAGGATCGGTTGGGGACCAGGTACAGTTAGGAACCAGGATTGGTTGGGGACCAGGTTGAGTTGGGGGCCAGGTTAAGTTAGGGACCAGGATCAGTTGCCGAATGGGTTTAGTTAGGGACCAGGATTGGTTGGGGACCAGGTTCAGTTAGGGACCAGAATTGGTTGGGGACCAGGTTCAGTTGGGGACCAGAATTGGTTGGGGACCAGGTCCAGTTAGGGACCAGGATTGGTTGGGGACCACTTTCAGTTGGGGACCAGGTTTGGATGGGGGCCAGGATCGGGTCCGGACCAGGTTCAGTTAGGGGCCAGGATTTGTTGTGGACCAGGTTTAGTTCGGGACCAGGATTGATTGGGGACCAGGTCCAGTTAGGGACCAGGATTGGTTGGGGGCCAGGATCGGTTGGGGACCGGGATCAGTTGGGGGCCAGGTTCAGTTAGGGACCAGGATTGGTTGGGGACCAGGTTCAGTTGGTAACCAGGATCAGTTAGGGACCAGGATCAGTTGGGGACTGGGATCAGTTAGGGACCAGGATTGGTTGGCGACCAGGTTCAGTTAATCACCAGGATTGGTTGGGGACCAGGTTCAGTTAGGGTCCAGGATTGGTTGGGGACCAGGTTCAGTTAGGGACCAGGATTGGTTAGGGGCCACTTTCAGTTGGGGACCAGGATTGGATGGGGGCAAGGATTGGTTGGGGACCAGGTTCAGTTGGGGACCAGGTTCAGTTAGGGACCAGGATCGGTAGGGGACCAGGTTCAGTTGGTGACCAGGATCAGTTGCCGAATGGGTTTAGTTAGGGACCAGGATTGGTTGGGGACCAGGTTCAGTTAGGGACCCGGATTGGTTGGGGACCAGGTTCAGTTAGGGTCCATGATTGGTTGGGGACCATGTTAAATTAGGGACCAGGATTGGTTGGGGACCAGATTCAGTTAGGGACCAGGATTGGTTGGGGACCAGCTTCAGTTAGGTTCCAGGATTGGTTGGGGACAAGATTCAGTTAGGGACCAGGATTGGTTGGGGACCAGGTTCAGTTAGGGACCAGGATTGGTTGGGGACCAGGTTCAGTTAGGGTCCAGGATTGGTTTGGGACCAGGTTCAGTTGGGGTCCAGGATTGCTTGGGGACTAGGTTCAGTTAGGGACCAGGATTGGTTGGGGACCAGGTTCATTTAGGGACCAGGATTGATTGGGGACCAGGTTCAGTGGGTGACCAGGTTCAGTTAGGGACCAGGATTGGTTAGGGATCAGGTTCAGTTAGGGACTAAGACTTATTGGGGACCAGGTTCAGTTAGAGACCAGGATTGGTTGGGGACCAGGACCAGTTGGGGACCAGGTTCAGTTAGGGACCAGGATTGGTTTGGGACCAGATTCTGTTAGGGACCAGGATTGGTTGGGGACCAGATTCAGTTAGGGACCAGGATTGGTTGGGGACCAGATTCAGTTAGGGACCAGGATTGGTTGGGGACCAGGTTCAGTTAGGGTCCAGGATTGGTTTCGGACCAGGTTCAGTTGGGGTCCAGGATTGCTTGGGGACTAGGTTCAGTTAGGGACCAGGATTGGTTGGGGACCAGGTTCATTTAGGGACCAGGATTTATTGGGGACCAGGTTCAGTGGGTGACCAGGTGCTGTTAGGGACCAGGATTGGTTGGGGATCAGGTTCAGTTAGGGACTAAGACTTATTGGGGACCAGGTTCAGTTAGAGACCAGGATTGGTTGGGGACCAGGACCAGTTGGGGACCAGGTTCAGTTTGGGACCAGGATTGGTTTGGGACCAGATTCTGTTAGGGACCAGGATTGGTTGGGGACCAGGTCCAGTTAGGGACCAGGATTGGTTGGGGACCACTTTCAGTTGGGGATCAGGATTGAATGGGGGCCAGGATCGGGTCGGGACCAGGTTCAGTTAGGGGCCAGGATTTGTTGGGGACCAGGTTTAGTTAGGGACCAGGATTGGTTGGGGGCCAGGATCGTTTGGGGACCAGTATCAGTTGGGGGCCAGGTTCAGTTAGGGACCAGGATTGGTTGGGGACCAGGTTCAGTTAATCACCAGGATCGGTTGGGGACCAGGTACAGTTAGGAACCAGGATTGGTTGGGGACCAGGTTGAGTTGGGGGCCAGGTTAAGTTAGGGACCAGGATCAGTTGCCGAATGGGTTTAGTTAGGGACCAGGATTGGTTGGGGACCAGGTTCAGTTAGGGACCAGAATTGGTTGGGGACCAGGTTCAGTTGGGGACCAGAATTGGTTGGGGACCAGGTCCAGTTAGGGACCAGGATTGGTTGGGGACCACTTTCAGTTGGGGACCAGGTTTGGATGGGGGCCAGGATCGGGTCCGGACCAGGTTCAGTTAGGGGCCAGGATTTGTTGTGGACCAGGTTTAGTTCGGGACCAGGATTGATTGGGGACCAGGTCCAGTTAGGGACCAGGATTGGTTGGGGGCCAGGATCGGTTGGGGACCGGGATCAGTTGGGGGCCAGGTTCAGTTAGGGACCAGGATTGGTTGGGGACCAGGTTCAGTTGGTAACCAGGATCAGTTAGGGACCAGGATCAGTTGGGGACTGGGATCAGTTAGGGACCAGGATTGGTTGGCGACCAGGTTCAGTTAATCACCAGGATTGGTTGGGGACCAGGTTCAGTTAGGGTCCAGGATTGGTTGGGGACCAGGTTCAGTTAGGGACCAGGATTGGTTAGGGGCCACTTTCAGTTGGGGACCAGGATTGGATGGGGGCAAGGATTGGTTGGGGACCAGGTTCAGTTGGGGACCAGGTTCAGTTAGGGACCAGGATTGGTAGGGGACCAGGTTCAGTTGGTGACCAGGATCAGTTGCCGAATGGGTTTAGTTAGGGACCAGGATTGGTTGGGGACCAGGTTCAGTTAGGTACCCGGATTGGTTGGGGGCCAGGTTCAGTTAGGGTCCATGATTGGTTTGGGACCAGATTCTGTTAGGGACCAGGATTGGTTGGGGACCAGGTCCAGTTAGGGACCAGGATTGGTTGGGGACCACTTTCAGTTGGGGATCAGGATTGAATGGGGGCCAGGATCGGGTCGGGACCAGGTTCAGTTAGGGGCCAGGATTTGTTGGGGACCAGGTTTAGTTAGGGACCAGGATTGGTTGGGGGCCAGGATCGTTTGGGGACCAGTATCAGTTGGGGGCCAGGTTCAGTTAGGGACCAGGATTGGTTGGGGACCAGGTTCAGTTAATCACCAGGATCGGTTGGGGACCAGGTACAGTTAGGAACCAGGATTGGTTGGGGACCAGGTTGAGTTGGGGGCCAGGTTAAGTTAGGGACCAGGATCAGTTGCCGAATGGGTTTAGTTAGGGACCAGGATTGGTTGGGGACCAGGTTCAGTTAGGGACCAGAATTGGTTGGGGACCAGGTTCAGTTGGGGACCAGAATTGGTTGGGGACCAGGTCCAGTTAGGGACCAGGATTGGTTGGGGACCACTTTCAGTTGGGGACCAGGTTTGGATGGGGGCCAGGATCGGGTCCGGACCAGGTTCAGTTAGGGGCCAGGATTTGTTGTGGACCAGGTTCAGTTAGGGACCAGGATTGATTGGGGACCAGGTCCAGTTAGGGACCAGGATTGGTTGGGGGCCAGGATCGGTTGTGGACCGGGATCAGTTGGGGGCCAGGTTCAGTTAGGGACCAGGATTGGTTGGGGACCAGGTTCAGTTGGTAACCAGGATCAGTTAGGGACCAGGATCAGTTGGGGACTGGGATCAGTTAGGGACCAGGATTGGTTGGCGACCAGGTTCAGTTAATCACCAGGATTGGTTGGGGACCAGGTTCAGTTAGGGTCCAGGATTGGTTGGGGACCAGGTTCAGTTAGGGACCAGGATTGGTTAGGGGCCACTTTCAGTTGGGGACCAGGATTGGATGGGGGCAAGGATTGGTTGGGGACCAGGTTCAGTTGGGGACCAGGTTCAGTTAGGGACCAGGATTGGTAGGGGACCAGGTTCAGTTGGTGACCAGGATCAGTTGCCGAATGGGTTTAGTTAGGGACCAGGATTGGTTGGGGACCAGGTTCAGTTAGGGACCCGGATTGGTTGGGGACCAGGTTCAGTTAGGGTCCATGATTGGTTGGGGACCATGTTAAATTAGGGACCAGGATTGGTTGGGGACCAGATTCAGTTAGGGACCAGGATTGGTTGGGGACCAGCTTCAGTTAGGTTCCAGGATTGGTTGGGGACAAGATTCAGTTAGGGACCAGGATTGGTTGGGGACCAGGTTCAGTTAGGGACCAGGATTGGTTGGGGACCAGGTTCAGTTAGGGTCCAGGATTGGTTTGGGACCAGGTTCAGTTGGGGTCCAGGATTGCTTGGGGACTAGGTTCAGTTAGGGACCAGGATTGGTTGGGGACCAGGTTCATTTAGGGACCAGGATTGATTGGGGACCAGGTTCAGTGGGTGACCAGGTTCAGTTAGGGACCAGGATTGGTTAGGGATCAGGTTCAGTTAGGGACTAAGACTTATTGGGGACCAGGTTCAGTTAGAGACCAGGATTGGTTGGGGACCAGGATCAGTTGGGGACCAGGTTCAGTTAGGCACCAGGATTGGTTTGGGACCAGATTCTGTTAGGGACCAGGATTGGTTGGGGACCACTTTCAGTTGGGGATCAGGATTGAATGGGGGCCAGGATCGGGTCGGGACCAGGTTCAGTTAGGGGCCAGGATTTGTTGGGGACCAGGTTTAGTTAGGGACCAAGATCGGTTGGGGGCCAGGATCGTTTGGGGACCAGTATCAGTTGGGGGCCAGGTTCAGTTAGGGACCAGGTTTGGTTGGGGACCACGTTCAGTTAATCACCAGGATCGGTTGGGGACCAGGTACAGTTAGGAACCAGGATTGGTTGGGGACCAGGTTGAGTTGGGGGCCAGGTTCAGTTAGGGACCAGGATCAGTTGCCGAATGGGTTTAGTTAGGG
Source organism: Telmatherina bonti (assembly GCF_933228915.1). Classification (NCBI taxonomy): domain Eukaryota; kingdom Metazoa; phylum Chordata; class Actinopteri; order Atheriniformes; family Telmatherinidae; genus Telmatherina; species Telmatherina bonti. The sequence continues at coordinate 38,957,508 of NC_136628.1, read as the reverse complement.
ACCAGGATTGGTTGGGGACCAGGTTCAGTTAGGGACCCGGATTGGTTGGGGACCAGGTTCAGTTAGGGTCCATGATTGGTTGGGGACCATGTTAAATTTGGGACCAGGATTGGTTGGGGACCAGATTCAGTTAGGGACCAGGATTGGTTGGGGACCAGCTTCAGTTAGGCTCCAGGATTGGTTGGGGACCAGATTCAGTTAGGGACCAGGATTGGTTGGGGACCAGGTTCAGTTAGGGACCAGGATTGGTTGGGGACCAGGTTCAGTTAGGGTCCAGGATTGGTTTGGGACCAGGTTCAGTTATGGTCCAGGATTGCTTGGGGACCAGGTTCAGTTAGGGACCAGGATTGGTTGGGGACCAGGTTCATTTAGGGACCAGGATTGGTTGGGGACCACTTTCAGTTGGGGATCAGGATTGAATGGGGGCCAGGATCGGGTCGGGACCAGGTTCAGTTAGGGGCCAGGATTTGTTGGGGACCAGGTTTAATTAGGGACCAGGATTGGTTGGGGGCCAGGATCGTTTTGGGACCGGGATCAGTTTGGGGCCAGGTTCACTTAGGGACCAGGATTGGTTGGGGACCAAATTCTGTTAGGGACCAGGATTGGTTGGGGACCAGGTCCAGTTAGGGACCAGGATTGGTTGGGGACCACATTCAGTAGTGGATCAGGATTGAATGGGGGCCAGGATCGGGTCGGGACCAGGTTCAGTTAGGGGCCAGGATTTGTTGGGGACCAGGTTTAATTAGGGACCAGGATTGGTTGGGGGCCAGGATCGTTTGGGGACCGGGATCAGTTGGGGGCCAGGTTCAGTTAGGGACCGGGATCAGTTGGGGACCAGGTTCAGTTAGGGACCAGGCTTGGTTGGGGACCTGGTTCAGTTAGGGTCCAGGATTGGTTTCGGACCAGGTTCAGTTGGGGTCCAGGATTGCTTGGGGACTAGGTTCAGTTAGGGACCAGGATTGGTTGGGGACCAGGTTCATTTAGGGACCAGGATTTATTGGGGACCAGGTTCAGTGGGTGACCAGGTGCTGTTAGGGACCAGGATTGGTTGGGGATCAGGTTCAGTTAGGGACTAAGACTTATTGGGGACCAGGTTCAGTTAGAGACCAGGATTGGTTGGGGACCAGGACCAGTTGGGGACCAGGTTCAGTTTGGGACCAGGATTGGTTTGGGACCAGATTCTGTTAGGGACCAGGATTGGTTGGGGACCAGGTCCAGTTAGGGACCAGGATTGGTTGGGGACCACTTTCAGTTGGGGATCAGGATTGAATGGGGGCCAGGATCGGGTCGGGACCAGGTTCAGTTAGGGGCCAGGATTTGTTGGGGACCAGGTTTAGTTAGGGACCAGGATTGGTTGGGGGCCAGGATCGTTTGGGGACCAGTATCAGTTGGGGGCCAGGTTCAGTTAGGGACCAGGATTGGTTGGGGACCAGGTTCAGTTAATCACCAGGATCGGTTGGGGACCAGGTACAGTTAGGAACCAGGATTGGTTGGGGACCAGGTTGAGTTGGGGGCCAGGTTAAGTTAGGGACCAGGATCAGTTGCCGAATGGGTTTAGTTAGGGACCAGGATTGGTTGGGGACCAGGTTCAGTTAGGGACCAGAATTGGTTGGGGACCAGGTTCAGTTGGGGACCAGAATTGGTTGGGGACCAGGTCCAGTTAGGGACCAGGATTGGTTGGGGACCACTTTCAGTTGGGGACCAGGTTTGGATGGGGGCCAGGATCGGGTCCGGACCAGGTTCAGTTAGGGGCCAGGATTTGTTGTGGACCAGGTTTAGTTCGGGACCAGGATTGATTGGGGACCAGGTCCAGTTAGGGACCAGGATTGGTTGGGGGCCAGGATCGGTTGGGGACCGGGATCAGTTGGGGGCCAGGTTCAGTTAGGGACCAGGATTGGTTGGGGACCAGGTTCAGTTGGTAACCAGGATCAGTTAGGGACCAGGATCAGTTGGGGACTGGGATCAGTTAGGGACCAGGATTGGTTGGCGACCAGGTTCAGTTAATCACCAGGATTGGTTGGGGACCAGGTTCAGTTAGGGTCCAGGATTGGTTGGGGACCAGGTTCAGTTAGGGACCAGGATTGGTTAGGGGCCACTTTCAGTTGGGGACCAGGATTGGATGGGGGCAAGAATTGGTTGGGGACCAGGTTCAGTTGGGGACCAGGTTCAGTTAGGGACCAGGATTGGTAGGGGACCAGGTTCAGTTGGTGACCAGGATCAGTTGCCGAATGGGTTTAGTTAGGGACCAGGATTGGTTGGGGACCAGGTTCAGTTAGGGACCCGGATTGGTTGGGGACCAGGTTCAGTTAGGGTCCATGATTGGTTGGGGACCATGTTAAATTAGGGACCAGGATTGGTTGGGGACCAGATTCAGTTAGGGACCAGGATTGGTTGGGGACCAGCTTCAGTTAGGTTCCAGGATTGGTTGGGGACAAGATTCAGTTAGGGACCAGGATTGGTTGGGGACCAGGTTCAGTTAGGGACCAGGATTGGTTGGGGACCAGGTTCAGTTAGGGTCCAGGATTGGTTTGGGACCAGGTTCAGTTGGGGTCCAGGATTGCTTGGGGACTAGGTTCAGTTAGGGACCAGGATTGGTTGGGGACCAGGTTCATTTAGGGACCAGGATTGATTGGGGACCAGGTTCAGTGGGTGACCAGGTTCAGTTAGGGACCAGGATTGGTTGGGGATCAGGTTCAGTTAGGGACTAAGACTTATTGGGGACCAGGTTCAGTTAGAGACCAGGATTGGTTGGGGACCAGGACCAGTTGGGGACCAGGTTCAGTTAAGCACCAGGATTGGTTTGGGACCAGATTCTGTTAGGGACCAGGATTGGTTGGGGACGAGATTCAGTTAGGGACCAGGATTGGTTGGGGACCAGATTCAGTTAGGGACCAGGATTGGTTGGGACCAGGTTCAGTTAGGGTCCAGGATTGGTTTCGGACCAGGTTCAGTTGGGGTCCAGGATTGCTTGGGGACTAGGTTCAGTTAGGGACCAGGATTGGTTGGGGACCAGGTTCATTTAGGGACCAGGATTTATTGGGGACCAGGTTCAGTGGGTGACCAGGTGCTGTTAGGGACCAGGATTGGTTGGGGATCAGGTTCAGTTAGGGACTAAGACTTATTGGGGACCAGGTTCAGTTAGAGACCAGGATTGGTTGGGGACCAGGACCAGTTGGGGACCAGGTTCAGTTTGGGACCAGGATTGGTTTGGGACCAGATTCTGTTAGGGACCAGGATTGGTTGGGGACCAGGTCCAGTTAGGGACCAGGATTGGTTGGGGACCACTTTCAGTTGGGGATCAGGATTGAATGGGGGCCAGGATCGGGTCGGGACCAGGTTCAGTTAGGGGCCAGGATTTGTTGGGGACCAGGTTTAGTTAGGGACCAGGATTGGTTGGGGGCCAGGATCGTTTGGGGACCAGTATCAGTTGGAGGCCAGGTTCAGTTAGGGACCAGGATTGGTTGGGGACCAGGTTCAGTTAATCACCAGGATCGGTTGGGGACCAGGTACAGTTAGGAACCAGGATTGGTTGGGGACCAGGTTGAGTTGGGGGCCAGGTTAAGTTAGGGACCAGGATCAGTTGCCGAATGGGTTTAGTTAGGGACCAGGATTGGTTGGGGACCAGGTTCAGTTAGGGACCAGAATTGGTTGGGGACCAGGTTCAGTTGGGGACCAGAATTGGTTGGGGACCAGGTCCAGTTAGGGACCAGGATTGGTTGGGGACCACTTTCAGTTGGGGACCAGGTTTGGATGGGGGCCAGGATCGGGTCCGGACCAGGTTCAGTTAGGGGCCAGGATTTGTTGTGGACCAGGTTTAGTTCGGGACCAGGATTGATTGGGGACCAGGTCCAGTTAGGGACCAGGATTGGTTGGGGGCCAGGATCGGTTGGGGACCGGGATCAGTTGGGGGCCAGGTTCAGTTAGGGACCAGGATTGGTTGGGGACCAGGTTCAGTTGGTAACCAGGATCAGTTAGGGACCAGGATCAGTTGGGGACTGGGATCAGTTAGGGACCAGGATTGGTTGGCGACCAGGTTCAGTTAATCACCAGGATTGGTTGGGGACCAGGTTCAGTTAGGGTCCAGGATTGGTTGGGGACCAGGTTCAGTTAGGGACCAGGATTGGTTAGGGGCCACTTTCAGTTGGGGACCAGGATTGGATGGGGGCAAGGATTGGTTGGGGACCAGGTTCAGTTGGGGACCAGGTTCAGTTAGGGACCAGGATTGGTAGGGGACCAGGTTCAGTTGGTGACCAGGATCAGTTGCCGAATGGGTTTAGTTAGGGACCAGGATTGGTTGGGGACCAGGTTCAGTTAGGGACCCGGATTGGTTGGGGACCAGGTTCAGTTAGGGTCCATGATTGGTTGGGGACCATGTTAAATTAGGGACCAGGATTGGTTGGGGACCAGATTCAGTTAGGGACCAGGATTGGTTGGGGACCAGCTTCAGTTAGGTTCCAGGATTGGTTGGGGACAAGATTCAGTTAGGGACCAGGATTGGTTGGGGACCAGGTTCAGTTAGGGACCAGGATTGGTTGGGGACCAGGTTCAGTTATGGTCCAGGATTGGTTTGGGACCAGGTTCAGTTGGGGTCCAGGATTGCTTGGGGACTAGGTTCAGTTAGGGACCAGGATTGGTTGGGGACCAGGTTCATTTAGGGACCAGGATTGATTGGGGACCAGGTTCAGTGGGTGACCAGGTTCAGTTAGGGACCAGGATTGGTTAGGGATCAGGTTCAGTTAGGGACTAAGACTTATTGGGGACCAGGTTCAGTTAGAGACCAGGATTGGTTGGGGACCAGGATCAGTTGGGGACCAGGTTCAGTTAGGCACCAGGATTGGTTTGGGACCAGATTCTGTTAGGGACCAGGATTGGTTGGGGACCACTTTCAGTTGGGGATCAGGATTGAATGGGGGCCAGGATCGGGTCGGGACCAGGTTCAGTTAGGGGCCAGGATTTGTTGGGGACCAGGTTTAGTTAGGGACCAAGATCGGTTGGGGGCCAGGATCGTTTGGGGACCAGTATCAGTTGGGGGCCAGGTTCAGTTAGGGACCAGGTTTGGTTGGGGACCACGTTCAGTTAATCACCAGGATCGGTTGGGGACCAGGTACAGTTAGGAACCAGGATTGGTTGGGGACCAGGTTGAGTTGGGGGCCAGGTTCAGTTAGGGACCAGGATCAGTTGCCGAATGGGTTTAGTTAGGGACCAGGATTGGTTGGGGACCAGGTTCAGTTAGGGACCCGGATTGGTTGGGGACCAGGTTCAGTTAGGGTCCATGATTGGTTGGGGACCATGTTAAATTTGGGACCAGGATTGGTTGGGGACCAGATTCAGTTAGGGACCAGGATTGGTTGGGGACCAGCTTCACTTAGGCTCCAGGATTGGTTGGGGACCAGATTCAGTTAGGGACCAGGATTGGTTGGGGACCAGGTTCAGTTAGGGACCAGGATTGGTTGGGGACCAGGTTCAGTTAGGGTCCAGGATTGGTTTGGGACCAGGTTCAGTTATGGTCCAGGATTGCTTGGGGACCAGGTTCAGTTAGGGACCAGGATTGGTTGGGGACCAGGTTCATTTAGGGACCAGGATTGGTTGGGGACCACTTTCAGTTGGGGATCAGGATTGAATGGGGGCCAGGATCGGGTCGGGACCAGGTTCAGTTAGGGGCCAGGATTTGTTGGGGACCAGGTTTAATTAGGGACCAGGATTGGTTGGGGGCCAGGATCGTTTGGGGACCGGGATCAGTTGGGGGCCAGGTTCACTTAGGGACCAGGATTGGTTGGGGACCAGATTCTGTTAGGGACCAGGATTGGTTGGGGACCAGGTCCAGTTAGGGACCAGGATTGGTTGGGGACCACATTCAGTAGTGGATCAGGATTGAATGGGGGCCAGGATCGGGTCGGGACCAGGTTCAGTTAGGGGCCAGGATTTGTTGGGGACCAGGTTTAATTAGGGACCAGGATTGGTTGGGGGCCAGGATCGTTTGGGGACCGGGATCAGTTGGGGGCCAGGTTCAGTTAGGGACCGGGATCAGTTGGGGGCCAGGTTCAGTTAGGGACCAGGATTGGTTGGGGACCAGGTTCAGTTAATCACCAGGATTGGTTGGGGACCAGGTTCAGTTAGGCTCCAGGATCAGTTGGGGACCAGGTAAAGTTACTGATCAGGTTCAGTTAGGGACCAGGATTGGTTGGGGACCAAGATCAGTTGGGGACAAGGATCGGCTGGGGGCCAGGATCGGTTGGGGACCAGAATCTGTTGGGGACCAGGATCAGTTGGGGGCCACGTTCAGTTAGGGACCAGGATAAGTTGGGGACCAGGTTTAGTTAGAGACCAGGATTGGTTGGGAACCAGGTTCAATTTGGGACCAGGATCAGTTGCGGGCCAGGTTCAGTTAGGGACCAGGATCAGTTGGGGACCAGGATCAGTTGGGGACCAGGATTGGTTGGGATCCAGGATCAGTTGGGGACCAGGATCAGTTAGGGGCCAGGTTTAGTTAGGGACCAGGATCAGTTGGGGACCAGGTTCAATTAGGGACCAGGATTGGTTGGAGACCAGGTTCAGTTAGGGTCCAGGATTGGTTGGGGACCAGGTTCAGTTAGGGACCAGGATTGGTTGGGGACCACTTTCAGTTGGGGACCAGGATTGGATGGGGGCCAGGATCGGTTGGGGACCAGGTTCAGTTGGGGACCTGGATTGGTTGGGGACCAGGTTCAGTTGGTGACCTGCATTGGTTGGGGATCAGGTCCAGTTAGGGACCAGGATCGGTTGGGACCAGGTACAGTTATGAACCAGGAATTGTTGGGGACCAAGTTGAGTTGGGGGCCAGGTTCAGTTAGGGACCAGGATCAGTTGCCGAATGGGTTTAGTTAAGGACCAGGATTGGTTGGGGACCAGGTTCAGTTAGGGACCCTGATTGGTTGGGGACCAGGTTCAGTTAGGGTCCATGATTGGTTGGGGACCATGTTAAATTAGGGACCAGGATTGGTTGGAGACCAGATTCAGTTAGGGACCAGGATTGGTTGGGGACCAGGTTCAGTTAGGCTCCAGGATTGGTTGGGGACCAGATTCAGTTACGGACCAGGATTGGTTGGGGACCAGGTTCAGTTAGGGACCAGGATTGGTTGGGGACCAGGTTCAGTTAGGGTCCAGGATTGGTTTGGGACCAGGTTCACTTGGGGTCCAGGATTGCTTGGGGACCAGGTTCAGTTAGGGACCAGGATTGGTTGGGGACCAGGTTCAATTTGGGGACCAGGATTGATTGGGGACCAGGTTCAGTTGGTGACCAGGTTCAGTTAGGGACCAGGATCTGTTGGGGATCAGGTTCAGTTAGGGACTAGGACTTATTGGGGACCAGGTTCAGTTAGAGACCAGGATTGGTTGGGGACCAGGATCAGTTGGGGACGAGGTTCAGTTAGGGACCAGGATTGGTTGGGGACCAGATTCTGTTAGGGACCAGGATTGGTTGGGGACCAGGTCCAGTTAGGGAACGGGATTGGTTGGGGACCACTTTCAGTTGGGGATCAGGATTGAATGGGGGCCAGGATCGGGTCGGGACCAGGTTCAGTTAGGGGCCAGGATTTGTTGGGGACCAGGTTTAGTTAGGGACCAGGATTGGTTAGGGGCCAGGATCGTTTGGGGACCGGGATCAGTTGGGGGTCAGGTTCAGTTAGGGACCAGGATCAGTTGGGGGCCAGGTTCAGTTAGGGACCAGGATTGGTTGGGGACCAGGTTCAGTTAGGCTCCAGGATCAGTTGGGGACCAGGTAAAGTTACGGATCAGGTTCAGTTAGGGACCAGGATTGGTTGGGGACCAGGATAAGTTGGGGACAAGGATCGGCTGGGGGCCAGGATCGGTTGGGGACCAGAATCGGTTGGGGACCAGGATCAGTTGGGGGCCAGGTTCAGTTAGGGACCAGGATAATTTGGGGACCAGGTTGAGTTAGAGACCAGGATTGGTTGGGAACCAGGTTCAATTTGGGAACAGGGTCAGTTGGGGACCAGGATCAGTTAGGGGCCAGGTTCGGTTAGGTACCAGGATCAGTTGGGGACCAGGTTCAATTAGGGATCAGGATTGGTTGGAGACCAGGATCAATTGGGGACTGGGTTCAGTTAGGGACCAGGATTGGCTGGAGACCAGGTTCAGTAAGGGACCAGGATCGGTTGGGGACCTGGTTCAGTTGGGGACCAGGTTCGGTTGAGGACCAGGATTGGTTGGGGGCAATGACCGGTTGGGGACCAGGATCGGTTGGGGACCAGCATCAGTTGGGGGCGAGGTTCAGTTAGGGACCAGGATTGGTTGGGTACCAGGTTCAGTTAGGGACCAGGATCAGTTGGGGACCACTTTCAGTTGGGGACCATGATTGGATGGGGGCCCGGATCGGTTGGGACCAGGTTCAGTTGGTGACCAGGATCAGTTAGGGTCCAGGATCAGTTGCCGAATGGGTTTAGTTAGGGACCAAGATTGGTTCGGGACCAGGTTAAATTATGGACCAGGATCGGTTGGGGACCAGGTTCAGTTAGGGACCAGGAATGGTTGGGGACCAGGTCCAGTTAGGGACCAGGATTGGTTGGGGACCAGGATGGTTGGGGACCAGGATCATTTGGGGACCAGGATCCATTGGGGACTGGGTTCAGTTAGGGACCAGGATTGGTTGGGGATCAGGTTCAGTTATGGACTAGGACTCATTGGGGACCAGGTTTTGTTAGGGACCAGGATTAGTTGGGGACCAGGTTCAGTTGGGGACCAGGATTTGTTGGGGACCAGGTTCAGTTAGGTACCAGGATTGGCTGGAGACCAGGTTCAGATAGGCTCCAGGATTGGTTGGGGACCAGGTTCAGTAAGGGACCAGGATCGGTTGGGGACCTGGTTCAGTTGGGGACCAGGTTCGGTTGAGGACCAGGATTGGTTGGGGGCAATGATCGGTTGGGGACCAGGATCGGTTGGGGACCAGCATCAGTTGGGGGCCAGGTTCAGTTAGGGACCAGGATTGGTTGGGTACCAGGTTCAGTTAGGGACCAGGATCAGTTGGGGACCACTTTCAGTTGGGGACCAGGATTGGATGGGGGCCAGGATCGGTTGGGACCAGGTTCAGTTGGTGACCAGGATCAGTTAGGGTCCAGGATCACTTGCCGAATGGGTTCAGTTAGGGTCCAGGATTGGTTGGGGACCAGGTTCAGTTAGGGACCAGGATTGGTTGGGGACGAGGTTCAGTTAGGGACCAGGATTGGTTAGGGACCAGGTTCAATTATTTGCCAGGATCGGTTGGGGACCAGGTTCAGTTAGGGACCAGGAATGGTTGGGGACCAGGTCCAGTTAGGGACCAGGATTGGTTGGGGACCAGGTTCAGTTAGGCTCCAGGATTGGTTGGGGACCAGATTCGGTTAGGGACCAGGATTGGTTGGGGACCAGGTTCAGTTAGGGAACAGGATTTGTTGGGGACCAGGTTCAGTTAGGGTCCAGGATTGGTTGGGGACCAGGTTCAGTTAGGGACCAGGATTGGTTGGGGACGAGGTTCAGTTAGGGACCAGGATTGGTTAGGGACCAGGTTCAATTATGGACCAGGATCGGTTGGGGACCAGGTTCAGTTACGGACCAGGATTGGTTGGGGACCAGGTTCTGTTAGGGACCAGGATTGGTTTGGGTACAGGTCCAGTTAGGGACCAGGATTGGTTGGGGACCACTTTAAGTTGGGGACCAGGATTGGATGGGGGCCAGGGTCGGTTCGGGACCAGGTTCAGTTAGGGGCCAGGATTTGTTGGGGACCAGGTTTAGTTAGGGACCAGGATTTGTTGGGGACCAGGTCCAGTTAGGGACCAGGATTGGTTAGGGACCAGGTTCAATTATGGACCAGGATCGGTTGGGGACCAGGTTCAGTTACGGACCAGGAATGGTTGGGGACTAGGGCCCGTTAGGGACCAGGATTGGTTGGGGACCAGGATGGTCGGGGGACCAGGTCCAGTTAGGGACCAGGATTGGTTAGGGACCAGGTTCAATTATGGACCAGGATCGGTTGGGGACCAGGTTCAGTTACGGACCAGGAATGGTTGGGGACAAGGGCCCGTTAGGGACCAGGATTGGTTGGGGACCAGGATGGTCGGGGACCAGGAACAGTTGGGGAACAGTATCAATTGGGGACTGGGTTCAGTTAGGGACCAGGATTGGTTGGGGATCAGGTTCAGTTAGGGACTAGGACTTATTGGGGACCAGGTTCAGTTAGAGACAAGGATTGGTTGGGGACCAGGATCAGTTGGTGACCAGGTTCAGTTACGGACCAGGATTGGTTGGGGACCAGGTTCTGTTAGGGACCAGGATTGGTTTGGGTACAGGTCCAGTTAGAGACCAGGATTGGTTGGGGACCACTTTCAGTTGGGGACCAGGATTGGATGGGGGCCAGGGTCGGTTCGGGACCAGGTTCAGTTAGGGGCCAGGATTTGTTGGGGACCAGGTCCAGTTAGGGACCAGGATTGGTTGGGGGCCAGGATCGGTTGGGGACCGGGATCAGTTGGGGGCCAGGTTCAGTTAGGGACCAGGATTGGTCGGGGACCAGGTTCAGTTAGGGACTAGGACATATTGGGGACCAGGTTCAGTTAGAGACCAGGATTGGTTGGGGACCAGGATCAGTTGGGGACCAGGTTCAGTTAGGGACCAGGATTGGTTGCGGACCAGGTTCTGTTAGGGACCAGGATTGGTTGGGGACCAGGATCAGTTGGGGACCATGATTGGATGGTTGCCAGGATCGGTTGGGGACCAGGATCAGTTGGGGGCCAGGTTCAGTTAGGGACCAGGATTGGTTGGGGGCCAGGTTCAGTTAGGGACCAGGATTGGTTGGGGACCAGGATCAGTTGGGGACCATGATTGGATGGTTGCCAGGATTGGTTAGGGACCAGGATCAGTTGGGGGCCAGGTTCAGTTAGGGACCAGGATTCGTTGGGGACCAGGTTCAGTTAGGGTCCAGGATTGGTTGGGGACCAGATTCAGTTAGGGACCAGGATTAGTTGGGGACCAGATTCAGTTAGGGACCAGGATTGGTTCGGGACCAGGTAAAGTTACGGATCAGGTACATTTAGGTACCAGGATTGGTTGGGGACCAGGTTCAATTAGGCTCCAGGATTGGTTGGGGACCAGATTCAGTTAGGGACCAGGATTGGTTGGGGACCAGGTTCAGTTAGGGTCCAGGATTGGTTGGGGACCAGGTTCAGTTAGGGACCAGGATTGGTTGGGGACGAGGTTCAGTTAGGGACCAGGATTGGTTAGGGACCAGGTTAGATTATGGACCAGGATCGGTTGGGGACCAGGTTCAGTTAGGTACCAGGAATGGTTGGGGACCAGGTCCAGTTAGGGACCAGGATTGGTTGGGGACGAGGTTCAGTTAGGGACCAGGATTGGTTGGGTACCAGGTTCAGTTAGGGACCAGGATCAGTTAGGGACCACTTTCAGTTGGGGATCAGGTTCAGTTAGGGACCAGAATTGGTTGGGGACCAGGTTCAGTTAGAGACAAGGATTGGTTGGGTACCAGGATCAATTGGTGACCAGGTTCAGTTACGGACCAGGATTGGTTGGGGACCAGGTCCAGTTAGGGACCAGGATTGGTTGGGGGCCAGGATCAGTTGGGGACCGGGATCAGTTGGGGGCCAGGTTCAGTTAGGGACCAGGATTGGTCGGGAACCAGGTTCAGTTAGGGACTAGGACATATTGGGGACCAGGTTCAGTTAGAGAGCAGGATTGGTTGGGGACCAGGATTGGTTGGGGACCAGGTTCAGTTAGGGACCAGGATTGGTTGGGGACCAGGTTCTGTTAGGGACCAGGATTGGTTGGGGACCAGGATCAGTTGGGGACCATGATTGGATGGTTGCCAGGATCGGTTGGGGACCAGGATCAGTTGGGGGCCAGGTTCAGTTAGGGACCAGGATTCGTTGGGGACCAGGTTCAGTTAGGGTCCAGGATTGGTTGGGGACCAGATTCAGTTAGGGACCAGGATTGGTTGGGGACCAGGTTCAGTTAGGGACCAGGATTGGTCGGGGACCAGGTAAAGTTACGGATCAGGTTCAGTTAGGGACCAGGATTGGTTGGGGACCAGGTTCAGTTAGGCTCCAGGATTGGTTGGGGACCAGATTCAGTTAGGGACCAGGATTGGTTGGGGACCAGGTTCAGTTAGGGTCCAGGATTGGTTGGGGACCAGGTTCAGTTAGGGACCAGGATTGGTTTGGGACGAGGTTCAGTTAGGGACCAGGATTGGTTAGGGACCAGGTTCAATTATGGACCAGGATCGGTTGGGGACCAGGTTCAGTTAGGGACCAGGAATGGTTGGGGACCAGGTCCAGTTAGGGACCAGGATTGGTGGGGGACCAGGATGGTTGGGGACCAGGATCAGCTGGGGACCAGGATCAATTGGGGATCAGGTTCAGTTAGGGACCAGGATTGGTTGGGGGCCAGGTACAGTTAGGGACCAGGATTGGTTGGGGGCCAGGTTCACTTAGGGACCAGGATTGGTTGGGGACCAGGATCAGTTGGGGACCATGATTGGATGGTTGCCAGGATCAGTTGGGGTCCGGGATCAGTTGGGGGCCAGGTTCAGTTAGGGACCAGGTTCAGTTAGGGACTCGGACATATTGGGGACCAGGTTCAGTTAGAGACCAGGATTGGTTGGGGACCAGGATCAGTGGGGACCAGGTTCAGTTAGGGACCAGGATTGGTTGGGGTCCAGGTTCTGTTAGGGACCAGGATTGGTTGGGGGCCAGGTTCAGTTAGGGACCAGGATTGGTTAGGAGCCAGGTTCAGTTAGGGACCAGGATTGGTTGGGGGCCAGGTTCAGTTAGAGACCAGGATTGGTTGGGGGCCAGGTTCAGTTAGGGACCAGGATTGGTTGGGGGCCAGGTTCAGTTAGGGACCAGGATTGGTTGGGGACCAGGTTCAGTTAGGGACCAGGATTGGTTGGGGACCAGGATCAGTTGGGGACCATGATTGGATGGTTGCCAGGATCGGTTAGGGACCAGGATCAGTTGTGGGCCAGGTTCAGTTAGGGACCAGGATTGGTTGGGGACCAGGATCAGTTGGGGACCATGATTGGATGGTTGCCAGGATCGGTTGGGGACCAGGATCATTTGGGGACTTTGTTCAGTTAGGGACCAGGATTGTTTGGGGACTGGGTTCAGTTAGGCACCAGGATTGGTTGGGGACCGGGTTCAGTTAGGGACCAGGATTGGTTGGGGACCAGGTTCAGTTAGGGACCAGGATCAGTTGGGGACCAGGTTCAGTTAGGGACCAGGATCGGTTGGGGACCAGGTTCAGTTAGGGACCAGGATCGGTTGGGGACCAGGTTCAGTTGGGGACCAGGTTCAGTTAGGGACCAGGATTGGTTGGGGACCAGGTTCTGTTAGGGACCAGGATTGGTTGGGGGCCAGGTTCAGTTAGGGACCAGGATTGGTTGCGGGCCAGGTTCAGTTAGGGACCAGGATTGGTTGGGGACCAGGATCAGTTGGGGACCATGATTGGATGGTTGCCAGGATAGGTTCGGGACCGGGATCAGTTGGGAGCCAGGTTCAGTTAGGGACCAGGATTGGTTGGGGACCAGGTTCAGTTAGGGAATAGGACATATTGGGGACCAGGTTCAGTTAGAGACCAGGACTGGTTGGGGACCAGGATCAGTGGGGGACCAGGTTCAGTTAGGGACCAGGATTGGTTGGGGTCCAGGTTCTGTTAGGGACCAGGATTGGTTGGGGGCCAGGTTCAGTTAGGGACCAGGATTGGTTAGGAGCCGGGTTCAGTTAGGGACCAGGATTGGTTGGGGGCCGGGTTCAGTTAGAGACCAGGATTGGTTGGGGACCAGGATCAGTTGGGGACCAGGTTCAGTTAGGGACCAGGATTGGTTGGGGACCAGGTTCATTTAGGGACCATGATTGGTTGGGGGCCAGGTTCTTTTAGGGACCAGGATTGGTTCGGGGCCAGGTTCAGTTAGGGGCCAGGATTGGTTGGGGGCCAGGTTCAGTTAGGGACCAGGATTGGTTGGGGACGAGGTTCAGTTAGGGACCAGGATTGGTTAGGGACCAGGTTCAATTATGGACCAGGATCGGTTGGGGACCAGGTTCAGTTAGGGACCAGGAATGGTTGGGGACCAGGTCCAGTTAGGGACCAGGATTGGTTGGGGACCAGGATCAGTTGGGGACCATGATTGGATGGTTGCCAGGATCGGTTGGGGACCAGGATCAGTTGGGGGCCAGGTTCAGTTAGGGACCAGGATTCGTTGGGGACCAGGTTCAGTTAGGGTCCAGGATTGGTTGGGGACCAGATTCAGTTAGGGACCAGGATTGGTTGGGGACCAGGTTCAGTTAGGGACCAGGATTGGTCGGGGATCAGGTAAAGTTACGGATCAGGTTCAGTTAGGGACCAGGATTGGTTGGGGACCAGGTTCAGTTAGGCTCCAGGATTGGTTGGGGACCAGATTCAGTTAGGGACCAGGATTGGTTGGGGACCAGGTTCAGTTAGGGTCCAGGATTGGTTGGGGACCAGGTTCAGTTAGGGACCAGGATTGGTTTGGGACGAGGTTCAGTTAGGGACCAGGATTGGTTAGGGACCAGGTTCAATTATGGACCAGGATCGGTTGGGGACCAGGTTCAGTTAGGGACCAGGAATGGTTGGGGACCAGGTCCAGTTAGGGACCAGGATTGGTGGGGGACCAGGATGGTTGGGGACCAGGATCAGCTGGGGACCAGGATCAATTGGGGATCAGGTTCAGTTAGGGACCAGGATTGGTTGGGGGCCAGGTACAGTTAGGGACCAGGATTGGTTGGGGGCCAGGTTCACTTAGGGACCAGGATTGGTTGGGGACCAGGATCAGTTGGGGACCATGATTGGATGGTTGCCAGGATCAGTTGGGGTCCGGGATCAGTTGGGGGCCAGGTTCAGTTAGGGACCAGGTTCAGTTAGGGACTCGGACATATTGGGGACCAGGTTCAGTTAGAGACCAGGATTGGTTGGGGACCAGGATCAGTGGGGACCAGGTTCAGTTAGGGACCAGGATTGGTTGGGGTCCAGGTTCTGTTAGGGACCAGGATTGGTTGGGGGCCAGGTCCAGTTAGGGACCAGGATTGGTTGGGGACCAGGATCAGTTGGGGACCATGATTGGATGGTTGCCAGGATCGGTTGGGGACCAGGATCAGTTGGGGGCCAGGTTCAGTTAGGGACCAGGATTCGTTGGGGACCAGGTTCAGTTAGGGTCCAGGATTGGTTGGGGACCAGATTCAGTTAGGGACCAGGATTGGTTGGGGACCAGGTTCAGTTAGGGACCAGGATTGGTCGGGGATCAGGTAAAGTTACGGATCAGGTTCAGTTAGGGACCAGGATTGGTTGGGGACCAGGTTCAGTTAGGCTCCAGGATTGGTTGGGGACCAGATTCAGTTAGGGACCAGGATTGGTTGGGGACCAGGTTCAGTTAGGGTCCAGGATTGGTTGGGGACCAGGTTCAGTTAGGGACCAGGATTGGTTTGGGACGAGGTTCAGTTAGGGACCAGGATTGGTTAGGGACCAGGTTCAATTATGGACCAGGATCGGTTGGGGACCAGGTTCAGTTAGGGACCAGGAATGGTTGGGGACCAGGTCCAGTTAGGGACCAGGATTGGTGGGGGACCAGGATGGTTGGGGACCAGGATCAGCTGGGGACCAGGATCAATTGGGGATCAGGTTCAGTTAGGGACCAGGATTGGTTGGGGGCCAGGTACAGTTAGGGACCAGGATTGGTTGGGGGCCAGGTTCACTTAGGGACCAGGATTGGTTGGGGACCAGGATCAGTTGGGGACCATGATTGGATGGTTGCCAGGATCAGTTGGGGGCCGGGATCAGTTGGGGGCCAGGTTCAGTTAGGGACCAGGTTCAGTTAGGGACTCGGACATATTGGGGACCAGGTTCAGTTAGAGACCAGGATTGGTTGGGGACCAGGATCAGTGGGGACCAGGTTCAGTTAGGGACCAGGATTGGTTGGGGTCCAGGTTCTGTTAGGGACCAGGATTGGTTGGGGGCCAGGTTCAGTTAGGGACCAGGATTGGTTAGGAGCCAGGTTCAGTTAGGGACCAGGATTGGTTGGGGGCCAGGTTCAGTTAGAGACCAGGATTGGTTGGGGGCCAGGTTCAGTTAGGGACCAGGATTGGTTGGGGGCCAGGTTCAGTTAGGGACCAGGATTGGTTGGGGACCAGGTTCAGTTAGGGACCAGGATTGGTTGGGGACCAGGATCAGTTGGGGACCATGATTGGATGGTTGCCAGGATCGGTTAGGGACCAGGATTGGTTGTGGGCCAGGTTCAGTTAGGGACCAGGATTGGTTGGGGACCAGGATCAGTTGGGGACCATGATTGGATGGTTGCCAGGATCGGTTGGGGACCAGGATCATTTGGGGACTTTGTTCAGTTAGGGACCAGGATTGTTTGGGGACTGGGTTCAGTTAGGCACCAGGATTGGTTGGGGACCGGGTTCAGTTAGGGACCAGGATTGGTTGGGGACCAGGTTCAGTTAGGGACCAGGATCAGTTGGGGACCAGGTTCAGTTAGGGACCAGGATCGGTTGGGGACCAGGTTCAGTTAGGGACCAGGAATGGTTGGGGACCAGGTCCAGTTAGGGACCAGGATTGGTGGGGGACCAGGATGGTTGGGGACCAGGATCAGCTGGGGACCAGGATCAATTGGGGATCAGGTTCAGTTAGGGACCAGGATTGGTTGGGGGCCAGGTACAGTTAGGGACCAGGATTGGTTGGGGGCCAGGTTCACTTAGGGACCAGGATTGGTTGGGGACCAGGATCAGTTGGGGACCATGATTGGATGGTTGCCAGGATCAGTTGGGGTCCGGGATCAGTTGGGGGCCAGGTTCAGTTAGGGACCAGGTTCAGTTAGGGACTCGGACATATTGGGGACCAGGTTCAGTTAGAGACCAGGATTGGTTGGGGACCAGGATCAGTGGGGACCAGGTTCAGTTAGGGACCAGGATTGGTTGGGGTCCAGGTTCTGTTAGGGACCAGGATTGGTTGGGGGCCAGGTTCAGTTAGGGACCAGGATTGGTTAGGAGCCAGGTTCAGTTAGGGACCAGGATTGGTTGGGGGCCAGGTTCAGTTAGAGACCAGGATTGGTTGGGGGCCAGGTTCAGTTAGGGACCAGGATTGGTTGGGGGCCAGGTTCAGTTAGGGACCAGGATTGGTTGGGGACCAGGTTCAGTTAGGGACCAGGATTGGTTGGGGACCAGGATCAGTTGGGGACCATGATTGGATGGTTGCCAGGATCGGTTAGGGACCAGGATCAGTTGTGGGCCAGGTTCAGTTAGGGACCAGGATTGGTTGGGGACCAGGATCAGTTGGGGACCATGATTGGATGGTTGCCAGGATCGGTTGGGGACCAGGATCATTTGGGGACTTTGTTCAGTTAGGGACCAGGATTGTTTGGGGACTGGGTTCAGTTAGGCACCAGGATTGGTTGGGGACCGGGTTCAGTTAGGGACCAGGATTGGTTGGGGACCAGGTTCAGTTAGGGACCAGGATCAGTTGGGGACCAGGTTCAGTTAGGGACCAGGATCGGTTGGGGACCAGGTTCAGTTAGGGACCAGGATCGGTTGGGGACCAGGTTCAGTTGGGGACCAGGTTCAGTTAGGGACCAGGATTGGTTGGGGACCAGGTTCTATTAGGGACCAGGATTGGTTGGGGGCCAGGTTCAGTTAGGGACCAGGATTGGTTGCGGGCCAGGTTCAGTTAGGGACCAGGATTGGTTGGGGACCAGGATCAGTTGGGGACCATGATTGGATGGTTGCCAGGATAGGTTCGGGACCGGGATCAGTTGGGAGCCAGGTTCAGTTAGGGACCAGGATTGGTTGGGGACCAGGTTCAGTTAGGGAATAGGACATATTGGGGACCAGGTTCAGTTAGAGACCAGGACTGGTTGGGGACCAGGATCAGTGGGGGACCAGGTTCAGTTAGGGACCAGGATT
This sequence comes from Telmatherina bonti, assembly GCF_933228915.1. Lineage (NCBI taxonomy): Eukaryota > Metazoa > Chordata > Actinopteri > Atheriniformes > Telmatherinidae > Telmatherina > Telmatherina bonti. Next base: position 38,939,560 of record NC_136628.1, on the reverse strand, counting down.
GGTTGGGGTCCAGGTTCTGTTAGGGACCAGGATTGGTTGGGGGCCAGGTTCAGTTAGGGACCAGGATTGGTTAGGAGCCGGGTTCAGTTAGGGACCAGGATTGGTTGGGGGCCGGGTTCAGTTAGAGACCAGGATTGGTTGGGGACCAGGATCAGTTGGGGACCAGGTTCAGTTAGGGACCAGGATTGGTTGGGGACCAGGTTCATTTAGGGACCATGATTGGTTGGGGGCCAGGTTCTTTTAGGGACCAGGATTGGTTCGGGGCCAGGTTCAGTTAGGGGCCAGGATTGGTTGGGGGCCAGGTTCAGTTAGGGACCAGGATTGGTTGGGGACGAGGTTCAGTTAGGGACCAGGATTGGTTAGGGACCAGGTTCAATTATGGACCAGGATCGGTTGGGGACCAGGTTCAGTTAGGGACCAGGAATGGTTGGGGACCAGGTCCAGTTAGGGACCAGGATTGGTTGGGGACCAGGATCAGTTGGGGACCATGATTGGATGGTTGCCAGGATCGGTTGGGGACCAGGATCAGTTGGGGGCCAGGTTCAGTTAGGGACCAGGATTCGTTGGGGACCAGGTTCAGTTAGGGTCCAGGATTGGTTGGGGACCAGATTCAGTTAGGGACCAGGATTGGTTGGGGACCAGGTTCAGTTAGGGACCAGGATTGGTCGGGGATCAGGTAAAGTTACGGATCAGGTTCAGTTAGGGACCAGGATTGGTTGGGGACCAGGTTCAGTTAGGCTCCAGGATTGGTTGGGGACCAGATTCAGTTAGGGACCAGGATTGGTTGGGGACCAGGTTCAGTTAGGGTCCAGGATTGGTTGGGGACCAGGTTCAGTTAGGGACCAGGATTGGTTTGGGACGAGGTTCAGTTAGGGACCAGGATTGGTTAGGGACCAGGTTCAATTATGGACCAGGATCGGTTGGGGACCAGGTTCAGTTAGGGACCAGGAATGGTTGGGGACCAGGTCCAGTTAGGGACCAGGATTGGTGGGGGACCAGGATGGTTGGGGACCAGGATCAGCTGGGGACCAGGATCAATTGGGGATCAGGTTCAGTTAGGGACCAGGATTGGTTGGGGGCCAGGTACAGTTAGGGACCAGGATTGGTTGGGGGCCAGGTTCACTTAGGGACCAGGATTGGTTGGGGACCAGGATCAGTTGGGGACCATGATTGGATGGTTGCCAGGATCAGTTGGGGTCCGGGATCAGTTGGGGGCCAGGTTCAGTTAGGGACCAGGTTCAGTTAGGGACTCGGACATATTGGGGACCAGGTTCAGTTAGAGACCAGGATTGGTTGGGGACCAGGATCAGTGGGGACCAGGTTCAGTTAGGGACCAGGATTGGTTGGGGTCCAGGTTCTGTTAGGGACCAGGATTGGTTGGGGGCCAGGTTCAGTTAGGGACCAGGATTGGTTAGGAGCCAGGTTCAGTTAGGGACCAGGATTGGTTGGGGGCCAGGTTCAGTTAGAGACCAGGATTGGTTGGGGGCCAGGTTCAGTTAGGGACCAGGATTGGTTGGGGGCCAGGTTCAGTTAGGGACCAGGATTGGTTGGGGACCAGGTTCAGTTAGGGACCAGGATTGGTTGGGGACCAGGATCAGTTGGGGACCATGATTGGATGGTTGCCAGGATCGGTTAGGGACCAGGATTGGTTGTGGGCCAGGTTCAGTTAGGGACCAGGATTGGTTGGGGACCAGGATCAGTTGGGGACCATGATTGGATGGTTGCCAGGATCGGTTGGGGACCAGGATCATTTGGGGACTTTGTTCAGTTAGGGACCAGGATTGTTTGGGGACTGGGTTCAGTTAGGCACCAGGATTGGTTGGGGACCGGGTTCAGTTAGGGACCAGGATTGGTTGGGGACCAGGTTCAGTTAGGGACCAGGATCAGTTGGGGACCAGGTTCAGTTAGGGACCAGGATCGGTTGGGGACCAGGTTCAGTTAGGGACCAGGATCGGTTGGGGACCAGGTTCAGTTGGGGACCAGGTTCAGTTAGGGACCAGGATTGGTTGGGGACCAGGTTCTGTTATTGACCAGGATTGGTTGGGGGCCAGGTTCAGTTAGGGACCAGGATTGGTTGCGGGCCAGGTTCAGTTAGGGACCAGGATTGGTTGGGGACCAGGATCAGTTGGGGACCATGATTGGATGGTTGCCAGGATAGGTTCGGGACCGGGATCAGTTGGGAGCCAGGTTCAGTTAGGGACCAGGATTGGTTGGGGACCAGGTTCAGTTAGGGAATAGGACATATTGGGGACCAGGTTCAGTTCGAGACCAGGACTGGTTGGGGACCAGGATCAGTGGGGGACCAGGTTCAGTTAGGGACCAGGATTGGTTGGGGTCCAGGTTCTGTTAGGGACCAGGATTGGTTGGGGGCCAGGTTCAGTTAGGGACCAGGATTGGTTAGGAGCCGGGTTCAGTTAGGGACCAGGATTGGTTGGGGGCCGGGTTCAGTTAGAGACCAGGATTGGTTGGGGACCAGGATCAGTTGGGGACCAGATTCAGTTAGGGACCAGGATTGGTTGGGGACCAGGTTCATTTAGGGACCATGATTGGTTGGGGGCCAGGTTCTTTTAGGGACCAGGATTGGTTCGGGGCCAGGTTCAGTTAGGGGCCAGGATTGGTTGGGGGCCAGGTTCAGTTAGGGACCAGGATTGGTTGGGGACGAGGTTCAGTTAGGGACCAGGATTGGTTAGGGACCAGGTTCAATTATGGACCAGGATCGGTTGGGGACCAGGTTCAGTTAGGGACCAGGAATGGTTGGGGACCAGGTCCAGTTAGGGACCAGGATTGGTTGGGGACCAGGTTCAGTTGGGGACCAGGTTCAGTTAGGGACCAGGATTGGTTGGGGACCAGGTTCTGTTAGGGACCAGGATTGGTTGGGGGCCAGGTTCAGTTAGGGACCAGGATTGGTTGCGGGCCAGGTTCAGTTAGGGACCAGGATTGGTTGGGGACCAGGATCAGTTGGGGACCATGATTGGATGGTTGCCAGGATAGGTTCGGGACCGGGATCAGTTGGGAGCCAGGTTCAGTTAGGGACCAGGATTGGTTGGGGACCAGGTTCAGTTAGGGAATAGGACATATTGGGGACCAGGTTCAGTTAGAGACCAGGACTGGTTGGGGACCAGGATCAGTGGGGGACCAGGTTCAGTTAGGGACCAGGATTGGTTGGGGTCCAGGTTCTGTTAGGGACCAGGATTGGTTGGGGGCCAGGTTCAGTTAGGGACCAGGATTGGTTAGGAGCCGGGTTCAGTTAGGGACCAGGATTGGTTGGGGGCCGGGTTCAGTTAGAGACCAGGATTGGCTGGGGACCAGGATCAGTTGGGGACCATGTTCAGTTAGGGACCAGGATTGGTTGGGGACCAGGTTCAGTTAGGGACCATGATTGGTTGGGGGCCAGGTTCTGTTAGGGACCAGGATTGGTTGGGGGCCAGGTTCATTTAGGGGCCAGGATTGGTTGGGGGCCAGGTTCAGTTAGGGACCAGGATTGGTTGGGGACGAGGTTCAGTTAGGGACCAGGATTGGTTCGGGACCAGGTTCAATTATGGACCAGGATCGGTTGGGGACCAGGTTCAGTTAGGGACCAGGAATGGTTGGGGACCAGGTCCAGTTAGGGACCAGGATTGGTGGGGGACCAGGATCGGTTGGGGACCAGGATCAGCTGGGGACCAGGTTCAGTTAGGGACCAGGATTGGTTGGGGACCAGGTTCAGTTAGGGACCAGGATCGGTTGGGGACCAGGTTCAGTTAGGGACCAGGATTGGTTGGGGACCAGGTTCAGTTAGGGACCAGGATTGGTTGGGGACCAGGTTCAGTTAGGGACCAGGATTGGTTGGGGACCAGGTTCAGTTAGGGACCAGGATTGGTTGGGGACCAGGTTCAGTTAGGGACCAGGATCGGTTTGGGACCAGGTTCAGTTAGGGACCAGGATTGGTTGGGGACCAGGTTCAGTTAGGGACCAGGATTGGTTGGGGACCAGGTTCAGTTAGGGACCAGGATCGGTTGGGGACCAGGTTCAGTTAGGGACCAGGATTGGTTGGGGACCAGGTTCAGTTAGGGACCAGGATTGGTTGGGGAACAGGTCCATTTAGGGACCAGGATTGGTTGGGGACAACTTTCAGTTGGGGACCAGAATTGGATGGGGGCCAGGATCAGTTCGGTACCATGTTCAGTTAGGGACCAGGATTTGTTGGGGACCATGTTCAGTTAGGGACCAGGATCGGTTGGGGACCAGGTTCAGCCCTCCTGGAATAAGAAAATGTGAATTAAGTAGTAATTTCAGGGAGCATGTTGGTGGTGTTCCGGTCCTTCCAGGCAGTGGGTTCTGGTCTGAAGGCGATCCGTGTCCTTCTGAAGCGGGCGTCCGCCAGGATTACCTATCAGTCCCTGTGCGTCCCTGATGACCTGTCAGAGCGCGGCGTGGACAACCTGCCCCACAGCTTCTACGCAGAGGATGCAGAGAAAATCTGGGACGTGCTGTATGGGTAATCAAACGCACCTCAGCTGAGTTTAAAAATGGTGCAGATTAAAGTGTGAAGTCTGGCGATCAGGACGGACTCTCCTTCCCTCGGTGTGTGTGTGTGTGTGTGTGTGTGCGGCAGATTTGTGGCCGGCTGGGTGGACCTGTATTACAGTGGAGACCATGAGGTCCAGAGTGACTCCGAACTTCACAACTGGATCACAGAAATCAACACACACAGCTTCAAACGCAGCTCAGGTGTGTTTTTTTCATTCTCAACCTGTTTGTTGAAGAATCAGAAAACTTTGTTTATATAAGAAAAATCTAAAAATCTTCAGATATAAAATGTAGCATTTCTGTCTGTGTAATCTGAATATGTTTAGCTTTGATGGTATCTTTTCATCCCAAACTGATCTCATCCCTAAAGCTTCCTGTAGACTCCGCCCACAGAGAGGGAACCAATTTGGTTTTAAAGTTTTCTGTAAAAATAAAATTGTTTGAAGGAAAGAGGAAGTGAACGATCCCTGGTTGGGTTTAACGGATGGTTTTGCTCCTGATCTGACAACACGGAACAAAGACGTTCTATAAACAAAGATGATCACTTCCACATCCAACACAGAATTAAATCAGCTGTTCATTAATCATCTAATCCTTGCTGATCTTCCTCTGCGCGTAGAAGTAAATGTGGACACAATTTACTTCTAACCAGACTCTGAAATTCCAGGTTTCCCGCAGTCCTTCTCCACCAAGGCAGAACTTTCCAAGTATGTCACCATGTTGATTTATTCCTGCTCAGTTCTGCACGCCGCCGTTAACTTCTCTCAGGTGAGTCGCAATAAACGCACATTAGAGCCCTGTTCCCACCGAGCGGCTCGGTTCCGTTAGAAACCTGGCCAGGTGAGGGATTACAGGAACTCAAGCGGGGTAGGCTGGGTTTGGCCCAGGGATCCTCCAGGACACAACGACCTAGTTGTTTCAATCAGGTGTGCTGATGCAGGGAAACATCCTGTACCTGCAGACCTCCAGGACCAGATTTACACAACCCCGCTTTAGCCCAACAACTAGTCACATTGTGCATCTATTGCTTTGTGGACGATACCCCGTAAAGGTGCGGTTGCTGTGGAAACCAGATCAGAGTTGACCAAATAAAACCTGTTAGGAGATAGTGCTTTCATGTGTTTTCTTCCTTTTGGTTTCCTGTTTTATTTTGTAGTTTTCTGTGTCTTCTTCTGTTTCTCAGTATTTGTACTCCTTGGTTTCTGTTCCCACTAGCTGGTCCATTCTTAGTGTTCTCTGTGAGTCTACGTACCGGATTTCCATGGTCCGCAATAAAGTCTGTGTTCGGCGACAACTCTGCATTCGCCCTTTTGTCTCTGCATTTTGATCCACCTCTCCAGAACAGAAACCGTCCCAAGTCTTGAGGTGGAATCAGGTCCATTTATCCTCTACGCCAGGGGTCTCCAATAGCCCCCGTGAGCCACCGTCCTGCACGTTTCAGTGTTTTCCCGCTGCAACACACCTGAACCAAATCAATACCTCATTACCAGGCAGGTGCAAAAGATGACAAGTTGTTGGAGAACCTTTTTTATTTTAATCAAGTGTGTTGTAGCAGGGAACCACCAAAACCTGCCGGATGATAGCTCACGAGGACCGGAGTTGGAGGCTGTTGCTATACGCTAATGACGGACACGAGCATGTCATCCATCGCTTGCGTCTTTTACCTGCTAATTTGGATCAGTTTTCTGAGAGCTTGTGGACACAAATGGAGCAGTACCACCATGAACCACTGGGGGCAGTGTTGAAGAGGAGAGCTGATGTGTGACGAGAGAAAGGGACAAATAGGTGTATTTAATGTCCTCTCAGACCATCACCATCTTCTAAGCCGTCTGAAAAGAGGCGAACTCTGCGCTGCCCTCTGGTGGACAGATCGGCTTACAACCACGCTAGCGTTGAGGATGCATGGTGACGACAGTGAAGTGGATGTACCTGCATGTGAAAGAAGCAGCAGAAAAGCCCTTTAACAGACTGAAAACAGGGAACAAGATGTCGTTATAGCCAAACTAAATTCTTTCCAGCGTCTTTCCATCGTCTGAAACATGTAAATGTCAAATTTGTCCTTTTTCCTTTAGACATCAGATCAGTTTCTGTCCATATCCACTCTGTTTCTCATCCGTTTTTCTTCTACAGTTCAGCCCATCAGGCTGTCCGCATTTCAGTTCTGGTTTTGTTTCTTCTGGTCAGATGAGACCAGAACAGAAAACCTCAAGGCTTCATCAGCACAGTGAAGTATGGCGGCGGCAGCATCATACTGTGGGATGTTTCCATCTGGTCATGTAACTGTGGCTGAAAGGTGACTTCAGGATGCTCCGTTTTGCACCCTGCTGCGATGGCGTCCAAGCTTGGCCTGATGACAGAAGACTTCACTGCGTCGTGGTGTTTTTAAACCCATGTTTTCTGTCATGTCCTCTCATCGTCTCTCTGCACCCTGCAGGTGGATTTCGCTCTCTGGTTACCAAACTGTCCAGTCTCCATGTTTCATCCTCCTCCAGAGGTCAAAGGCGCCGTGACGGAGGACAACATTCTGTCTTACCTACCGGACGTCAACGCCAGCTGTCGCATTGTGATGGCACTGACCATGCTGTCGCAGCCCAGCGTTGACTTTGTAAGGCGTCACTCCATCTTACTTTAATTTTTAATTCAATTCAACTTTATTTATATAGCGTCAAATCACGGCAATGCCATCTCAAGACGCTTTACAGACAGAGGGGAAAACATAATGAAGGCCAATTCATAACAGCCTATATAAGGAAACCAACAGATTGAGTTGAGTCCAACTCAATCTCCCATCCTGAGCAAGCACACTGGCAACAGTGGGAAGGAAAAAACTCCCTTTTAACAGGAAGGAAACCTCCGGCAGAACCCGGCTCAGGACAGGCAGCCATCTGCCTCTGCTGTGTGGGGGGAAGAGGACAGAAAGACAACAGACAACAGGAACTGCTACTCCCGGCCAGGGAGACCTGCTGAGACAGGAGACATACATGTTAATGATGCAACACTGTTATTGGGGGGTGGGGGGGATAAAAGAGAGAGATAAAGAGAAAGAAGCTCAGTGTATCAGGAAATGTCCCTCAGCAGTCTAAACCTATAGCAGCATAACTAAGGGATGCTAACCATCCCTAGCTATAGGACTTATCAAAAAGATAAGTCTTCAGCCTAGTCTTAAAGGTGGGGAGGGTGTCTGCTTCCCTAACACTAACTGGGAGCTTATTCCATAAGAGAGGGGCCTGATAACCAAAGGCTCTGCCTCCTGCTCGGCTCTTTGAGACTCTAGGAACCACAAGTAAGCCTGCAGTCTGCGAACGAAGTACTCTGCTTGGTATATAAGGAACAATGAGGTCTTTGAATTGTCTTATCATATTGTTATTATATTGTTTTACAGGGTTCCTGCCTCCAAACTGCCCACTGCAGTGATGTTTAAGGAAATATTACAGCTTAACGTTCTTCATTCAGACTTCAGCATGTCTCCCTCTACAGGTTCCTCTGTGTCACTACAAGGAGGCCATCTTCAGAGAGGACGCCCACTGCAGGCTTGTGGAGGACGTTCAGGATAAACTGGAAGCCATTTCTAAGGAAATAATGGAACGAAACCACAAGCTGGACCTGCCGTACCCGTACCTCTGCCCCAAGCGCATCGAAAACAGCGTAGCCATTTAAATCATCCTGTCCTCCCATTTCTGCTGTCAATCTTTGATTTTAATTAAATCTTTGAAACCAGACTCACTAATGTCTCCATCACGCAGTCGGATCAGATCACAGCACTATTTCAGCAGTAAAACAAGAAGTATTTGGATTATTAAGAGTATTTAGTCATTTATTCACACGCCACTCGCAGGTATTTGTAACCAGCCGATTCAGTTCAATTCAATTCAATTCAATTCAATTCAATTCAATTCAATTCAATTCAATTTAAAAAAAACTTTATTTATACAGCGTCAAATCACGGCATTGCCATCTCAAGACGCTTTACAGACAGGAAAAAAAAACATTGAAAGCCAATTAATAATAGCCTATATAAGGAAACCAACAGGTTGAGAAGACAGGAAGCTCGGATGTACATGGAAATCTCCACGGAGTCGTCGTGTGCAGGAAAATTAGAACAATTCCAGAGTGGTTGAATGTTGGACTGTTCCAGTCATAGAGGAAGATTTCATGGATTTCTCGTGAAGAAACACCAACAACCTGCTGAACCAGACAGACCAATGAAACTGCTGTTGGTCCCAGAAACACGTCAGACGTAGCCTGGCAAGCCAGACTCTCAACCAATCAGAGTGGCCGGTTTGTTTCAGACTGGTGCGAATCTCCGTGAAGGGGAGGGACTCCGAGCTGAGTCTCTCTGTATGGAATATATAGAGCGCTCCAGTCTGGTGAGCCAGGCTTCATCAGACCAGGAAGGAAACAGCTGCCATGCCAGATGTCCACAGCCACCACGATCCACCGCCGACCCTCGCAGCCTCCTGGGCCTGGGCAGTTACCATGGCAACAACCCCGGAGACCAGGCAATGAAGCTACCAGAGCGAAGGAAGTCACGGGAGCAACAAGTTTAAAAAAGAATCTGATAAAAGTAACAAAAATAAAAATAAGGAATTTGTAATAAAAGAAATGAAAAATAAATAGAATAAAGTTAATAAAATGGTGCACTTCAGGAAATCAAAACAGTAAAAACAAAAATAGCACTTAGACGAAATCAAATAATTCAGTGATGAGTTAAAAAAAAAAGCTCTTCTTCTTCTGCTGAGGATGAAGGCTCACTTCATCATCATGAGTCCCTGCAGCTCGCTGCCAGGCTGTTCCACCGTCAGGAAATCTGCCTTTAATAAGAAAATACAACGCAGATAAACTCTTCTGACCTCCTTTGCTCATTACAAACATGTGCGAGTGACACTTGAATACGTACACAGAATATTCTTCAGGGGCAGATTCAGGAAAACCAGACTGAGGCCTTGTCCACACGTCTCACAAAACCAAGATATTTTCTCCGATTCGCAGCAAAACGCACATTTCTGCATCAAAAACAATTCTTTAAAATCCTCCGACCAAAGTGAAGATGTGTGAATTATCCGTGTGGAGATATTTAACCGGGTTTTAGGCGTTGAAACGTCTCCGTCTGCGACAGAAACACCACCACGTCACATGTCGACCGTTTGTCTCCAACAGCATGGACGTCCTCAGAACTGTGCTGGCGTTGTCGGTTGTCCAGACGCCGTGCGTGTTTTCACACCGCCGTCAGTACCGCTCCACGTAGACGTACCGAAGACGAAGGACGAGATGATGGTCGGTTGTTTTCCTCCTCCTAACCAGATCACGTTGGGGGCGTGTTTAGTGGAAGTGCGGTCGGACAGAAGGTTATTCTGATTGGACAGGATTAGGGCGCTACCGCCGTCTGAAGGTCTGATATGCTGATGGTGCTTAATAACACCGGGATGTGGATATGTGAGGATGGGTTTGCTTTTGGAAAACAAGGTTTTTTTTGTCCGGAAGGGGGAAAATATTCAGTTTTACAAAAACCCGGCTACATGTGGGCGGGGTCTGACCGCTGATCAATGATGCAGCCGCTTTAAACAAGCGGATCTGCTGATATTCAACTAATATAATAAAATCATAGAATGAAAATGGAAAAACTGGATCCAGATCAGTCCCCAGAACAGAACCAGAACTTCAGTTTCTCACTGGTTATGGTGGCCCAACATTGACTGAACTCGACCAGTGAAGGATCTCAGCTTCCTCCAGACGTAGTCTGTCCTTTCTTCTAGATGTTTCTGAGCTACATTTCAGGTCCGCCTGAACTTCGAGGTATCTGTAGTCCTCCTCCAGCTCTGCTCTCATGATGGAAATAGTGCTTTGCCACATTGTAATAGATGTATGAGGCATGTAATGGTGTGACGTCACAGCAGTGCAACATGAAGCTGACCCAGAACCGCACGGGGAGAATTGTGGACTTCCAGCTTTAAATAACAATAAATCCAGCATATATTTAAACACAAAGCCGTTTCTGTTCTTGTTGTCACACACAAACTGGAAACTCCAGCGGTGAAGTCGACTGGACCGAGTGGATGTCGGCGTCACGGCAGGGCAAACTGCCACACTATGCAGGACCTAAATGCAGACAGAGTGGAGGACTGAATGATAATTCATTGCTTAAGTTTATAAACGGTAGTTCTGTCCGGACGTATCTCACTAGGAGGAGGAGAAGATTAGTGAAGTCCAAAGGGAAGTTGTTGACTTAGGAAATGGGTTTGGTAAATATGGCTTCCTGTGTCCAGAGGTGGTTGACAGGCTGGAGAGGGGAGAAAAAGACACTGAGCATGGTGAGGAAGACCAAGACGGCAGGGTGAGCAGGCAGGTTAGGCAGCAGGACATATCGGCTGGAGATGGAGCTTTAAGAGGTTGACTGGTAATGCTGGATCCAGGCGAGGCAAGGTGGCACTATGTCGCGGAGCAAGTAAACGGACAGGGTACTGTACTGTAATCGCAAAAGGAGCCGGATTTACCACAGATATGGTTCGGTAATCTGGCGGAGACCGGAGCTCCTAAAGAAGCCAGTTCCAGATGAGCTGCAGGTGTGTTCCACCAGAGACCAGACTCTGGCCTGAGCCTCCAGGAAGCCTGCACAGCCCAGCTAAAGCCCAGAGGAGAGAACACCACCGCCAGGAGCAAACACAGACAATCTGTTTCCAAGCGAAGCAGTGATTTTCATCATATTTCCAGCATTCCACACGAGATAACGTGACCAGCAGGTTCTCTGGTTTGGCAGGCTATGCAGACGGCACGAGAACAAACAAAAGCGAGTCTGCAGAGCCGGAAGACTAGCTAGGCTAATAAACAGCTACTCAAACCCCCACGGCCGAGCCTCTACCGCACTAACGCCACATCCATGGTACACAAAGTGGACAACTTGGACAAACAAGTGGCTGGGAATTGTTATGTCTATAAATGCTGCGTGTTCATCATCACAGAAACATGGCTACACATGCCGGATGCTACACTGCAGCTAGCAGGCCACACGCTAGAGGAGGGAGGCTCTGCATCTGCGTGCACGAAGGTTGGTGGAACAGCAGCAATATTGTGGACAGACACGTTCCCCGGACCTGGTGTTTGTGTCTGTGAGATGTAGACCCATTTTTCTGCCTGGAGAGTAGCTGTTGTTGTCGTCATTACTGCAGTTTACATTCCACCGCACGCTGATGTAAACGCAGCTCTTTCTCTGTTGCTTAATGTCATCATCCACCACCAGCGTGCCCGTCCTAATGGTGTTCACGTTACAGCAGGGGACTTTAACAAAGCTAAGCTAACATAAGGGCTCTGGAGGGTTGATAGATGTTAACAAGGTCGAATAGATATAGCGGCGCCGAGCCATTCAGAGACTTCAAAACAAATAAAAGAATCTTAAAATCAATTCTAAACTAAGCAGCAGCCAGTGACGAGTCTCTTTGTCCGGTTAGGAGGTTAGAAATTGCCCTAATATTAGACGAAACCAGTGGATCCAATTTTTTTCTCTTTTAAAAGAGGCTGCACTGTGGCGTGTTTAAAAGAGGATGGCACGCATCCAGAACTGAGATACTTGTTTAAAAGAAACACAATAAAAGACCCAACTGAGCTGAAAACCTGATCCCAGGCGAGATGGGATGTAGTCGGATGGACAGGTGGTCGGATGGACAGACAGCAGGACACTGGTGTTCAATAGTTTTAATAAGTGCAGGAAGGGTCCATCCATCTTCGTGCTGCTTATCCGGGGTCGGGTCGCGGGGGCAGCAGCCTAAGCAGGGAAGCCCAGACTTCCCTCTCCCCAGCCACATTTGCCAACTCTGCGGGGGGATCCCGAGGTGTTCCCAGGCCAGCCGAGAGATATAATCCCTCCAGCGTGTCCTGGGTCTTCCCCGGGGTCTCCTCCCAGAGGGACGTGCCTGGAACACCTCACCAGGGAGGTCCAGGAGGCATCCTGACCAGATGCCCGACCCACCTCAACTGGTTCCTCTCCTCTCCGGAGGAGCAGCGGCTCTACTCTGATCTCCTCCCGGATGACCGAGCTCCTCACCCTATCTCTAAGGGAGATCCCGGCCACCCTGCGGAGGAAACTCATTTCAGCCGCCTGTATACGAGATCTCCTTCTTTCAGTCACGACCCACAGCTCATGACCATAGGTGGACTCCTTCTTCAGCTTGACGGCATCCCTCACTGCTGGTGTCCACCAACGAGTCCTGGGATTACCGCCACGACAGGCACCAACTACCTTACAGCCACAGCTCCGGCCGGCCGCCTCAGCAATAGAGGCACGGAACACAGCCCATTCGGACTCAATGTCCCCCGCCTCACTCGGGACATGGTTGAAGCTCTGCTGAAGGTGGGTGTTGAAGCTCGCTCTGACAGGGGACTCAGCCAGACGTTCCCAGCAGACCCTCACAACACGTTTGGGCCTGCCAGATCTGACCGGCTTCCTCCCCCACCATCTGAGCCAACTCACCACCAGGTGGTGATCAGTTGAAGCTCCGCCCCCTCTTCACCCGAGTGTCCAAGGCATGTGGCCGCAGGTCCAACGATACGACTACAAAATCGATCATTGAACTGCGGCCCAGGGAATCCTGATGCCAGGTGTACATATGGACACTCTTATGTTGGAACATGGTGTTCGTTATGGACAATCCATGACGAGCACAGAAGTCCAATAACAAAACACCATTTGGGTTCAGAGGAGGGGGACCATGCCTCCCAATCACTCCCCTCCAGGTCTCACTGTCATTGCCCACGTGAGCATTGAAGTCCCCCAGCAGAACAATGGAGTCCCCAGAAGGAGCACCCTCCAGCACTCCCTCCAAGGACTCCAGAAAGGGTGGGTACTCTGAACTGCTGTTCGGTGCATAAGCACAGACAACAGTCAGGACCCGTCCCCCCACCCGGAGGCGGAGGGAAACTACCCTTTCATCCACCGGGGTAAACCCCAACGTGCAGGCACCAAGCTGGGGGCTGATGAGAATGCCCACACCTGCTCGGCGCCTCTCACCATGAGCAACTCCAGAGTGGAAGAAGGTCCAGCCCCTCTCGAGGGTACTGGTTCCAGAGCCCAAGCCATGCGTCGAGGTGAGTCCAACTATATCTAGCCGGAACCGCTCAACCTCGCGCACAAGCTCAGGCTCCTTCCCCACCAGAGAGGTGACGTTCCACGTCCCTAGAGCCAGCTTCTGCAGCCGGGGATCGGACCGCCAGGGTCCCCGCCTCTTGCTGCCGCCCAGCTCACATTGCACCCGACCCCTACAGCTCCTCCCGCAGATGGTGAGCCCACGGGAGGTTAAGATGCATCACTACAAGGTAAAATAATAAAATCAGGCGTGATTTCAATCAAGCAGCAGAGTCTGAAATAAAGACGGAAGCATTTTTTTAGTTCAGGGATTTTTATTAAATAAAGACAAATGACAATAATTTCACATCTTTAAACGTTAAAAGTCCAGCAGGTCACTGAAGAGTCAGACAGAGACTCCAGAATCAGTCGCCATGGTGATTCAACCTGGTAACACTGAGATAACAGGAATTTGTTCTCTATTTTTAATCCAATAAAGTGAATATATTTACAAACAATATTGTAATAAGTTATTCAGTTATTGGTTGTTTTGGTCCAGATTGAAAAAAATCCTCATCCAGTTTCTTCAACTGCAGCTGATAATAGAATAAATAAATAAAATCCGCAGTTATGATTAAATTATCGGTTTGTTTTGACGTTACTGGTTTTATTACATTTAAAGAGGGGGAATTTATGATGTTAATGGTTGCTACACCTGCAACACAAACACCAGCATCCTGTTGGCAACATGGAGACCTGGAAGCTGATTGGTCAGATCAGGCACCGCCCACCATTTAGAATTGCTGCTGCAATTTGCATAAAGGATTTGATTGGCTGGTGCAGGATGAGTCACCAACAGGATGTCTGATTGAGGTGTTCAGATTCAGAATCCAAACATGTAAGTGGTTGTCATGGGAACGTTCCAGTGACGGGATCAATGTTTCATTACATTCAGAAATGTGACGATTGACTGTAAACACGAAAAAGCTCCGAAATGCGACGAACTTCTGCATCTCTTCCTGCAACATTTCTCACCTTTAAATAATACAAACACGAGGAAGCGACATTTTCCAGCTCGTTGCCGGAAACATCCTCGGAATTATCCACAGTCTGAGCGGAAATGTGCGGCGACGTGTCCGGTAACGTTCAGGAACACATTCAGCAGATAATAATAATACATTAAATGTGACGCTTCAAGTTGCTTCTTTCCAGCTTTGTTGTAATTTTTAAGTTCGGAGGAAGATTCCTCGATGAAAAGCCGAGTTTATCCTGTAAAGGTCCAGACTGAAGCTTCCTCACTGCCTAGTGGACCGGATCCACCACCAGGACTTTACACTCCCTCTTGGCGATCTTGTCCAGCGACAGCAGGGCTTTGTCCTGCGGTGGCAGGTACAGCGGCCGGCCCACCGGGGATCCGACAGGAGGCGTGATGGCTCGCCGCTCCATGGCGCTGCCCGTCCTGCCGCACACCAAACGACACGTTACGTGAAAGTTAAGCAGGGTTATTATAAACTTTGCATCTTTTACCTCATGATGTGCGATCGGGACGGCTGCTGGTGGGAGAAGGACTGAGATCGGCCCAGGCTGGCCTGGTGTCGGTCCAGCAGGTCTCGAACCGCCGGGCTGGATGGACTGTTTTTACCTGAACGGAGAGAAGACAACATGACGTCCACACTGAACTGATTCTGCTTTAAGAAAGTTTTCCATAAAAACCTGCAGTACATCATGGAGGCCTGCAGGAGGCGCTGTGACTGCCACAGGAATACAGAGAAGAAGAAATGGAACATGCTCAGTGAGGCATAAGCCCAAAAAGAAGAAGAAGAAGAAGAAGGCGCATGAAGCTGTCATCGTCCCTTCGCCCTTCATGTGGGGATGCAAATGTTTCCATGGTTTCCACGTAGAAAGGTCGCTATTGGCTGTGTGGTAAGTCGCTAAATTATGTCATTGTCTAATTTGCAAAATCAGTAAAGTACAAAGAGGAGAAGAAGATGGGATAAAACTGGATCAGGATGAAACTGGATCCAGATGAGACTGGATCAGGATGAAACTGGATCAGGATAAAACTACCTCAGGATGACACTGGATCAGGATAAATCTAGATTAGGATGAAACTGGATCCAGATGAGACTGGATCAGGATGAAACTGGATCAGGATAAAACTACCTCAGGATGACACTGGATCTGGATGAAACTGAATCAGGATAAAACTACCTCAGGATGACACTGGATCAGGATAAATCTAGATTAGGATGAAACTGGATCCAGATTAACTGGATCAGGATTAAACTGGATCCAGATGAAACTGGATCAGGATAAAACTACCTCAGAATTGAACTAGATCCAGATTAACTGAATCAGGATGAAACTGAATCAGGATGAAAATGGTTCAGGATGAAACTGGATCAGCAGGAAACTGAATCAGGATGAAACTGAATCAGGATAAAACTACATCAGGATGAAACTGTATCCGGATGAAACTGGATCAGGATAAAACTAGATTAGGATGAAACTGAATCAGGATAAAACTAGATTAAGTTGAAACTGGATCAGTATGTAACTGGATCAGGATGAAACTGAATCAGGATGAAACTACATCAGGATGAAACTGGATTCAGATGAAACTGGATCAGGATCAAACTAGATTAGGATGAAACTGAATAAGGATAAAACTAGATTAGGATGAAACTGGATCAGGATAAAACTAGATTAGGATGAAACTGGATCAGGATAAAACTAGATTAGGATGAAACTGAATCAGGATAAAACTAGATTAAGTTGAAACTGGATCAGGATGAAACTGGATCAGTATGTAACTGGAACCAGATGAAACTGGATAAGAATGAAACTGGATCCAGCTGAAACTGGATCAGTATGTAACTGGATCTGAATGAAACTGGATCAGGATAAATCTAGATTCGGATGAAACTGGATCTGGATGAAGCTGGATCAGGATAAAACTAGATGAGGATGAAACTGGATCAGGAAGAAACTGGATCAGGATAAAACAAGATTAGGATGAAACTGGATCAGGATAAAACTAGATTAGGATTAAACTGGATCAGGATAAAACAAGATTAGGATGAAACTGGATCAGGAAGACACTGGATCCAGCTGAAACTGGATCAGTATGTAACTGGATCAGGATGAAACTGAATCAGGATAAAACTAGATTAGGATGAAACTGGATCAGGAAGAAACTGGATCAGGAGAAAACTACATCAGGATGAAACTGGATCAGGATAAATCTAGCTTAGGATGAAACTGGATCAGGATGAAACTGGATCTGGATGAAACTGATTCAGGACTAAACTGGATCAGAAATGAACTATGTCCCGATGAAACTGGATCAGGATGAAACTGGATCCGGATGAAACTGGATCCAGATGAAACTAGATCCGGATGAAACTGGATCAGGATGAAACTGAATCAGGATGAAACTGAATCAGGATGAAACTACATCAGGATGAAACTGGATTCAGATGAAACTGGATCAGGATCAAACTAGATTAGGATGAAACTGAATAAGGATAAAACTAGATTAGGATGAAACTGGATCAGGATAAAACTAGATTAGGATGAAACTGAATCAGGATAAAACTAGATTAGGATGAAACTGGATCAGGATAAAACTAGATTAGGATGAAACTGAATCAGGATAAAACTAGATTAAGTTGAAACTGGATCAGGATGAAACTGGATCAGTATGTAACTGGAACCAGATGAAACTGGATAAGAATGAAACTGGATCCAGCTGAAACTGGATCAGTATGTAACTGGATCTGAATGAAACTGGATCAGGATAAATCTAGATTCGGATGAAACTGGATCTGGATGAAGCTGGATCAGGATAAAACTAGATGAGGATGAAACTAGATCAGGAAGAAACTGGATCAGGATAAAACAAGATTAGGATGAAACTGGATCAGGATAAAACTAGATTAGGATTAAACTGGATCAGGATAAAACAAGATTAGGATGAAACTGGATCAGGAAGACACTGGATCCAGCTGAAACTGGATCAGTATGTAACTGGATCAGGATGAAACTGAATCAGGATAAAACTAGATTAGGATGAAACTGGATCAGGAAGAAACTGGATCAGGAGAAAACTACATCAGGATGAAACTGGATCAGGATAAATCTAGCTTAGGATGAAACTGGATCAGGATGAAACTGGATCTGGATGAAACTGATTCAGGACTAAACTGGATCAGAAATGAACTATGTCCCGATGAAACTGAATCAGGATGAAACTGAATCAGGATGAAACTGAATCCGGATGAAACTAGATCCGGATGAAACTGGATCAGGATGAAACTGGATCCGGATGAAACTGGATCCAGATGAAACTGAATCAGGATAAAACTACATCAGGATGAAACTGGATCCGGATGAACTGGAATAGGGTGAAACTGGATCCGGATGAGACTGGATCAGGATGAAACTGGATCAGGATAAAACTACCTCAGAATTGAACTAGATCCAGATTAAAGTTAATCAGGATAAAACTAGATTGGGATGTAACTGAATCAGGATGAAACTGAATCAGGATGAAACTAGATCCAGATGAAACTAGATCCGGATGAAACTGAATCAGGATGAAACTGGATCCAGATGAAACTGGATCACTATAAAACTGGTTCAGAAATTAACTATGTCCCAATGAAACTGAATCAGGATGAAACTAGATCCGGATGAAACTGAATCAGGATGAAACTGAATCACGATTAAAATGGTTCAGGATGAAACTGAATCAGGATGAAACTACATCAGGATGAAACTGGATCCAGATGAAACTGGATCAGGATAAAACTAGATTAGGATGAAACTGAATCAGGATAAAACTAGATTAGGATGAAACTGGATCAGGATAAAACAAGATTAGGATGAAACTGAATCAGGATAAAACTAGATTAAGTTGAAACTGGATCAGGATTAAACTGGATCAGTATGTAACTGGATCAGGATGAAACTGAATCAGGATAAAATTACCTCAGGATGAAACTGGATCAGGATGAAACTGGATCTGAATGAAACTGGATCAGGATAAATCTAGATTCGGATGAAACTGGATCTGGATGAAACTGAATCAGGATGAAACTAGATCCAGATGAAACTAGATCCGGATGAAACTGAATCAGGATGAAACTGGATCCAGATGAAACTGGATCACTATAAAACTGGTTCAGAAATTAACTATGTCCCAATGAAACTGAATCAGGATGAAACTAGATCCGGATGAAACTGAATCAGGATGAAACTGAATCGCGATTAAAATGGTTCAGGATGAAACTGAATCAGGATGAAACTACATCAGGATGAAACTGGATCCAGATGAAACTGGATCAGGATAAAACTAGATTAGGATGAAACTGGATCAGGATAAAACTAGATTAGGATGACACTGGATCAGGATAAAACAAGATTAGGATGAAACTGGATCAGGATAAAACTAGATTAGGATGAAACTGGATCAGGATAAAACTAGATTAGGATGAAACTGGATCAGGATAAAACAAGATTAGGATGAAACTGGATCAGGATGATACTGGATAAGTATGCAACTGGATTAGGATGAAACTGGATCTGGATAAAACTAGATTAGGATGAAACTGGATCAGGATAAAACTAGATTAGGATGAAACTGGATCAGGATAAAACTAGATCAGGATGAAACTGGATTAGGATAAAACAAGATTAGGATGAAACTGGATCAGGATAAAACAAGATTAGAATGAAACTGGATCAGGATGATACTGGATCCAGCTGAAACTGGATCAGTATGTAACTGGATCAGGATGAAGCTGGATCAGGATAAAACTAGATGAGGATGAAACTGGATCAGGATAAAACAAGATTAGGATGAAACTGGATCAGGATAAAACTAGATTAGGATGACACTGGATCAGGATAAAACAAGATTAGGATGAAACTGGATCAGGATAAAACTAGATTAGGATGACACTGGATCAGGATAAAACAAGATTAGGATGAAACTGGATCAGGATAAAACTAGATTAGGATGAAACTGGATCAGGATAAAACTAGATTAGGATGAAACTGGATCAGGATAAAACTAGATTAGGATGACACTGGATCAGGATAAAACAAGATTAGGATGAAACTGGATCAGGATAAAACTAGATTAGGATGACACTGGATCAGGATAAAACAAGATTAGGATGAAACTGGATCAGGATAAAACTAGATTAGGATGAAACTGGATCAGGATAAAACTAGATTAGGATGAAACTGGATCAGGATAAAACAAGATTAGGATGAAACTGGATCAGGATGATACTGGATAAGTATGCAACTGGATTAGGATGAAACTGGATCTGGATGAATCTAGTTTCAGATGAATCAGGAGGAAACTGGATCCAGATGAAACTGGATCAGGATAAAACTACCTTAGAATTGAACTAGATCCAGATTAAAGTGAATCAGGATAAAACTAGATTAGGATGTAACTGGATCAGGATGAAACTGGATCCAGATGAAACTGGATCACTATAAAACTGGTTCAGAAATTAACTATGTCCCAATGAAACTGAATCAGGATGAAACTAGATCCGGATGAAACTGAATCAGGATGAAACTGAATCACGATTAAAATGGTTCAGGATGAAACTGAATCAGGATGAAACTACATCAGGATGAAACTGGATCCAGATGAAACTGGATCAGGATAAAACTAGATTAGGATGAAACTGAATCAGGATAAAACTAGATTAGGATGAAACTGGATCAGGATAAAACAAGATTAGGATGAAACTGAATCAGGATAAAACTAGATTAAGTTGAAACTGGATCAGGATTAAACTGGATCAGTATGTAACTGGATCAGGATGAAACTGAATCAGGATAAAATTACCTCAGGATGAAACTGGATCAGGATGAAACTGGATCTGAATGAAACTGGATCAGGATAAATCTAGATTCGGATGAAACTGGATCTGGATGAAGCTGGATCAGGATAAAACTGGATTAGGATGAAACTGGATCAGGATAAAACTAGATTAGGATGAAACTGGATCAGGATAAAACTAGATTAGGATGAAACTGGATCAGGATAAAACTAGATCAGGATGAAACTGGATTAGGATAAAACAAGATTAGGATGAAACTGGATCAGGATAAAACAAGATTAGAATGAAACTGGATCAGGATGATACTGGATCCAGCTGAAACTGGATCAGTATGTAACTGGATCAGGATGAAGCTGGATCAGGATAAAACTAGATGAGGATGAAACTGGATCAGGATAAAACAAGATTAGGATGAAACTGGATCAGGATAAAACTAGATTAGGATGACACTGGATCAGGATAAAACAAGATTAGGATGAAACTGGATCAGGATAAAACTAGATTAGGATGAAACTGGATCAGGATAAAACTAGATTAGGATGAAACTGGATCAGGATAAAACTAGATTAGGATGAAACTGGATCAGGATAAAACTAGATTAGGATGACACTGGATCAGGATAAAACAAGATTAGGATGAAACTGGATCAGGATAAAACTAGATTAGGATGACACTGGATCAGGATAAAACAAGATTAGGATGAAACTGGATCAGGATAAAACTAGATTAGGATGAAACTGGATCAGGATAAAACTAGATTAGGATGAAACTGGATCAGGATAAAACAAGATTAGGATGAAACTGGATCAGGATGATACTGGATAAGTATGCAACTGGATTAGGATGAAACTGGATCTGGATGAATCTAGTTTCAGATGAATCAGGAGGAAACTGGATCCAGATGAAACTGGATCAGGATAAAACTACCTTAGAATTGAACTAGATCCAGATTAAAGTGAATCAGGATAAAACTAGATTAGGATGTAACTGGATCAGGATGAAACTGGATCCAGATGAAACTGGATCACTATAAAACTGGTTCAGAAATTAACTATGTCCCAATGAAACTGAATCAGGATGAAACTAGATCCGGATGAAACTGAATCAGGATGAAACTGAATCACGATTAAAATGGTTCAGGATGAAACTGAATCAGGATGAAACTACATCAGGATGAAACTGGATCCAGATGAAACTGGATCAGGATAAAACTAGATTAGGATGAAACTGAATCAGGATAAAACTAGATTAGGATGAAACTGGATCAGGATAAAACAAGATTAGGATGAAACTGAATCAGGATAAAACTAGATTAAGTTGAAACTGGATCAGGATTAAACTGGATCAGTATGTAACTGGATCAGGATGAAACTGAATCAGGATAAAATTACCTCAGGATGAAACTGGATCAGGATGAAACTGGATCTGAATGAAACTGGATCAGGATAAATCTAGATTCGGATGAAACTGGATCTGGATGAAACTGAATCAGGATGAAACTAGATCCAGATGAAACTAGATCCGGATGAAACTGAATCAGGATGAAACTGGATCCAGATGAAACTGGATCACTATAAAACTGGTTCAGAAATTAACTATGTCCCAATGAAACTGAATCAGGATGAAACTAGATCCGGATGAAACTGAATCAGGATGAAACTGAATCACGATTAAAATGGTTCAGGATGAAACTGAATCAGGATGAAACTACATCAGGATGAAACTGGATCCAGATGAAACTGGATCAGGATAAAACTAGATTAGGATGAAACTGAATCAGGATAAAACTAGATTAGGATGAAACTGGATCAGGATAAAACAAGATTAGGATGAAACTGAATCAGGATAAAACTAGATTAAGTTGAAACTGGATCAGGATTAAACTGGATCAGTATGTAACTGGATCAGGATGAAACTGAATCAGGATAAAATTACCTCAGGATGAAACTGGATCAGGATGAAACTGGATCTGAATGAAACTGGATCAGGATAAATCTAGATTCGGATGAAACTGGATCTGGATGAAGCTGGATCAGGATAAAACTAGATGAGGATGAAACTAGATCAGGAAGAAACTGGATCAGGAGAAAACTACATCAGGATGAAACTGGATCTGGATGAAGCTGGATCAGGATAAAACTAGATTAGGATGAAACTAGATCAGGAAGAAACTGGATCAGGAGAAAACTACATCAGGATGAAACTGGATCTGGATGAAACTGGATCAGGATAAATCTAGATTAGGATGAAACTGGATCAGGATGAAGCTGGATCAGGATAAAACTGGATTAGGATGAAACTGGATCAGGATAAAACTAGATTAGGATGAAACTGGATCAGGATAAAACTAGATTAGGATGAAACTGGATCAGGATAAAACTAGATCAGGATGAAACTGGATTAGGATAAAACAAGATTAGGATGAAACTGGATCAGGATAAAACAAGATTAGAATGAAACTGGATCAGGATGATACTGGATCCAGCTGAAACTGGATCAGTATGTAACTGGATCAGGATGAAGCTGGATCAGGATAAAACTAGATGAGGATGAAACTGGATCAGGATAAAACAAGATTAGGATGAAACTGGATCAGGATAAAACTAGATTAGGATGACACTGGATCAGGATAAAACAAGATTAGGATGAAACTGGATCAGGATAAAACTAGATTAGGATGACACTGGATCAGGATAAAACAAGATTAGGATGAAACTGGATCAGGATAAAACTAGATTAGGATGAAACTGGATCAGGATAAAACTAGATTAGGATGAAACTGGATCAGGATAAAACTAGATTAGGATGACACTGGATCAGGATAAAACAAGATTAGGATGAAACTGGATCAGGATAAAACTAGATTAGGATGACACTGGATCAGGATAAAACAAGATTAGGATGAAACTGGATCAGGATAAAACTAGATTAGGATGAAACTGGATCAGGATAAAACTAGATTAGGATGAAACTGGATCAGGATAAAACAAGATTAGGATGAAACTGGATCAGGATGATACTGGATAAGTATGCAACTGGATTAGGATGAAACTGGATCAGGATAAAACTAGATTAGGATGAAACTGGATCAGGATAAAACTAGATTAGGATGAAACTGGATCAGGATAAAACAAGATTAGGATGAAACTGGATCAGGATGATACTGGATAAGTATGCAACTGGATTAGGATGAAACTGGATCTGGATGAATCTAGTTTCAGATGAATCAGGAGGAAACTGGATCCAGATGAAACTGGATCAGGATAAAACTACCTTAGAATTGAACTAGATCCAGATTAAAGTGAATCAGGATAAAACTAGATTAGGATGTAACTGGATCAGGATGAAACTGGATCCAGATGAAACTGGATCACTATAAAACTGGTTCAGAAATTAACTATGTCCCAATGAAACTGAATCAGGATGAAACTAGATCCGGATGAAACTGAATCAGGATGAAACTAAATCACGATGAAAATGGTTCAGGATGAAACTGGACCAGTATGAAACTGAATAAGGATGAAACTGGATCCGGATGAAACTGAATCAGAAATAAAACTAGATTAAGTTGAAATTGGATCAGGATGAAACTGGATCAGTATGTAACTGGATCAGGATGAAACTGGAACCAGATGAAACTGGATAAGAATTAAACTGGATCCAGCTGAAACTGGATCAGTATGTAACTGGATCAGGATGAAACTGAATCAGGATAAAACTACATCAGGATGAAACTGGATCCGGATGAAACTGGATCAGGATGAAACTGGATCAGGATAAAACTACATCAGGATGGAACTGGATCAGGAAAAAACAAGATTAGGATGAAACGGGATCAGGATAAAACAGGATTAGGATGAAACTGGATCAGGATGAAACTGGATCTGGATGAATCTAGATTCGGATGAATCAGGAGGAAACTGGATCCAGATGAAACTGGATCAGGATAAAACTGGTTCAGGATGAAACTGAATCAGGACTAAACTGGATCAGAAATGAACTATGTCCCGATGAAACTGAATCAGGATGAAACTGAATCAGGATGAAACTGAATCCGGATGAAACTAGATCCGGATGAAACTGGATCAGGATGAAACTGGATCCGGATGGAAATGGATCCAGATGAAACTGAATCAGGATGAAACTGAATCAGGATGAAACTAGATCCGGATCAAACTGAATCAGCATGAAACTGAATCAGGATGAAACTGATTCAGGACGAAACCGAATCAGGATGAAACTGGATCCAGCTGAAACTGGATCAGTATGTAACTGAATCAGGATGAAACTGAATCAGGATAAAACTAGATCCGGATCAAACTGAATCAGGATGAAACTGAATCAGGATGAAACTGAATCAGGACGAAACCGAATCAGGATGAAACTCGATCCAGATGAAACTGGATCAGAATGAAACTGGATCCAGATGAAACTGGATCAGAATGAAACTGGATCCAGCTGAAACTGGATCAGTATGTAACTGGATCAGGATGAAACTGAATCAGGATAAAACTACATCAGGATGGAACTGGATCAGGAAAAAACAAGATTAGGATGAAACGGGATCAGGATAAAACAGGATTAGGATGAAACTGGATCAGGATGAAACTGGATCTGGATGAATCTAGATTCGGATGAATCAGGAGGAAACTGGATCCAGATGAAACTGGATCAGGATAAAACTGGTTCAGGATGAAACTGAATCAGGACTAAACTGGATCAGAAATGAACTATGTCCCGATGAAACTGAATCAGGATGAAACTGGATCCGGATGGAAATGCATCCAGATGAAACTGAATCAGGATGAAACTGAATCAGGATGAAACTAGATCCGGATCAAACTGAATCAGCATGAAACTGAATCAGGATGAAACTGATTCAGGACGAAACCGAATCAGGATGAAACTGGATCCAGCTGAAACTGGATCAGTATGTAACTGAATCAGGATGAAACTGAATCAGGATAAAACTAGATCCGGATCAAACTGAATCAGGATGAAACTGAATCAGGATGAAACTGAATCAGGACGAAACCGAATCAGGATGAAACTGGATCAGAATGAAACTGGATCCAGCTGAAACTGGATCAGTATATAACTGGATCAGGATGAAACTGAATCAGGATAAAACTACATCAGGATGAAACTGGATCCGGATGAACTGGATCAGGATGAAACTGGATCCGGATGAAACTGGATCAGGATGAAACTGGATCAGGATAAAACTACCTCAGAATTGAACTAAATCCAGATTAAAGTGAATCAGGATAAAACTAGATTAGGATGTAACTGAATCAGGATGAAACTGAATCAGGATGAAACTAGATCCAGATGAAACTAGATCCGGATGAAACTGGATCCAGATGAAACTGGATCACTATAAAACTGGTTCAGAAATTAACTATGTCCCAATGAAACTGAATCAGGATAAAACTAGATTAGGATGAAACTGGATCAGGATAAAACAAGATTAGGATGAAACTGAATCAGGATAAAACTAGATTAAGTTGAAACTGGATCAGGATGAAACTGGATCAGTATGTAACTGGAACCAGATGAAACTGGATAAGAATGAAACTGGATCCAGCTGAAACTGGATCAGTATGTAACTGGATCAGGATGAAACTGAATCAGGATAAAACTACCTCAGGATGACACTGGATCTGAATGAAACTGGATCAGGATAAATCTAGATTCGGATGAAACTGGATCTGGATGAAGCTGGATCAGGATAAAACTAGATGAGGATGAAACTAGATCAGGAAGAAACTGGATCAGGAGAAAACTACATCAGGATGAAACTGGATCTGGATGAAACTGGATCAGGATAAATCTAGATTAGGATGAAACTGGATCTGGATGAAGCTGGATCAGGATAAAACTAGATTAGGATGAAACTGGATCAGGATAAAACTAGATTAGGATGAAACTGGATCAGGATAAAACAAGATTAGGATGAAACTGGATTAGGATAAAACTAGATTAGGATGAAACTGGATCAGGATAAAACAAGATTAGAATGAAACTGGATCAGGATGATACTGGATCCAGCTGAAACTGGATCAGTATGTAACTGGATCAGGATGAAACTTAATCAGGATAAAACTACCTCAGGATGACACTGGATCCGGATGATACTGGATCAGGATAAAACTAGATTAGGATGAAACTGGATCTGGATGAAGCTGGATCAGGATAAAACTAGATTAGGATGAAACTGGATCAGGATAAAACAAGATTAGGATGAAACTGGATCAGGATAAAACAAGATTAGGATGACACTGGATCAGGATAAAACAAGATTAGGATGAAACTGGATCAGGATAAAACTAGATTAGGATGAAACTGGATCAGGATAAAACAAGATTAGGATGAAACTGGATCAGGATGATACTGGATAAGTATGCAACTGGATTAGGATGAAACTGGATCTGGATGAATCTAGTTTCAGATGAATCAGGAGGAAACTGGATCCAGATGAAACTGGATCAGGATAAAACTACCTTAGAATTGAACTAGATCCAGATTAAAGTGAATCAGGATAGAACTAGATTAGGATGTAACTGGATCAGGATGAAACTGGATCCAGATGAAACTGGATCACTATAAAACTGGTTCAGAAATTAACTATGTCCCAATGAAACTGAATCAGGATGAAACTAAATCACGATGAAAATGGTTCAGGATGAAACTGGACCAGTATGAAACTGAATAAGGATGAAACTGGATCCGGAGAAAACTACATCAGGATGAAACTGGATCTGGATGAAACTGGATCAGGATAAAACAAGATTAGGATGAAACTGGATCAGGATAAAACTACATCAGGATGAAACTGGATCAGGATAAATCTAGCTTAGGATGAAACTGGATCAGGATGAAACTGGACCTGGATGAAGCTGGATCAGGATAAAACTAGATTAGGATGAAACTGGATCAGGAAAAAACAACATTAGGATGAAACTGGATCAGGATAAAACAACATTAGGATGAAACTGGATCAGGATAAAACAAGATTAGGATGAAACTGGATCAGGATGAAACTGGATCTGGATGAAACTAGATCCGGATGAAACTAGATCCAGATGAAACTGGATCCGGATGAAACTGGATTAGGATGAAACTGGATCAGGTTGACACTAGATCAGGATGAAACTGGATCAGGATGAAACTGGATCCGGATGAAACTGGATTAGGATGAAACTGGATCAGGTTGACACTAAATCTGGATGAAACTGGATCAGGATGAAACTATATCCAGATGAAACTGAATCAGGATGAAACTGGACTCGGATGAAACTGGATCAGGATAAAACTAGATTAGGAAGAAACTGGATCAGGATGAAACTGGATCAGGAGAAAACTACATCAGGATGAAACTGGATCTGGATGAAACTGGATCAGTATAAAACCAGATTAGGATGAAACTGGATTGGGATGAAACTGGATCAGTATGTAACTGGACTCGGATGAAACTGGATCAGGATGAAACTGGACTTGGATGAAACTGGATCAGGATGAAACTATATCCAGATGAAACTGGATCAGTATGTAACCAAATCAGGATAAAACTAGATTAGGATGAAACTGGATCCAGATTAAACTGGACCCAGATGAAACTGTAAATGGATAAAACAACATCAGAATTAAACTAGATCCGGATGAAGCTGAATCCAGATGAAACTGAATCCAGATGAAACTGAATCCAGATGAAACTGAATCAGGATGAAAGTGGATCCGGATGAAACTGGATCAGGATGAAACTAGATCCGGATGAAACTGGATCAGGATAAAACTACATCAGAATTAAACTAGATCTGGATTAAACTGAATCAGGATGAAAGTGGATCAGGAAGAACTTGGATCAGGACTGTACTGAGTGCATGAAGGGCAGTGAAAGTTCTTACGTGAAAGTGGTCGAGCATCAGGTGGCGGGTTGGACACGGACGCTGTGAACTGGAGCTTTAACTTCATGTGCTGACTCAGCTGGAGAAGCAAGCAGGAGAGGAAACGGGGTGAGAATTCCTGTTTGAGCAGAAAGATGGAGGTCCAGCAGGTCCATGTACCTCGTACAGTCCTGGTTTCAGGATCTGGAAGGCCACGCTGAAGGACAGAGTGCTCCCTTTGCGACAGTGGCCGAGGTTGTTGAGCGGAGTGTGACAGACAACCGCCGCCAGCGCTACGTCCTCACCCTGACCACGACCTGAACATACAAACACGACACGTGGTTTAACAGGGTTTGTCATAGTCGATCCTGAGACCAGATCCTGATGTGGTCGTAGGGGGATCAGGTCTGGTGGTAGACCAGATCCTGATGTGGTCGTAGGGAGATCAGGTCTGGTGGTAGACCAGATCCTGATGTGGTCGTAGGGGGATCAGGTCTGGTGGTAGACCAGATCCTGATGTGGTTTATGGGGGATCAGGTCTGGTGGTAGACCAGATCCTGATGTGGTCGTAGGGAGATCAGGTCTGGTGGTAGACCAGATCCTGATGTGGTCGTAGGGGGATCAGGTCTGGTGGTAGACCAGATCCTGATGTGGTCGTAGGGGGATCAGGTCTGGTGGTAGACCAGATCCTGATGTGGTTTATGGGGGATCAGGTCTGGTGGTAGACCAGATCCTGATGTGGTCGTAGGGAGATCAGGTCTGGTGGTAGACCAGATCCTGATGTGGTCGTAGGGGGATCAGGTCTGGTGGTAGACCAGATCCTGATGTGGTCGTAGGGGGATCAGGTCTGGTGGTAGACCAGATCCTGATGTGGTCGTAGGGGGATCAGGTCTGGTGGTAGACCAGATCCTGATGTGGTCGTAGGGGGATCAGGTTTGGTGGTAGACCAGATCCTGATGTGGTCGTAGGGGGATCAGGTCTGGTGGTAGACCAGATCCTGATGTGGTCGTAGGGGGATCAGGTCTGGTGGTAGACCAGATCCTGATGTGGTCGTAGGGGGATCAGGTTTGGTGGTAGACCAGATCCTGATGTGGTCGTAGGGAGATCAGGTCTGGTGGTAGACCAGATCCTGATGTGGTCGTATGGATATCAGGTCTGGTGGTAGACCAGATCCTGATGTGGTCGTAGGGGGATCAGGTCTGGTGGTAGACCAGATCCTGATGTGGTCGTAGGGGGATCAGGTCTGGTGGTAGACCAGATCCTGATGTGGTCGTAGGGGGATCAGGTCTGGTGGTAGACCAGATCCTGATGTGGTCGTAGGGAGATCAGGTCTGGTGGTAGACCAGATCCTGATGTGGTCGTAGGGGGATCAGGTCTGGTGGTAGACCAGATCCTGATGTGGTCGTAGGGGGATCAGGTCTGGTGGTAGACCAGATCCTGATGTGGTCGTAGGGGGATCAGGTCTGGTGGTAGACCAGATCCTGATGTGGTCGTAGGGGGATCAGGTCTGGTGGTAGACCAGATCCTGATGTGGTCGTAGGGAGATCAGGTCTGGTGGTAGACCAGATCCTGATGTGGTCGTAGGGAGATCAGGTCTGGTGGTAGACCAGATCCTGATGTGGTCGTATGGATATCAGGTCTGGTGGTAGACCAGATCCTGATGTGGTCGTAGGGGGATCAGGTCTGGTGGTAGACCAGATCCTGATGTGGTCGTAGGGGGATCAGGTCTGGTGGTAGACCAGATCCTGATGTGGTCGTAGGGGGATCAGGTCTGGTGGTAGACCAGATCCTGATGTGGTCGTAGGGGGATCAAGTCTGGTGGTAGACCA
Source organism: Telmatherina bonti (assembly GCF_933228915.1). Classification (NCBI taxonomy): domain Eukaryota; kingdom Metazoa; phylum Chordata; class Actinopteri; order Atheriniformes; family Telmatherinidae; genus Telmatherina; species Telmatherina bonti. The sequence goes on along the minus strand of NC_136628.1, from coordinate 38,909,415 downwards.
GATCCTGATGTGGTCGTAGGGAGATCAGGTCTGGTGGTAGACCAGATCCTGATGTGGTCGTATGGATATCAGGTCTGGTGGTAGACCAGATCCTGATGTGGTCGTAGGGGGATCAGGTCTGGTGGTAGACCAGATCCTGATGTGGTTTTTGGAGGATCAGGTTTGGTGGTAGACCAGATCCTGATGTGGTTTTTGGAGGATCAGGTTTGGTGGTAGACCAGATCCTGATGTGGTTTTTGGAGGATCAGGTTTGGTGGTAGACCAGATCCTGATGTGGTTTTTGGAGGATCAGGTTTGGTGGTAGACCAGATCCTGATGTGGTAGTAAAGGGATCAGGTCTGGTGGTAGACCAGATCCTGATGTGGTCATAGGGGGATCAGGTTTGGTGGTAGACCAGATCCTGATGTGGTCGTAGGGGGATCAGGTTTGGTGGTAGACCAGATCCTGATGTGGTTTTTGGAGGATCAGGTTTGGTGGTAGACCAGATCCTGATGTGGTTTTTGGAGGATCAGGTTTGGTGGTAGACCAGATCCTGATGTGGTTTTTGGAGGATCAGGTCTGGTGGTAGACCAGATCCTGATGTGGTTTTTGGAGGATCAGGTTTGGTGGTAGACCAGATCCTGATGTGGTAGTAAAGGGATCAGGTCTGGTGGTAGACCAGATCCTGATGTGGTCATAGGGGGATCAGGTTTGGTGGTAGACCAGATCCTGATGTGGTCGTAGGGGGATCAGGTTTGGTGGTAGACCAGATCCTGATGTGGTTTTTGGAGGATCAGGTTTGGTGGTAGACCAGATCCTGATGTGGTTTTTGGAGGATCAGGTCTGGTGGTAGACCAGATCCTGATGTGGTTTTTGGAGGATCAGGTCTGGTGGTAGACCAGATCCTGATGTGGTCGTAGGGGGATCAGGTTTGGTGGTAGACCAGATCCTGATGTGGTCGTAGGGGGATCAGGTCTGGTGGTAGACCAGATCCTGATGTGGTTTATGGGGGATCAGGTTTGGTGGTAGACCAGATCCTGATGTGGTAGTAAAGGGATTAGGTCTAGTGGTAGACCAGATCCTGATGTGGTTTTTGGGGGATCAGGTTTGGTGGTAGACCAGATCCTGATGTGGTCGTAGGGGGATCAGGTCTGGTGGTAGACCAGATCCTGATGTGGTCGTAGGGGGATCAGGTCTGGTGGTAGACCAGATCCTGATGTGGTAGTAAAGTGATTAGGTCTGGTGGTAGACCAGATCCTGATGTGGTCGTAGGGGGATCAGGTCTGGTGGTAGACCAGATCCTGATGTGGTCGTAGGGAGATCAGGTCTGGTGGTAGACCAGATCCTGATGTGGTCGTAGGGGGATCAGGTCTGGTGGTAGACCAGATCCTGATGTGGTCGTAGGGAGATCAGGTCTGGTGGTAGACCAGATCCTGATGTGGTCGTAGGAGGATCAGGTCTGGTGGTAGACCAGATCCTGATGTGGTCGTAGGGGGATCAGGTCTGGTGGTAGACCAGATCCTGATGTGGTCGTAGGGAGATCAGGTCTGGTGGTAGACCAGATCCTGATGTGGTCGTACGGAGATCAGGTCTGGTGGTAGACCAGATCCTGATGTGGTCGTAGGGGGATCAGGTCTGGTGGTAGACCAGATCCTGATGTGGTCGTAGGGGGATCAGGTCTGGTGGTAGACCAGATCCTGATGTGGTCGTAGGGGGATCAGGTCTGGTGGTAGACCATATCCTGATGTGGTCGTAGGGGGATCAGGTCTGGTGGTAGACCAGATCCTGATGTGGTTTTTGGAGGATCAGGTTTGGTGGTAGACCAGATCCTGATGTGGTTTTTGGAGGATCAGGTTTGGTGGTAGACCAGATCCTGATGTGGTAGTAAAGGGATCAGGTCTGGTGGTAGACCAGATCCTGATGTGGTCGTAGGGGGATCAGGTTTGGTGGTAGACCAGATCCTGATGTGGTCATAGGGGGATCGGGTCTGGTGGTAGACCAGATCCTGATGTGGTTTATGGGGGATCAGGTTTGGTGGTAGACCAGATCCTGATGTGGTTTTTGGAGGATCAGGTTTGGTGGTAGACCAGATCCTGATGTGGTTTTTGGAGGATCAGGTTTGGTGGTAGACCAGATCCTGATGTGGTTTTTGGAGGATCAGGTTTGGTGGTAGACCAGATCCTGATGTGGTAGTAAAGGGATCAGGTCTGGTGGTAGACCAGATCCTGATGTGGTCATAGGGGGATCAGGTTTGGTGGTAGACCAGATCCTGATGTGGTCGTAGGGGGATCAGGTTTGGTGGTAGACCAGATCCTGATGTGGTTTTTGGAGGATCAGGTTTGGTGGTAGACCAGATCCTGATGTGGTTTTTGGAGGATCAGGTTTGGTGGTAGACCAGATCCTGATGTGGTTTTTGGAGGATCAGGTCTGGTGGTAGACCAGATCCTGATGTGGTTTTTGGAGGATCAGGTTTGGTGGTAGACCAGATCCTGATGTGGTAGTAAAGGGATCAGGTCTGGTGGTAGACCAGATCCTGATGTGGTCATAGGGGGATCAGGTTTGGTGGTAGACCAGATCCTGATGTGGTCGTAGGGGGATCAGGTTTGGTGGTAGACCAGATCCTGATGTGGTTTTTGGAGGATCAGGTTTGGTGGTAGACCAGATCCTGATGTGGTTTTTGGAGGATCAGGTTTGGTGGTAGACCAGATCCTGATGTGGTTTTTGGAGGATCAGGTCTGGTGGTAGACCAGATCCTGATGTGGTCGTAGGGGGATCAGGTTTGGTGGTAGACCAGATCCTGATGTGGTCGTAGGGGGATCAGGTCTGGTGGTAGACCAGATCCTGATGTGGTTTATGGGGGATCAGGTTTGGTGGTAGACCATATCCTGATGTGGTCGTAGGGGGATCAGGTCTGGTGGTAGACCAGATCCTGATGTGGTAGTAAAGTGATTAGGTCTGGTGGTAGACCAGATCCTGATGTGGTAGTAAAGGGATTAGGTCTAGTGGTAGACCAGATCCTGATGTGGTTTTTGGGGGATCAGGTTTGGTGGTAGACCAGATCCTGATGTGGTCGTAGGGGGATCAGGTCTGGTGGTAGACCAGATCCTGATGTGGTCGTAGGGGGATCAGGTCTGGTGGTAGACCAGATCCTGATGTGGTAGTAAAGTGATTAGGTCTGGTGGTAGACCAGATCCTGATGTGGTCGTAGGGGGATCAGGTCTGGTGGTAGACCAGATCCTGATGTGGTCGTAGGGAGATCAGGTCTGGTGGTAGACCAGATCCTGATGTGGTCGTAGGGGGATCAGGTCTGGTGGTAGACCAGATCCTGATGTGGTCGTAGGGAGATCAGGTCTGGTGGTAGACCAGATCCTGATGTGGTCGTAGGGGGATCAGGTCTGGTGGTAGACCAGATCCTGATGTGGTCGTAGGGGGATCAGGTCTGGTGGTAGACCAGATCCTGATGTGGTCGTAGGGGGATCAGGTCTGGTGGTAGACCAGATCCTGATGTGGTAGTAAAGTGATTAGGTCTGGTGGTAGACCAGATCCTGATGTGGTCGTAGGGGGATCAGGTCTGGTGGTAGACCAGATCCTGATGTGGTCGTAGGGAGATCAGGTCTGGTGGTAGACCAGATCCTGATGTGGTCGTAGGGGGATCAGGTCTGGTGGTAGACCAGATCCTGATGTGGTCGTAGGGAGATCAGGTCTGGTGGTAGACCAGATCCTGATGTGGTCGTAGGAGGATCAGGTCTGGTGGTAGACCAGATCCTGATGTGGTCGTAGGGGGATCAGGTCTGGTGGTAGACCAGATCCTGATGTGGTCGTAGGGAGATCAGGTCTGGTGGTAGACCAGATCCTGATGTGGTCGTACGGAGATCAGGTCTGGTGGTAGACCAGATCCTGATGTGGTCGTAGGGGGATCAGGTCTGGTGGTAGACCAGATCCTGATGTGGTCGTAGGGGGATCAGGTCTGGTGGTAGACCAGATCCTGATGTGGTCGTAGGGGGATCAGGTCTGGTGGTAGACCATATCCTGATGTGGTCGTAGGGGGATCAGGTCTGGTGGTAGACCAGATCCTGATGTGGTTTTTGGAGGATCAGGTTTGGTGGTAGACCAGATCCTGATGTGGTTTTTGGAGGATCAGGTTTGGTGGTAGACCAGATCCTGATGTGGTAGTAAAGGGATCAGGTCTGGTGGTAGACCAGATCCTGATGTGGTCGTAGGGGGATCAGGTTTGGTGGTAGACCAGATCCTGATGTGGTCATAGGGGGATCGGGTCTGGTGGTAGACCAGATCCTGATGTGGTTTATGGGGGATCAGGTTTGGTGGTAGACCAGATCCTGATGTGGTTTTTGGAGGATCAGGTTTGGTGGTAGACCAGATCCTGATGTGGTTTTTGGAGGATCAGGTTTGGTGGTAGACCAGATCCTGATGTGGTTTTTGGAGGATCAGGTTTGGTGGTAGACCAGATCCTGATGTGGTAGTAAAGGGATCAGGTCTGGTGGTAGACCAGATCCTGATGTGGTCATAGGGGGATCAGGTTTGGTGGTAGACCAGATCCTGATGTGGTCGTAGGGGGATCAGGTTTGGTGGTAGACCAGATCCTGATGTGGTTTTTGGAGGATCAGGTTTGGTGGTAGACCAGATCCTGATGTGGTTTTTGGAGGATCAGGTTTGGTGGTAGACCAGATCCTGATGTGGTTTTTGGAGGATCAGGTCTGGTGGTAGACCAGATCCTGATGTGGTTTTTGGAGGATCAGGTTTGGTGGTAGACCAGATCCTGATGTGGTAGTAAAGGGATCAGGTCTGGTGGTAGACCAGATCCTGATGTGGTCATAGGGGGATCAGGTTTGGTGGTAGACCAGATCCTGATGTGGTCGTAGGGGGATCAGGTTTGGTGGTAGACCAGATCCTGATGTGGTTTTTGGAGGATCAGGTTTGGTGGTAGACCAGATCCTGATGTGGTTTTTGGAGGATCAGGTTTGGTGGTAGACCAGATCCTGATGTGGTTTTTGGAGGATCAGGTCTGGTGGTAGACCAGATCCTGATGTGGTCGTAGGGGGATCAGGTTTGGTGGTAGACCAGATCCTGATGTGGTCGTAGGGGGATCAGGTCTGGTGGTAGACCAGATCCTGATGTGGTTTATGGGGGATCAGGTTTGGTGGTAGACCATATCCTGATGTGGTCGTAGGGGGATCAGGTCTGGTGGTAGACCAGATCCTGATGTGGTAGTAAAGTGATTAGGTCTGGTGGTAGACCAGATCCTGATGTGGTAGTAAAGGGATTAGGTCTAGTGGTAGACCAGATCCTGATGTGGTTTTTGGGGGATCAGGTTTGGTGGTAGACCAGATCCTGATGTGGTCGTAGGGGGATCAGGTCTGGTGGTAGACCAGATCCTGATGTGGTCGTAGGGGGATCAGGTCTGGTGGTAGACCAGATCCTGATGTGGTAGTAAAGTGATTAGGTCTGGTGGTAGACCAGATCCTGATGTGGTCGTAGGGGGATCAGGTCTGGTGGTAGACCAGATCCTGATGTGGTCGTAGGGAGATCAGGTCTGGTGGTAGACCAGATCCTGATGTGGTCGTAGGGGGATCAGGTCTGGTGGTAGACCAGATCCTGATGTGGTCGTAGGGAGATCAGGTCTGGTGGTAGACCAGATCCTGATGTGGTCGTAGGGGGATCAGGTCTGGTGGTAGACCAGATCCTGATGTGGTCGTAGGGGGATCAGGTCTGGTGGTAGACCAGATCCTGATGTGGTCGTAGGGAGATCAGGTCTGGTGGTAGACCAGATCCTGATGTGGTCGTACGGAGATCAGGTCTGGTGGTAGACCAGATCCTGATGTGGTCGTAGGGGGATCAGGTCTGGTGGTAGACCAGATCCTGATGTGGTCGTAGGGGGATCAGGTCTGGTGGTAGACCAGATCCTGATGTGGTCGTAGGGGGATCAGGTCTGGTGGTAGACCATATCCTGATGTGGTCGTAGGGGGATCAGGTCTGGTGGTAGACCAGATCCTGATGTGGTTTTTGGAGGATCAGGTTTGGTGGTAGACCAGATCCTGATGTGGTTTTTGGAGGATCAGGTTTGGTGGTAGACCAGATCCTGATGTGGTAGTAAAGGGATCAGGTCTGGTGGTAGACCAGATCCTGATGTGGTCATAGGGGGATCAGGTTTGGTGGTAGACCAGATCCTGATGTGGTCATAGGGGGATCGGGTCTGGTGGTAGACCAGATCCTGATGTGGTTTATGGGGGATCAGGTTTGGTGGTAGACCAGATCCTGATGTGGTAGTAAAGGGATTAGGTCTGGTGGTAGACCAGATCCTGATGTGGTCGTAGGGGGATCAGGTCTGGTGGTAGACCAGATCCTGATGTGGTCGTAGGGAGATCAGGTCTGGTGGTAGACCAGATCCTGATGTGGTCGTAGGGGGATCAGGTCTGGTGGTAGACCAGATCCTGATGTGGTCATAGGGGGATCAGGTCTGGTGGTAGACCAGATCCTGATGTGGTCGTAGGGAGATCAGGTCTGGTGGTAGACCAGATCCTGATGTGGTCGTAGGGGGATCAGGTCTGGTGGTAGACCAGATCCTGATGTGGTAGTAAAGGGATCAGGTCTGGTGGTAGACCAGATCCTGATGTGGTCGTAGAGGGATCAGGTCTGGTGGTAGACCAGATCCTGATGTGGTTTTTGGGGGATCAGGTTTGGTGGTAGACCAGATCCTGATGTGGTCGTAGGGGGATCAGGTCTGGTGGTAGACCAGATCCTGATGTGGTAGTAAAGGGATCAGGTCTGGTGGTAGACCAGATCCTGATGTGGTCGTAGGGGGATCAGGTCTGGTGGTAGACCAGATCCTGATGTGGTTTATGGGGGATCAGGTTTGGTGGTAGACCAGATCCTGATGTGGTTTTTGGGGGATCAGGTCTGGTGGTAGACCAGATCCTGATGTGGTTTTTGGGGGATCAGGTCTGGTGGTAGACCAGATCCTGATGTGGTAGTAAAGGGATTAGGTCTGGTGGTAGACCAGATCCTGATGTGGTAGTAAAGGGATTAGGTCTGGTGGTAGACCATATCCTGATGTGGTAGTAAAGGGATTAGGTCTGGTGGTAGACCATATCCTGATGTGGTCGTAGGGGGATCAGGTCTGGTGGTAGACCAGATCCTGATGTGGTCGTAGGGGGATCAGGTCTGGTGGTAGACCAGATCCTGATGTGGTTTTTGGAGGATCAGGTTTGGTGGTAGACCAGATCCTGATGTGGTCGTAGGGGGATCAGGTCTGGTGGTAGACCAGATCCTGATGTGGTTTTTGGAGGATCAGGTTTGGTGGTAGACCAGATCCTGATGTGGTAGTAAAGGGATCAGGTCTGGTGGTAGACCAGATCCTGATGTGGTCGTAGGGGGATCAGGTCTGGTGGTAGACCAGATCCTGATGTGGTTTATGGGGGATCAGGTTTGGTGGTAGACCAGATCCTGATGTGGTAGTAAAGGGATTAGGTCTGGTGGTAGACCAGATCCTGATGTGGTTTTTGGGGGATCAGGTTTGGTGGTAGACCAGATCCTGATGTGGTCGTAGGGGGATCAGGTCTGGTGGTAGACCAGATCCTGATGTGGTAGTAAAGGGATCGGGTCTGGTGGTAGACCAGATCCTGATGTGGTCGTAAAGGGATCGGGTCTGGTGGTAGACCAGATCCTGATGTGGTCGTAGGGGGATCAGGTCTGGTGGTAGACCAGATCCTGATGTGGTCGTAGGGGGATCAGGTCTGGTGGTAGACCAGATCCTGATGTGGTCGTAGGGGGATCAGGTCTGGTGGTAGACCAGATCCTGATGTGGTAGTAAAGTGATTAGGTCTGGTGGTAGACCAGATCCTGATGTGGTCGTAGGGGGATCAGGTCTGGTGGTAGACCAGATCCTGATGTGGTAGTAAAGTGATTAGGTCTGGTGGTAGACCAGATCCTGATGTGGTCGTAGGGGGATCAGGTCTGGTGGTAGACCAGATCCTGATGTGGTTTGTCTACACATGGTAGACACATGGTCCAATCAGCTGTTTCCGTTCCCTGACCATGTGACTCAGGGTGACCAGTGGAAAAGCAGGACACTGACCTTCGGGAGTCCAGACTAGCCGGACGGCCAGGAAGTCCTGCAGGTTGTTCAGGAGAACGTATTTGACCTTAAAGTTTTCCTTCACCGTGACGGTGCTCGGACAGCTGGCAGTCATGACGAACTGTGGCCGGTCTAGACGGATACTGGGAAGTCTGGGAGAGAGAGACAGGGTCAGGAAGTGGACAGGCCCACATTCATGCTTGCAGGTTTGCTGGACTTTGGCCATCTTAGATATGTTGCTGCAGAAAGAAGATCGCACCAGGAGACGCAGCAGATTATTAAACACATCAGACACTTAAACTGCTGTCGGCAGATGTAGCTTAATTTCAACCAGGTTGTATGTTGTATATAACATGTATACTGTATGTTGTATATAACATGTATACTGTATGTTGTATATAACATGTATACCGTATGTTGTAAATAACATGTAAATATATGTTGTATATAACATGTATACCGTATGTTGCATATAACATGTATACTGTATGTTGCATATAACATGTATACTGTATGTTGTATATAACATGTATACTGTATGTTATATATAACATGTATACTGTATGTTGTATATAACATGTATACCGTATGTTGTATATAACATGTATACCGTATGTTGTATATAACATGTATACCGTATGTTATATATAACATGTATACTGCATGTTGTATATAACATGTATACCGTATGTTGTATATAACATGTATACTGCATGTTGTATATAACATGTATACTGTATGTTATATATAACATGTATACCGTATGTTGTATATAACATGTATACTGTATGTTGTATATATCATGTATACCGTATGTTGTATATAACATGTATACCGTATGTTGTATATAACATGTATACCGTATGTTGTATATAACATGTATACTGCATGTTGTATATAACATGTATACCGTATGTTGTATATAACATGTATACCGTATGTTGTATATAACATGTATACCGTATGTTGTATATAACATGTATACTGCATGTTGTATATAACATGTATACCGCATGTTGTATATAACATGTATACCGTATGTTGTATATAACATGTATACTGTATGTTGTATATAACATGTATACTGCATGTTGTATATAACATGTATACCGTATGTTGTATATAACATGTATACTGCATGTTGTATATAACATGTATACCGTATGTTGTATATAACATGTATACCGTATGTTGTATATAACATGTATACTGCATGTTGTATATAACATGTATACCGTATGTTGTATATAACATGTATACCGTATGTAGTATATAACATGTATACCGTATGTTGTATATAACATGTATACTGCATGTTGTATATAACATGTATACCGTATGTTGTATATAACATGTATACCGTATGTTGTATATAACATGTATACCGTATGTTGTATATAACATGTATACCGTATGTTGTATATAACATGTATACCGTATGTTGTATATAACATGTATACCGTATGTTGTATATAACATGTATACCGTATGTTGTATATAACATGTATACCGTATGTTGTATATAACATGTATACCGTATGTTGTATATAACATGTATACCGTATGTTGTATATAACATGTATACTGCATGTTGTATATAACATGTATACTGCATGTTGTATATAACATGTATACCGTATGTTGTATATAACATGGACACCATACAAGTCTTGTCCTCTTCTTCTTATCAGGCATCTCTTGTCTTGATCTTAGTTTATTGAAATGGAAGTGGTGGATTTGTGGTAACAAAGGAGGGTTTGAGTCAGGAGGAGTTCTGACTTGGCAATTGAAGTAAAAACGCTGTGGACTACTGAACAGAACCCTAAACCCCCGCTGCTCCCTGAAAGCGGCCTGGCAGCCTGCATGGGAGGGATTTTATTTCTCAGCTGGGATAAATTAGGAACAATAAAAACATAACAAGCCCCGCGATGGACTGGCGAGCTGTCCAGGGTGTACCCTGCCTGTCGCCCAAAGCCGGCTGGGATAGGCTCCAGCTTCCCCGCCACCCTGAATTGGAATAAGCGGTTCGGAAAATGAATGAATGACTGAAAAACATAACAAAAGGTTGATGGAAATCAACGGAAACACGGCTGAATCCAGATTCTACTGTTTCTGCTGCAGATTCCACCACTGTTTTCTAAATATAATGAAGTTGTTCCGATAAAAACATAATTACTTCATTTCATAAATAGATTTATAGAATAGCTCTGCAGTGAAAGATGCCTAAACGTTGTTCTCCCGGCGCTTCTCTGGGTTGTTGCTTTGTACTCACCTGTAGTGGGTGTAGATGCAGTTGGTGAAAGGCATCTTGGGAGTTGACCACTGCAGCACGGCAACCAGAGGCACCTCCAGTCCCTAAAAGGTCAACAGCGAGGTCACCAGGATGGAAACAGAAGCTAATGTATCCCATTACATGTCACGTCCATCCGGACTTCATGTCCACTCCTTCAGTCCGACTTCCTGTTGTCATGGAAACATCGGCTGTGTCTCTATTTAGGGTCTGCACACTTCCAAGTGCCGACTCATCGGCTGCATGCGTCATAGTGGTGCCAGGTTCTGTCCCAGTTCCAAGGCTGCTCCCAGTCCGCCCAGTCCTCCCAGTCCTTCCAGTCCTTCCAGTCCGTCCAGTCCTCCCAGTCCTCCCAGTCCTTCCAGTCCTCCCAGTCCGCCCAGTCCTCCCAGTCCGCCCAGTCCTCCCAGTCCGCCCAGTCCTCCCAGTCCTTCCAGTCCGCCCAGTCCTCCCAGTCCTCCCAGTCCTCCCAGTCCCTCCAGTCCTCCCAGTCCTCCCAGTCCGCCCAGTCCTCCCAGTCCGCCCAGTCCTTCCAGTCCTCCCAGTCCTTCCAGTCCTCCCAGTCCGCCCAGTCCTCCCATTCCTCCCAGTCTGCCCAGTCCGCCCAGTCCTCCCAGTCCGCCCAGTCCTCCCAGTCCTCCCAGTCCGCCCAGTCCTCCCAGTCCTTCCAGTCCGCCCAGTCCTCCCAGTCTGCCCAGTCCTTCCAGTCCTCCCAGTCCGCCCAGTCCTCCTAGTCCGCCCAGTCCTCCTAGTCCTCCCAGCCCTTCCAGTCCTCCCATTCCTCCCAGTCCTTCCAGTCCTCCCAGTCCTCCCATTCCTCCCTCTGATTCCTCCCAGTCCGCCCAGTCCTTCTAGTCCTCCTAGTCCGCCCAGTCTTCCCAATCCTCCCAGTCCTTCCAGTCCTCCCAGTCCTTCCAGTCCTCCCAGTCCTTCCAGTCCTCCCAGTCCTTCCAGTCCTCCCAGTCCTTCTAGTCCTCCTAGTCCGCCCAGTCTTCCCAATCCTCCCAGTCCTTCCAGTCTTCCCAATCCTCCCAGTCCTTCCAGTCCTCCCAGTCCTTCCAGTCCTCCCAGTCCTTCCAGTCCTCCCAGTCCTCCCAGTCCTCCTAGTCCTCCCAGTCCGCCCAGTCCTCCCAGTCCTCCCAGTCCGCCCAGTCCTCCTAGTCCGCCCAGTCCGCCCAGTCCTCCCAGTCCTCCTAGTCCTCCCAGTCCGCCCAGTCCTCCCAGTCCTCCCAGTCCGCCCAGTCCTCCTAGTCCTCCCAGTCCGCCCAGTCCTCCCAGTCCTCACAGTCCTTCCAGTCCTCCCAGTCCTCCTAGTCCTCCCAGTCCGCCCAGTCCTCCCAGTCCGCCCAGTCCTCCCAGTCCTCCCAGCCCTCCCAGTCCTCCCAGTCCTCCTAGTCCTCCCAGTCCTCCTAGTCCTCCCAGTCCGCCCAGTCCTCCCAGTCCTCACAGTCCTTCCAGTCCTCCCAGTCCTTCCAGTCCTCCTAGTCCTCCCAGTCCTCCTAGTCCTCCCAGTCCGCCCAGTCCTCCCAGTCCGCCCAGTCCTCCCAGTCCTCACAGTCCTTCCAGTCCTCCCAGTCCTCCTAGTCCTCCCAGTCCGCCCAGTCCTCCCAGTCCTCACAGTCCTTCCAGTCCTCCCAGTCCTCCTAGTCCTCCCAGTCTGCCCAGTCCTCCTAGTCCGCCTAGTCCTCCCAGTCCTCCTAGTCCTCCCAGTCCGCCCAGTCCTCCCAGTCCTCCCAGTCCTCCCAGTCCTCCCAGTCCTCCCAGTCCTCCCAGTCCTCCCAGTCCTCCCAGTCCTCCCAGTCCGCCCTTCGTTTGGCTCCAGATCAGCTTAAAACGAAGGCGACCAGAGATGCATCCTCAGCGCCCTCTCCTATCCCAGAATGCATTGCGTTCCTGACAGAAAAGAAGCAGCAGAGTGCCGGTGTCGGTACCACACCAGCCAGACCCTTTATTTATTTATTTTTATGTATAAACACACATATTTGTCCCGGCAGACGAGCTGGGAGGACATTGTGTCCAATAACCACAATGGATTTCATTCCAGTCGTCCTCAGATGTCTTCGTCTCCTTTCAAGAAAAGACTGAATTTATTCCAGTCACCAAGATAACTGCAGACTGGAATAAGGAACAATAATTAAACATGTTAAATTATAATCCAGTCATATAAGACACGGTCATTTAATGAGTTAAAGAAACAAACAAACAAACAAATGTGTCCTGGACAAATGAGAGCATTTTTCTGATGAACAGGGGGACAAAATACCTGTCAACAGGTGCAGAAGTCTGACTGGGAGGAACAGAAAACACCTGACTGGAGCGGAAACATCACAGGATTCTTCTACTAAATATTAGTTTATGACTGATGGAACATTTATTATTTTATCATGTTTGTTTGGTTTTTAAAAAATCTTCCTGTTGAACCAGAATTAGAAAATAATGTCATGATTTTCATCAAACTTTTATTTATTATGACTTTAGTCAGTTTCATGTTATTTCCCAGGCAGCAGTTTTCTCCTTCTTTAATGGGAGGGTATGAATACATATGAGGACGACTGTATGTGTGTCTAACCAGGATTATTTTCCACTGAAGTTAACGTCAGCTTGACAGGATGAGCTGTCAGCCAGAGGAGAGCTCGTCTAAACCGCCTCATGTTGCTCATTTACACACAAAGGAAAAGAAATCTCATTTAAACTACTGCTACCATTTTCTGTCATGTTAAACATATTTTCATGTTTTTGCAGAAGAATGGGATCAGTAATGAGATAACATATCTTGACATATCTAGTTGCTAGGCAACGGAGGACTGGAGCACTATGGGTAATTCTCGTCCACTAGATAAGCAGTCTCATTTTACTGGCAGGAAGCAGACTTACTGGTTGTCTACAGACGTCGTAGAACACTTCGCAGCCTACGCAGTCTGCAGACCCTGATTGAGACACAGTCATCGTGTGACGCTCAGCTGGAACCTCATCACCGACTAAGTCTCCATAAATGAATGACTTACTGGCAGAAGTCAGTGTACGGAAGACATGTGTCCATACATACAAAGTCCGGGGGTCCATAGAGACCTTTAAACCCAAGACAGTCTAGAAGTCTGACGGTGTGTTCAGACCAAATGCGTTCTGAGCGTCGAAAACGCTCCAAACGCTCGACGCTGCTCACTAAACGGCCACTTTTGTGTCCGACGCCCAAAACACTCAAAACGTTGCCGCTCCAGACAAGCGGCAGACGCGGCGGAAAAGAGAAGAGGGAGGCGGAGCTTTCCTTCCGGTCAGTCTGAATGATGGCGGTGCAGTAATGGCATCTCAGCCCCGTGTCTGGGTTCACCACAGGAATCCTCCAGGACCTGCGAGCTGGTCGTTCTGATTGGTCGAGCGACCAAAGTTCAGCTTTTCCATCACTGGCTTTTGACGTGCGTTCAACTTCTTAAATCTTTGGCCCGTTCACGTTCTGTGTGGAATGCCGACGCCTAAAATGCTCAAAACGCGGCGTGGGAAAGCTCGCCGCCCCCTTGTCGCGCCTCCACATAGACTTTACATGGAAACCTGCCGCTCTGGACGCTCAGAACACGTTTGGTCTGAACACACCGTTACAATAAAGTCTCCCAGAGAGCTTCGCTATCCTCCAGTAATCCCTGATTCAGCCCAACCCCAGGAGACACGGGACTGCGTTGACTAAAAAGCAACGTGGAAGCAAACTGGGGCTGGATCCAGAACTGCTCCAAGTCCCAGATCAGACAGAGTCCAGCAGGCTATCAACCAGTCCAGCTTCTGCTGAGCTCATTTAAACTCGTTTTCACCAAAAATCATCAGGATTCCAGACTAAAGGCCCATTTCCGCTTGTTCAGTAGGGGGCAGTGCTGAGTTCAGAGGTCGCTTCCATGTTCTGAGACCAGTCGGTAGCCGTAAGACATCCCTATTTTACATCCCTATCCCTATTTAATGGAAATTCAAATAAACAACAAATGACAGTTATTTTTTATTTGATTTCATTGTAAAAACTGTGGATGAAATGCAAACCACTCAATAATAATAATAATAATAATTATAATAGCCTACTAAGAAAAGCTAGACAACCATAACTGTTTTTCATTTGTTGTTATATGAATTTCCATTCATTATAAAAACTATGGATGAAATGCAACCATATTAACAATAATACATATTCTAATAGCTGACTAATAAAACCCACTGGTGACGACCAACAACTGAGGGTGAGGCCGCCTGCAGCCCCCACCATTTTTAATGAAATGGCCTAACCCATCGTCCTCAACTAACGGATGTCAAGACGTTCTGAAGGTGCTCAGAAGGCGTCGAGAACGCGCTTTTTGAAGACGTTTTGACACATGGCAAGCCGTTAGTATGAATAATTGTAAATTAACGCCGTATTCTAAACTGTAAAAAGCGGCATGTGCCGTTTTTTACGCGTTGTGAATCTGAAGGCGCGGTGGCGTTTTATGTATATTTTATCTTCTGACGGCTCAGCCTCTGGATGTTCAGGCTTTGTACCCAATCAGAGCTTCGGCAGTCCTGATCAGAGGATCCCTGATCCTTGGTGAAAGAGAGAACGTAGCGTACACACACACACACACACACACACACACACATCTGCCATTCTGGTCCTGACTTAATCAGAGTGTTCTACCTGACACTGAAATCAACGAAGTCAAGTAATCAAATATAGAGTTCCCCTAACTGCAGCTGAACTGCGTTTATAAACGTATCACTGTGGGGACAGGAATAAAAAACGCCTCAAGATGTCCGACAGCAGCGAACGATATATTTGATTACTTGACTTCGTTGATTTCAGTGTCATGCACAGAAGTGCAACAGGTAGAACACTGACTGAGACAGGACCAGGATGGTGTGTGTGTGTGTGTGTGTAGGCTCTCTTCCAGCTGCTGCAGCATTAAGACCTGCTTTACAGCACACACACTGCACTACGTTTTCTGTCCTTTTCAGTGTGAAATGGTCCCACACTGCCACTTTTTGGTCTTTTCCTCCCCTCTTCTTCATTCTCTGCCATTAGAGACCAAAGCAAGGAGGATCTTCAGACAGAAAGCAAAGCGCTGCTGGTGGAAATGTCCGTCATCAGTCCGGCTGAAACAGTCAGACTGTACAGACACACCGTAGGCCACAGCTTCTGCTTTTATAGATTTTATACATGTTTAGAAGTTTTATATGTTTACTGAAGCAGTGATGTCGTCCTTCCGAACAGTGCAGTGGTCTGAGAACGCCGCCATGATGCAGAAATTAACATATGTCACCACGTGATATTAATTAAACGACGCCTCGAGGCAGATAATTTGCCTCGATCATTTTTTGTCCTCGAGTTACCCGAGTAATCGCTGCATCCCGACTGGACACCAGCATCCATGGACCTGAAGCAGGTTTTTCTCGGATCTCATTGCTTCATGTGGTCCAGGATCAGGCAGGCTCTGGGGACCTGAAGCTCTGTGATGGTCTCACCAACCTCGTTGGAGTCGTCCTGCGGCATGTCACTGAGGTGCAGCTGGAAGAGGAAGTCGTGCTCCTCCAAAGCGCTCAGCGTGCTGGGAAGGCGGCAGGCCTGGCTGTCCACGCGGCAGAAAGACGCCATGCCCACCTCACCGGACTGGTGGCTGTGGAGCAGGACAGGAGGGTCTGAGCGTAAATAAAACACGATCTTCAGAGTAAAACCAAATGGACCGTTGTGCTGTGGAACAAACGCTGCTCATGTAAAACACCTGCAACATCCCATAATATGGCGTCGCCGTAGTAACAGAAACCCTACATACCACACGTTGTCCACCAGCAGCACGGAGCCGTCCGGCATCATGGGAAGGTACGAGGCGTTCAGGTTGGGTAAGACACGCACATCTCGGATGCTCAGCTCCTCCTGAGACGACTCGTTCAGCACTGAGGAGACCAGAGACCGCAGGTTCAATTCCCGACACCCAGAGGACGGATGTTCCTGCTTCACCAAAAGAGAAAGCTTCACATCGGCAGCAAGGACAAGACGGTCTGAGGTCGGTCCTGGAGGGCCGCTAGGTTCTCCATGTATCCCTGCTCCAACACACTGTCGACACAGTTCCACATAATGGCCTAAGAGTCGAGTCAAGTGTGCTGGAGCAGGGACACATGGGAAACCAGGAGGTTTTGGCCCTGGAGTATCGGAGCCAGACTCCCCTGAAGTAGGATGTTTTCCTGTTATACTCTCAGCCGCCTCCATGGCGGTGTCCATGCCGACCGACGTGCCGCCACCACTCTGCTCTGCCAGCAGGAGTCCTACACGCCAAAGCCAGGGTCCTACACGCCAAAGCCAGAGTCCTACATGCCAAAGCCAGGGTCCTACACGCCAAAGCCAGGGTCCTACACGCCAAAGCCAGAGTCCTACACGCCAAAGCCAGGGTCCTACACGCCAAAGCCAGGGTCCTACATGCATGACGAAGGTCCTACACGCCAAAGCCAGGGTCCTACACGCCAAAGCCAGAGTCCTACACGCCAAAGCCAGGGTCCTACACGCCAAAGCCAGGGTCCTACACGCCAAAGCCAGGGTCCTACACGCCAAAGCCAGGGTCCTACACGCCAAAGCCAGAGTCCTACATGCCAAAGCCAGGGTCCTACACGCCAAAGCCAGGGTCCTACACGCCAAAGCCAGGGTCCTACACGCCAAAGCCAGAGTCCTACACGCCAAAGCCAGAGTCCTACATGCACGACGAAGGTCCTACACGCCAAAGCCAGGGTCCTACACGCCAAAGCCAGGGTCCTACACGCCAAAGCCAGGGTCCTACATGCACGACGAAGGTCCTACACGCCAAAGCCAGGGTCCTACACGCCAAAGCCAGGGTCCTACACGCCAAAGCCAGGGTCCTACATGCACGACGAAGGTCCTACACGCCAAAGCCAGGGTCCTACACGCCAAAGCCAGGGTCCTACACGCCAAAGCCAGGGTCCTACATGCCACGACGAAGGTCCTACATGCCAAAGCCAGGGTCCTACACGCCAAAGCCAGGGTCCTACACGCCAAAGCCAGAGTCCTACACGCCAAAGCCAGGGTCCTACATGCCAAAGCCAGGGTCCTACACGCCAAAGCCAGGGTCCTACACGCCAAAGCCAGGGTCCTACATGCACGACGAAGGTCCTACACGCCAAAGCCAGGGTCCTACACGCCAAAGCCAGGGTCCTACACGCCAAAGCCAGGGTCCTACATGCACGACGAAGGTCCTACACGCCAAAGCCAGAGTCCTACACGCCAAAGCCAGGGTCCTACACGCCAAAGCCAGGGTCCTACATGCACGACGAAGGTCCTACACGCCAAAGCCAGGGTCCTACACGCCAAAGCCAGGGTCCTACACGCCAAAGCCAGGGTCCTACATGCACGACGAAGGTCCTACACGCCAAAGCCAGGGTCCTACACGCCAAAGCCAGGGTCCTACACGCCAAAGCCAGGGTCCTACATGCCACGACGAAGGTCCTACATGCCAAAGCCAGGGTCCTACACGCCAAAGCCAGGGTCCTACACGCCAAAGCCAGAGTCCTACACGCCAAAGCCAGGGTCCTATATGCCAAAGCCAGGGTCCTACACGCCAAAGCCAGGGTCCTACATGCCAAAGCCAGGGTCCTACACGCCAAAGCCAGGGTCCTACATGCCAAAGCCAGGGTCCTACATGCCACGACGAAGGTCCTACACGCCAAAGCCAGGGTCCTACACGCCAAAGCCAGGGTCCTACATGCCAAAGCCAGGGTCCTACATGCCACGACGAAGGTCCTACACGCCAAAGCGAGGGTCCTACACGCCAAAGCCAGGGTCCTACACGCCAAAGCGAGGGTCCTACACGCCACAGGGAGGGTCCTACATGCCACAGCGAGGGTCCGACACGCCACAGGGAGGGTCCTACACGCCAAAGCGAGGGTCCTACACGCCAAAGCGAGGGTCCTACACACCACAGGGAAGGTCCTACACGCCACAGGGAAGGTCCTACATGCCACAGGGAAGGTCCTACACGCCACAGGGAGGGTCCTACACGCCACAGGGAGGGTCCTACATGCCACAGCGAGGGTCCGACACGCCACAGGGAGGGTCCTACACGCCAAAGCGAGGGTCCTACACGCCAAAGCGAGAGTCCTACACGCCAAAGCGAGGGTCCTACATGCCAAACCGAGGGTCCTACATGCCACGACGAAGGTCCTACATGCCAAAGCGAGGGTCCTACACGCCACAGGGAGGGTCCTACACGCCAAAGCGAGGGTCCTACACGCCGCAGCGAGGGTCCTACACGCCAAAGCGAGGGTCCTACACACCACAGGGAGGGTCCTACACGCCACATGGAGGGTCCTACACGCCACGACGAAGGTCCTACACGCCACAGGGAAGGTCCTACACGCCAAAGCCAGGGTCCTACACGCCAAAGCCAGGGTCCTACATGCCACGACGAAGGTCCTACATGCCAAAGCCAGGGTCCTACACGCCAAAGCCAGGGTCCTACACGCCAAAGCCAGAGTCCTACACGCCAAAGCCAGGGTCCTATATGCCAAAGCCAGGGTCCTACACGCCAAAGCCAGGGTCCTACACGCCAAAGCCAGAGTCCTACACGCCAAAGCCAGGGTCCTACATGCCAAAGCCAGGGTCCTACACGCCAAAGCCAGGGTCCTACACGCCAAAGCCAGGGTCCTACATGCACGACGAAGGTCCTACACGCCAAAGCCAGGGTCCTACACGCCAAAGCCAGGGTCCTACACGCCAAAGCCAGGGTCCTACATGCACGACGAAGGTCCTACACGCCAAAGCCAGAGTCCTACACGCCAAAGCCAGGGTCCTACACGCCAAAGCCAGGGTCCTACATGCACGACGAAGGTCCTACACGCCAAAGCCAGGGTCCTACACGCCAAAGCCAGGGTCCTACACGCCAAAGCCAGGGTCCTACATGCACGACGAAGGTCCTACACGCCAAAGCCAGGGTCCTACACGCCAAAGCCAGGGTCCTACACGCCAAAGCCAGGGTCCTACATGCCACGACGAAGGTCCTACATGCCAAAGCCAGGGTCCTACACGCCAAAGCCAGGGTCCTACACGCCAAAGCCAGAGTCCTACACGCCAAAGCCAGGGTCCTATATGCCAAAGCCAGGGTCCTACACGCCAAAGCCAGGGTCCTACATGCCAAAGCCAGGGTCCTACACGCCAAAGCCAGGGTCCTACATGCCAAAGCCAGGGTCCTACACGCCAAAGCCAGGGTCCTACATGCCAAAGCCAGGGTCCTACATGCCACGACGAAGGTCCTACACGCCAAAGCCAGGGTCCTACACGCCAAAGCCAGGGTCCTACATGCCAAAGCCAGGGTCCTACATGCCACGACGAAGGTCCTACACGCCAAAGCGAGGGTCCTACACGCCAAAGCCAGGGTCCTACACGCCAAAGCGAGGGTCCTACACGCCACAGGGAGGGTCCTACATGCCACAGCGAGGGTCCGACACGCCACAGGGAGGGTCCTACACGCCAAAGCGAGGGTCCTACACGCCAAAGCGAGGGTCCTACACACCACAGGGAAGGTCCTACACGCCACAGGGAAGGTCCTACATGCCACAGGGAAGGTCCTACACGCCACAGGGAGGGTCCTACACGCCACAGGGAGGGTCCTACATGCCACAGCGAGGGTCCGACACGCCACAGGGAGGGTCCTACACGCCAAAGCGAGGGTCCTACACGCCAAAGCGAGAGTCCTACACGCCAAAGCGAGGGTCCTACATGCCAAACCGAGGGTCCTACATGCCACGACGAAGGTCCTACATGCCAAAGCGAGGGTCCTACACGCCACAGGGAGGGTCCTACACGCCAAAGCGAGGGTCCTACACGCCGCAGCGAGGGTCCTACACGCCAAAGCGAGGGTCCTACACACCACAGGGAGGGTCCTACACGCCACATGGAGGGTCCTACACGCCACGACGAAGGTCCTACACGCCACAGGGAAGGTCCTACACGCCACAGGGAGGGTCCTACACGCTACAGGGAGGGTCCTACACGCCACAGGGAGGGTCCTACATGCCAAAGCGAGGGTCCTACACGCCACAGGGAGGGTCCTACACGCCACATGGAGGGTCCTACACACCACAGGGAGGGTCCTACACGCCAAAGCGAAGGTCCTACACGCCGCAGCGAGGGTCCTACACGCCACAGGGAGGGTCCTACACGCCAAAGCGAGGGTCCTACACACCACAGGCAGGGTCCTACACGCCACGACGAAGGTCCTACACGCCAAAGCGAGGGTCCTACACGCCACAGGGAGGGTCCTACATGCCACGACGAAGGTCCTACATGCCAAAGCGAGGGTCCTACATGCCAAAGCGAGGGTCCTACACGCCACAGGGAGGGTCCTACACGCCACAGGGAGGGTCCTACACGCCAAAGCGAGGGTCCTACACACCACAGGGAGGGTCCTACACGCCACAGGCAGGGTCCTACACGCCACGACGAAGGTCCTACACGCCAAAGCGAGGGTCCTAAACGCCACAGGGAGGGTCCTACACGCCACAGGGAGGGTCCTACACGCCACAGGCAGGGTCCTACACGCCACGACGAAGGTCCTACACGCCAAAGCGAGGGTCCTAAACGCCACAGGGAGGGTCCTACACGCCACGACGAAGGTCCTACACGCCAAAGCGAGGGTCCTAAACGCCACAGGGAGGGTCCTACACGCCACAGGCAGGGTCCTACACGCCACGACGAAGGTCCTACATGCCAAAGCCAGGGTCCTACATGCCACGACGAAGGTCCTACACGCCAAAGCGAGGGTCCTACACGCCAAAGCCAGGGTCCTACACGCCAAAGCGAGGGTCCTACACGCCACAGGGAGGGTCCTACATGCCACAGCGAGGGTCCGACACGCCACAGGGAGGGTCCTACACGCCAAAGCGAGGGTCCTACACGCCAAAGCGAGGGTCCTACACGCCACAGGGAAGGTCCTACATGCCACAGGGAAGGTCCTACACGCCACAGGGAGGGTCCTACACGCCACAGGGAGGGTCCTACATGCCACAGCGAGGGTCCGACACGCCACAGGGAGGGTCCTACACGCCAAAGCGAGGGTCCTACACGCCAAAGCGAGAGTCCTACACGCCAAAGCGAGGGTCCTACATGCCAAAGCGAGGGTCCTACATGCCACGACGAAGGTCCTACATGCCAAAGCGAGGGTCCTACACGCCACAGGGAGGGTCCTACACGCCAAAGCGAGGGTCCTACACGCCGCAGCGAGGGTCCTACACGCCAAAGCGAGGGTCCTACACACCACAGGGAGGGTCCTACACGCCACATGGAGGGTCCTACACGCCACGACGAAGGTCCTACACGCCACAGGGAAGGTCCTACACGCCACAGGGAGGGTCCTACACGCTACAGGGAGGGTCCTACACGCCACAGGGAGGGTCCTACACGCCACAGGGAGGGTCCTACACGCCACGACGAAGGTCCTACACGCCGCAGCGAGGGTCCTACACGCCACAGGGAGGGTCCTACATGCCAAAGCGAGGGTCCTACACGCCACAGGGAGGGTCCTACACGCCACATGGAGGGTCCTACACGCCACAGGGAGGGTCCTACACGCCACAGGGAGGGTCCTACACGCCAAAGCGAGGGTCCTACACGCCACAGGGAGGGTCCTACATGCCACGACGAAGGTCCTACATGCCAAAGCGAGGGTCCTACATGCCAAAGCGAGGGTCCTACACGCCACAGGGAGGGTCCTACACGCCACAGGGAGGGTCCTACACGCCAAAGCGAGGGTCCTACACACCACAGGGAGGGTCCTACACGCCACAGGCAGGGTCCTACACGCCACGACGAAGGTCCTACACGCCAAAGCGAGGGTCCTAAACGCCACAGGGAGGGTCCTACACGCCACGACGAAGGTCCTACACGCCAAAGCGAGGGTCCTAAACGCCACAGGGAGGGTCCTACACGCCACAGGCAGGGTCCTACACGCCACGACGAAGGTCCTACATGCCAAAGCGAGGGTCCTACATGCCAAAGCGAGGGTCCTACACGCCACAGGGAGGGTCCTACACGCCACAGGGAGGGTCCTACACGCCACAGGGAGGGTCCTACACGCCAAAGCGAGGGTCCTACACACCACAGGGAGGGTCCTACACGCCACAGGGAGGGTCCTACACGCCACAACGAAGGTCCTACACGCCGCAGCGAGGGTCCTACACGCCACAGGGAGGGTCCTACACGCCACAGGGAGGGTCCTACACGCCACAGGGAGGGTCCTACACGCCAAAGCGAAGGTCCTACACGCCAAAGCGAAGGTCCTACACGCCACAGGGAGGGTCCTACACACCAAAGGGAGGGTCCTACACGCCACAACGAAGGTCCTACACGCCGCAGCGAGGGTCCTACACGCCACAGGGAGGGTCCTACACGCCACAGGGAGGGTCCTACACGCCACAGGGAGGGTCCTACACGCCAAAGCGAAGGTCCTACACGCCAAAGCGAAGGTCCTACACGCCACAGGGAGGGTCCTACACGCCACAGGGAGGGTCCTACACGCCACAGGGAGGGTCCTACACGCCAAAGCGAGGGTCCTACACACCACAGGGAGGGTCCTACACGCCACAGGGAGGGTCCTACACGCCACAACGAAGGTCCTACACGCCGCAGCGAGGGTCCTACACGCCACAGGGAGGGTCCTACACGCCACAGGGAGGGTCCTACACGCCACAGGGAGGGTCCTACACGCCAAAGCGAAGGTCCTACACGCCAAAGCGAAGGTCCTACACGCCGCAGCGAGGGTCCTACACGCCACAGGGAGGGTCCTACACGCCAAAGCGAGGGTCCTACACGCCAAAGCGAGGGTCCTACACGCCACAGGGAGGGTCCTACACGCCAAAGCGAGGGTCCTACACGCCGCAGCGAGGGTCCTACACGCCACAGGGAGGGTCCTACACGCCACAGGGAGGGTCCTACACGCCAAAGCGAGGGTCCTACACACCACAGGGAGGGTCCTACACGCCACAGGGAAGGTCCTACACGCCACGACGAAGGTCCTACATGCCAAAGCGAGGGTCCTACACGCCACGACGAAGGTCCTACACGCCACAGGGAGGGTCCTACACGCCACAGCGAGGGTCCTACACACCACAGGGAGGGTCCTACATGCCACAGGGAGGGTCCTACACGCCGCAGCGAGGGTCCTACACGCCACAGGGAGGGTGCTACACGCCACGACGAAGGTCCTACATGCCAAAGCGAGGGTCCTACACGCCAAAGCGAGGGTCCTACACGCCACAGGGAGGGTCCTACACGCCACGACGAAGGTCCTACATGCCAAAGCGAGGGTCCTACACGCCAAAGCGAGGGTCCTACACGCCACAGGGAGGGTCCTACACGCCACAGGGAAGGTCCTACACGCCGCAGCGAGGGTCCTACACGCCACAGGGAAGGTCCTACACGCCACAGGGAGGGTCCTACACGCCGCAGCGAGGGTCCTACACGCCACAGGGAGGGTCCTACACGCCACAGGGAGGGTCCTACACGCCAAAGCGAGGGTCCTACACACCACAGGGAGGGTCCTACACGCCACAGGGAAGGTCCTACACGCCACGACGAAGGTCCTACACGCCACAGCGAGGGTCCTACACGCCACAGGGAAGGTCCTACACGCCACAGGGAGGGTCCTACACACCATAGGGAGGGTCCTACACGCCACAGGGAAGGTCCTACACGCCACAGGGAAGGTCCTACACGCCACAGGGAGGGTCCTACACACCATAGGGAGGGTCCTACACGCCACAGGGAAGGTCCTACACGCCACAGCGAGGGTCCTACACGCCACAGGGAGGGTCCTACACACCATAGGGAGGGTCCTACACGCCACAGGGAGGGTCCTACACGCCGCAGCGAGGGTCCTACATGCCACAGGGAGGGTCCTACACGCCACGACGAAGGTCCTACATGCCAAAGCGAGGGTCCTACACGCCAAAGCGAGGGTCCTACACGCCACAGGGAGGGTCCTACACGCCACGACGAAGGTCCTACATGCCAAAGCGAGGGTCCTACACACCACAGGGAGGGTCCTACACGCCACAGGGAGGGTCCTACACGCCACGACGAAGGTCCTACATGCCAAAGCGAGGGTCCTACACGCCACAGGGAGGGTCCTACACGCCAAAGCGAGGGTCCTACACGCCACGACGAAGGTCCTACACGCCAAAGCGAGGGTCCTACACGCCACAGGGAGGGTCCTACACGCCAAAGCGAGGGTCCTACACGCCACAGGGAAGGTCCTACACGCCACAGGGAAGGTCCTACACGGCACAGGGAGGGTCCTACACGCCACAGGGAAGGTCCTACACGCCACAGGGAAGGTCCTACACGCCACAGGGAAGGTCCTACACGGCACAGGGAAGGTCCTACACGGCACAGGGAAGGTCCTACACGGCACAGGGAGGGTCCTACACGCCACAGGGAAGGTCCTACACGGCACAGGGAAGGTCCTACACGCCACAGGGAAGGTCCTACACGCCACAGGGAAGGTCCTACACGCCACAGGGAAGGTCCTACACGGCACAGGGAGGGTCCTACACGCCACAGGGAAGGTCCTACACGCCACAGGGAAGGTCCTACACGGCACAGGGAGGGTCCTACACGCCACAGGGAGGGTCCTACACGCCACAGGGAAGGTCCTACACGGCACAGGGAGGGTCCTACACGCCACAGGGAGGGTCCTACATGCCACAGGGAAGGTCCTATACGCCACAGCGAGGGTCCTACACGCCAGTACGCTGCTCGGCTGTGGGTCCGGTATGACAGACTGTGGTACCTTTCAGGATGGCCAGGTGTCTCCCAGAGACGGTCATCTGCTTGCAGCGGACGGCTGGAGGCGGCAGGACGGTCAGAGTGGTGCTCACTGTGGATGAGAAGAACCAGAGATTCCTTTACATGAGGATGACTTTGGCCTGGAAGGTTTGCAGCATCTGTTGACTCTCGCAGAGAAGCGAGCATGTGATGAAAACATGGACGTCATGATGAAGGAAGATGATAGAGGAACAGAGCCCCCGTATGTTGGCCAGCCATACCACACGCTCATATCAGGCGGGCGAACTTTGGCTGCTATAAAACTGCTTTAAAATGGACAGATCCATATTTTTTCCTTTTTCTGACCTCTTTTAGTCTGACGTCTAAAAGAGGTCTGACTAAACGACCTCAACAGTAAATTTTAAGTCTTTAAACGTCAGATTGATGACTTGGTTGTTTCTGTGGTTGAGGACGTTGAGGAATCCTGCTGGGGAGCTGGAATGAAGTGTGAAAGAGACAGGATGTGTGTGTCAAACCTTGAGCTTTGAAGGTGTTTAGGTCATGTCTGAAGGTGTGTGTTGGCTCTCGCTGCTGCAGGACGCTCAAATATCCCAGTTCCTGCACCTCCACTTTCTCTGCCTCCCTCTTCCACACTGTGACCATCACCTGAAGAAGAAAACATTGTCTTAGGACTCATAAACCCCTTCAGAGAGACACTAAACCCTGTGATAGATGCTGGTTTGGACACGCCGCCTCTCCTGACCTTTACTTTCAGGGTGCTGACGGGGAGTTTATCCAGCGAGACGGTGAGAGGGAAGATCACCTCGTCCGTCAGGACAACCGGCTCATCCAGAGGAGACTGTTCGGGCACAACCACACAAGACACATCAGCTTTAATCTGTTGGAACTGCAGATCCCACAAAAACATGCTTCCAAGATCAAACACAGTACGGCTTAAGACGGAAAATTCACCTTCAAAACAATTTAACACAAATTAGAGACAAACCCAGATGTGCAACAATGTCTGGTCCAAATACCACCCCGATGTGTAAGATATGTCTGGTCCAAATACCACCCCGATGTGTAAGATATGTCTGGTCCAAATACCACCCAGATGTGTGAGATATGTCTGGTCCAAATACCACCCCGATTTGTAAGATATGTCTGGTCCAAATACCACCCAGATGTGTAAGATATATCTGGTCCAAATACCACCCCGATGTGTAAGATATATCTGGTCCAAATACCACCCCGATGTGTAAGATATGTCTGGTCCAAATACCACCCCGATATGTAAGATATGTCTGGTCCAAATACCACCCAGATGTGTAAGATATGTCTGGTCCAAATACCACCCAGATGTGTAAGATATATCTGGTCCAAATACCACCCCGATGTGTAAGATATATCTGGTCCAAATACCACCCCGATGTGTAAGATATGTCTGGTCCAAATACCACCCAGATGTGTAAGATATGTCTGGTCCAAATACCACCCCGATGTGTAAGATATGTCTGGTCCAAATACCACCCCGATATGTAAGATATGTCTGGTCCAAATACCACCCAGATGTGTAAGATATGTCTGGTCCAAATACCACCCAGATGTGTAAGATATGTCTGGTCCAAATACCACCCAGATGTGTAAGATATATCTGGTCCAAATACCACCCAGATGTGTAAGATATGTCTGGTCCAAATACCACCCAGATGTGTAAGATATGTCTGGTCCAAATACCACCCCGATGTGTAAGATATGTCTGGTCCAAATACCACCCAGATGTGTAAGATATATCTGGTCCAAATACCACCCAGATGTGTAAGATATGTCTGGTCCAAATACCACCCAGATGTGTAAGATATATCTGGTCCAAATACCACCCAGATGTGTAAGATATGTCTGGTCCAAATACCACCCAGATGTGTAAGATATGTCTGGTCCAAATACCACCCCGATGTGTAAGATATGTCTGATCCAAATACCACCCCGATATGTAAGATATGTCTGGTCCAAATACCACCCAGATGTGTAAGATATGTCTGGTCCAAATACCACCCAGATGTGTAAGATATGTCTGGTCCAAATACCACCCAGATGTGTAAGATATATCTGGTCCAAATACCACCCAGATGTGTAAGATATGTCTGGTCCAAATACCACCCCGATGTGTAAGATATGTCTGGTCCAAATACCACCCAGATGTGTAAGATATATCTGGTCCAAATACCACCCAGATGTGTAAGATATGTCTGGTCCAAATACCACCCAGATGTGTAAGATATGTCTGGTCCAAATACCACCCCGATGTGTAAGATATGTCTGGTCCAAATACCACCCAGATGTGTAAGATATGTCTGGTCCAAATACCACCCAGATGTGTAAGATATGTCTGGTCCAAATACCACCCCGATGTGTAAGATATGTCTGGTCCAAATACCACCCAGATGTGTAAGATATATCTGGTCCAAATACCACCCAGATGTGTAAGATATGTCTGATCCAAATACCACCCCGATGTGTAAGATATGTCTGGTCCAAATACCACCCCGATGTGTAAGATATGTCTGATCCAAATACCACCCAGATGTGTAAGATATGTCTGATCCAAATACCACCCCGATGTGTAAGATATGTCTGGTCCAAATACCACCCCGATGTGTAAGATATGTCTGGTCCAAATACCACCCAGATGTGTAAGATATGTCTGGTCCAAATACCACCCCGATGTGTAAGATATGTCTGATCCAAATACCACCCCGATATGTAAGATATATCTGGTCCAAATACCACCCCGATGTGTAAGATATGTCTGGTCCAAATACCACCCAGATGTGTAAGATATGTCTGATCCAAATACCACCCCGATGTGTAAGATATGTCTGGTCCAAATACCACCCAGATGTGTAAGATATGTCTGGTCCAAATACCACCCAGATGTGTAAGATATGTCTGGTCCAAATACCACCCCGATGTGTAAGATATGTCTGGTCCAAATACCACCCAGATGTGTAAGATATATCTGGTCCAAATACCACCCAGATGTGTAAGATATGTCTGGTCCAAATACCACCCAGATGTGTAAGATATATCTGGTCCAAATACCACCCAGATGTGTAAGATATGTCTGGTCCAAATACCACCCAGATGTGTAAGATATGTCTGGTCCAAATACCACCCCGATGTGTAAGATATGTCTGATCCAAATACCACCCCGATATGTAAGATATGTCTGGTCCAAATACCACCCAGATGTGTAAGATATGTCTGGTCCAAATACCACCCAGATGTGTAAGATATGTCTGGTCCAAATACCACCCAGATGTGTAAGATATGTCTGGTCCAAATACCACCCCGATGTGTAAGATATGTCTGGTCCAAATACCACCCAGATGTGTAAGATATATCTGGTCCAAATACCACCCAGATGTGTAAGATATGTCTGGTCCAAATACCACCCAGATGTGTAAGATATATCTGGTCCAAATACCACCCAGATGTGTAAGATATGTCTGGTCCAAATACCACCCAGATGTGTAAGATATGTCTGGTCCAAATACCACCCCGATGTGTAAGATATGTCTGATCCAAATACCACCCAGATGTGTAAGATATGTCTGGTCCAAATACCACCCAGATGTGTAAGATATGTCTGGTCCAAATACCACCCAGATGTGTAAGATATGTCTGATCCAAATACCACCCCGATGTGTAAGATATGTCTGATCCAAATACCACCCAGATGTGTAAGATATGTCTGGTCCAAATACCACCCCGATGTGTAAGATATATCTGGTCCAAATACCACCCCGATGTGTAAGATATGTCTGATCCAAATACCACCCAGATGTGTAAGATATGTCTGGTCCAAATACCACCCAGATGTGTAAGATATGTCTGATCCAAATACCACCCCGATGTGTAAGATATGTCTGGTCCAAATACCACCCAGATGTGTAAGATATGTCTGGTCCAAATACCACCCAGATGTGTAAGATATGTCTGGTCCAAATACCACCCCGATGTGTAAGATATATCTGGTCCAAATACCACCCCGATGTGTAAGATATGTCTGGTCCAAATACCACCCCGATGTGTAAGATATGTCTGGTCCAAATACCACCCCGATATGTAAGATATGTCTGGTCCAGATACCACCCAGATGTGCAGGTCTGGACTAGCTGACTGACAGATATAGGTGGTCATGTACCTGAACAGGTGCCCTGCGGAAGTCCCTGGACGCTGTCCCAGACGAGTTGTGGATCAGAAGTGGTTTACAGTCCCTGAAGCTCCGACACCGGGAGTCCACCCTGCTGCCGAGTGCCGCGATGGCCGCCTCTGCCGCTGCCATGTAGTCGTCCTCACCGTCCTCATTGGCCTCATCCCCGCTGCTCTGGTAGTCATGGTGATGGTGGTTGCCCCGATGGCGGTTGCTTTCCCCCGGACTCACACTGGCCACGGCACACAGAGACCCGGCTAGTTCCCGCCACGCCCGGCTGCTGGCCGATTCCGTCCCAAACCCTGGAACGGGCCAATCGGCGTTCCCTGCTGGACGGAAGACACGATGGGTAATCCAGAACCGTGAACCAACCAGGTCCAGACCACGAGCCGGACTTCATCATCCAGGTGCCATTTTTTCTGGTTGTAAGACAGATCATTTTGGTAAAACAGCTGGCGAGGTGGTGAGAAAGTAGAACATTTTTACAGCATTTAAACACGGACCGAGCCGCGTGCACGACCCGCCCTGCTGCCGATGGAGCTTCTCGTGGAGAATGAATGGAGCTGGCAAATGTTTATTCTGGTTCTTGGAACCCTTTTAGAGCCAGAACAAAGTTCTCGCTTCTCGTGGAGGATAGAACAAGCCGTTTGTCTTGTGGAAAACAGATGTTTCTGAATAAATGTCCAAGTGAAACGGACCTGTCCACTGTGTGGAAACATCTGCAGAGTTTTGGGGCAGAAAAGTAGGAGACTGTTACTGTAGAGTAGGGAATGAGTTTCTAAAAAAGAAAAAGAAAAAAATCAACAAAATTAAGAAAAACATTTGAAAAACATTTACTCTGTTTGTTCTTGATGTTTATATAAATGTGAGGTTATTGTTTGAGGTTCTGACACCTTATTGTGTTCTGGAGTTTGACGTTCTGCCCTGCTTTTGTTGTTTGTGATCGGCCTAACAGCTGTCCTGCAGGTTTTCCATGTATCCCTGCTCCAACACACCTGGCTTCCATTAAATGGATCCAACAGCCAACAATGTTTTGC
Source organism: Telmatherina bonti (assembly GCF_933228915.1). Taxonomy (NCBI): domain Eukaryota; kingdom Metazoa; phylum Chordata; class Actinopteri; order Atheriniformes; family Telmatherinidae; genus Telmatherina; species Telmatherina bonti. The sequence continues at coordinate 38,879,034 of NC_136628.1, read as the reverse complement.
ACAATGACTGATTAGCTTGAGTCAGGTGTGTTGGAGCAGGGATACATAGAAAACCTGCAGGATTGTGGCCCCAGAGGACCAGAGCTGGACACCCTTGGCCTACTTCAGCTTAGTTTAATATTTTAGTTTATTGTTGTAGGACAGTCTAATGAGACATTAGTTATGATGTTGGTTGTTAAAACTTTGATGATTTTTTTTTCTTTCTTATTTTAATGTATTTATAATATTTATATCCCGTTACCCCCTGATGGATACCGTATTGTGGTCAGGGGGTTTGGTGCCTCAGTGACCCTAAGAACTATACCAGCAGGAGCTTTAGTTTCTGGTAGGACCCCCAGGTCTTTGGTTGGAGGTCTGACAGAATGCAATCCGTATCTCAAAGTGCTGGAAAACACTTATAAACAATAGTAACAACAAAAAGAGCTGCAGCATGACGTGCAGGCATGATGCATGCCCCCCATGAGCCTAGATCAGACCTGGTTGTTTCATCACATCCCATAACATGTGGCTTAATGCTGCTGTTATTACAACGGTGATGCGTTCACGGACCCGCTCCGTGTGTGTTTTACGTTCTGTGGGACAAACAGGATGTTTCTGGTGAATGCACATAAATATTAAACAACAGTCGCGAGGCGTTTGGCTTCTTAACAACGGAAATAAACACGGTGAGCGAAGCTCCGGTTCCGGACCGGCTGATCTGGACCCCGGATGGAGCCGGCCGGACGGGGGCATCCTCCCGGCTCCCCTCTTCCTTACCGGGGCCCTGCTCCGTCGGCGTGGCCCCACCGTCTCTGCAGCGCAGCACCAGCAGGAAGCGGACTGTCTCGCCCAGGTACAGGTGGCTCCTCCGGGGCAGCGTGCGGTACCGGGCCGGGTCCGACAGGTCCGTGATCGGAACCGCCGGGAAATACATGAAGTACTCGCACTGCGACTCCATCATCTGCACCATAGCGACGACCGGAGGAGGCTGAGCAAGCGGGACCAGGACCAGGAGTCAACGGACAGAGACCCGAACAATCAAACACTCACTTCCGGTTCCTACTTTCACAATAAAAGCCTCGTTAACGTCACACAGTGTTAAACTACAACCCAGCGGCCCCTAGTGGACGTTTTAGGGAACTGCAGCGCTGTTCGGGCCCAGGTTCCAGAAATACATAAAATACACAAACAAGCTTACAAATACATAACATTTGTTTTTTAAAAACCGACAGCATTATTTTAAAAATCTGTTTGATTTTTACCACTCTATTCTATTCTATTCTATTCTATTCTACAGTAATTTAGAAGACGCTTTTATCCAAAGCGACTTACATATGATTGAGAACAACACAAGCATGAAAGCAAACAGTAGAGGACATGGTAGGAAGGTGATAGTGGATTGTTTTTTTTTATTTGTTTTTTTTATTTTTTTATTTTTTTAACCAGTTGATGATTCTTCGATGTATTTTTAAAATTAAAATCTTTTGAAAAACAAGTTCATTTTACAGAAGAAAACAGTTCCATTTTTGTGTGTGATTTTTTCTTTTTACAAATTCTTCTCTGTTCTCACTGAATTTATGTATTAATTTAATTACAAACTTTAAAAAACAATGACAAAGGCTGCAGCAACAATACTACTACTACTAATACTACTACCACTCCTATTCCTACTACCACTACCACTACTACTGCTAATAATAATAATAATAATAATAATAATAATAATAATAATAATAATAATAAATATTCTGATTTCTCTAATAGAATAACCGATTAGTTGGATTAATTAAAAGAGAAGGTTTATTATTTACATTGAGTTATCAGCGGAGGTGCGTCTGTACGTCACGACGCACCTGGTGATGACGTTAGGAAAACGTCACGCTGACGTTTAATGACGGATCAACACGAGCCCGTGAAAACAAACAGGTGCAAGCTCGAGCCTTTTATTTTATCTCATTAGTTTATGCCAAGCGCCCACATTTAATTCAGTTTATTCCGTTTCTTTGTGGTTTTGTTTTGCAGACAATTGATCTATTCTTCATGAAAAGATGTTTGTCCTTTTTAAAAAAAAAAAAATTTAAATAAAGTTTTCAGCCAAAAAAAAAAAAGGAAGCCAGTTTTCCGTTATTTCACAGGTTTATGCTAACAGTGAACACAGCTACAACCCCTGAAACCGAGGATAAAAAGTCAACTGTTTCAATATGGTTTTTTATTCATAGCTGACAGGTTTAAGGAGTCAGAAAACCCTAGTTAAACTTCAGCTTTGTGAAGTTAGCTAAGAGTGTCATATGCTGATAACTCGATCTGCTAGCATCGAAGCTAGCAGCAGTAGCTAGCACATAAACACGGAGGGACTTTAGATAGATAGATAGATAGATAGATGACTGAATAATTATTTTCTGAAAATTTCCATTATCCTGAAAAGGCATCATCTCTCATCAGGAACCAGCTTTATGATGCCTTTTCAGGATTCATTCTCCTCTTCCAGCGTCTGTTCATGCACCAATAGGAAGTGGACTACCTGGCTCAGGTAGATGTGGCTCCGCTGCGGTAAAGTGGCCCTACAACATCCAGTAAGTATATATTTTTATTTATATCGGACTTTGGAGGATAAAAATGACAGTTTTTTCACAGTAAAGCACAAAAAACAACTGGAAACATTAAAGCAAACCTTATGGGCACGTCTTTCCCTTTCATTAGCTTTACTATATACGTATCTTATGAATCAAAGCTGTGGCATTGTGAGATAATTCCTACATAGATTTGTGGATCTTTAAGGAAATTGGCAGGTTAATACAGAGACTCGTGGAAGATGGTGAACAAAACTATTTCTGTCAGATATTTGGGAATATTAGAGATAAATCAAACTGTGTTGTGTAAGTGTTTTACAGGAATTTTTAACCTTTTTATAACCCTTTTTTAATAATGCCGGTTCTTGCACTCAAGGATTCTTCTGTTTTCATGCTCCTGAATCTGATTTTATTGTTAGCATGTTCTCTTCTGTAGTCCAAGTAAAAAACGAGAGCTGTATTTTAACATTTGACATGTTGTAGTTTCAAGTTTCTGGGGTTCATTCCTGAATAGGAGGACCCCGCAGTGTTAAAAAAAAAAAAAAAAAAAAAAAAAAAAGCACTTTGTGTATCAAATGGAGGGAGCTATTTTTACTTTTCACATGCAAAATTAGGTTAGTTATCGGTTAAGGCCCCCAGAAATGCCATCAAATGGTGAGTATAATAATAAACACTTGCATTTCAACAGGCCTTCGCATCACCTTCGGGGCTTGGACCTTATTTGTTATTTATTTATTCATTTTTAACCCTCTCCTGTCCAGCATCATAACATACAAAACAGCAGTCTCTGACAGATTTGCTCTGCCAAGGGAGACACATCATATATGGCACCCTTGATATTCTGAATATGTTTCAAAAGTTAATGTAAAACATAAATAAAAATGTATTTTAATCAGGCGGGCAGAGGGACCTCATATAGGGTCCTACTAAAGGGTCCTTAGAGGCAGGACCATAGACTGTATATACAAAGATGGGCGGAGCCTCTGTAACATCATCTGTAGGTTTCTGAAGAGCTGAATTGGATGGAGTTCCTACCATCACATCTTGGCAGGGGCATGCGTGTCATCTCTCCTGGAAAATACAAATATGGGCAAAGAGGTGGAGCTGAGAGGGGGGCTGTGAGCGTCATAGTTGGATGATTGACATCAAGTGAACTCCGAGCTTTCTGTAGCTAAGAGCTAACCGAGCTAACCCGGAGATAACAGGTGCTAACCAGCTAACGGAGGTAAGCGGGCTAAAGCTAAGTCACGTTGTTAAACGACTAAAAACCGCGGTTGTTCTACGTTCTTCTGACTTGAAGCGGGAGATCGGGTACCTTTCAATCAAAAGGACACGCCCCTAAATATGCCGAACTTCCAGATTAAATTACTTTTAAATGAAGGAGTTTCAATAAAATTCACTCCCCTGACAGTTGTCATGAATTTAACCTGACCTATTAAACCTAAATGTTTTTTGTAGCAGGCTTTAAACATGTTTATTTCTGCTGTAAACATGTTAATTTAGGCTGTTAACATGTTTATTACTGCTGTAAACATGTTTATTTCTGCTGTGAAGTTGGTCTTTTGTAACATGGGAGTCTGTGGGGATTTACTCTGTTTTGGAGCGCCTAGTGGATGAAGGGGGAACTGCAGTTTTTGGTTTGACTTCTAACTGCTGCAGGCTGCTGACTGGGCAGGACGCTGAAGCAGGAAGCTCAAAAAGTGATGTTGTCATTGGATGGACACATGCAGCACAAGAGAGCCGTCAGTAAGTATATGATAAAACATGAATGGCTTTATGCCAGTTCTCAGCGGGGTGTAAAATGATTACTGACATGATGGCTAGCGCTGACATGTGGATGTACACATGTCCAGGCCTGTTAAATGAGTTTATTTTTTAATATACTTCTGTTGAAGCATGGTTGAAAAGCAGTGTCTGACTTTCTTTGGTTACAGTTCATAAATTTTATTTAATATTGCTTTTGTCAGATTCAACTCATTTCTGTGACCATTGTGAGTTTTTCTTTCATTGGACCGAAGGGGTACCAACAATTTTATCCTCGTGTGTAGGTGACTCAAAATGAATAACAAAATCCGTTCTTGTTTCATGGGCTAATGCTACCACGCTAACGTTAGCCAGTGTTCATCAAATCAAGTCATTCATAAGTTAATGTTTGCTCAGGTTAGCTAGATAATATCAGCTGTATCTAGATTAGATAGAGAACGTTTCTAACAACCGTGTGAACTTGTCTTTAATGGCAGCTCAGATTAAGTGGCTGAATGCCACTGCCCAGCCAGGCAGCTAACACAATACAGAAGTGGGATAATAGTGTCATGATTTAAGTTGCTACTGTGTGCTAACGCTATGTTAATCTGCAGACAATGAAGAGAAAGCCCTCCAAGGATATGTCGTCATAGTTTGTTAAGAGACAAAGTTTCAGGAGATCAGCACAGGGATTCAGATAGACAGCCAGAGAGAGTCTCCTGAAGGTAACTTAAATCGAGCCAATTCCCTGACTTCAAACATCACTTGAGCTACATTTATTTATCAGAACAATATCGCAGAGTTTATAAAATCTTATTTCTTCAGCTTTATTTATAGTTTAATGTTGAGTGTGATGCCATGTTGACAAGAACTTTTCACATTAAATATAATTCTTACCTGTATCCATTCAACAGGAGAGGGCTCTGAGTGCTGATAGTTTAAATATTATATCCTGATGTTGTAATGTGAGGTCTGTAGTAACACTCAGAAGATAAATGCAGCAGGCTCTTTTCTTTCCAAATGATGATCAATCAAAGTCATTGATTTATTTACGCTTATCTTTTACAGTAGCAGGCTCAGAGTCTGAGGATTCTGACCCCTTTAGGCCTTGAACTTCCTATGAACCTGCCCGTGGTCTACCAGCTGAGGATGAAGTGTTAATGGTAAAATTAAATAAATGTTGCATATTTTACCCTTCTTTCCCTCTTTCCTATCTTTTTATACAACTCCAATCCCCTTCAAATAAACCATTCAATGCCTGATATAACTCATTTTCATTCTTCTGTATCCCTCCTACAGGACCGGGATCAGAACAGCTGAATTCTGACCAGCCCAGGCCTCCAGGTGGTGGACCTGTTCATGGACCAGTAGGTGAGGAGGATGTTGTCCTGATGGTGGAATTAAGATAAGATAAATTTATTTGCATACCGCTTTTCATAGACACAAGGTCACAGAGTGCTTCATAACAATAAAAACATTTAGACGTTTGGAGAAACCCAACAGTATAAATACACAGCAGTGTCACAGTCTATTTGGAGCTAAAATGTTGCCTGATCAAATATGTTTTAAGAGGTTTTTAAAAGCATCTACTGAATCCAGAGAGCCCAGATCCTGGGGAAGCTTTAAAAGAATGGTCTTCCGGGTTTTAAAACGGGTTCGTGGAACCATCAACATGTGTTTCCTGGTCGACCTCAGACTTAGATCCGGACTGTAGGGCTTCATTAAGTCCTTGATGAAACTAGCCCTGTCCATGCAAGGCTCGGAAAGTAAGAGCCAAGATTTTAAAACTAATATGATATTCAACCAGAAACCAGTGAAGGGACTTTAACACAGGTGTGATGTGGGCTCTCCTGCTGGTTCAAGTCAAAAGCCTCGCTGCTGAGTTTTGCACTGTCTGAAGACGAGTCAGTGCTTTCATGTTAAGGCATGTGAACAGGCGGTTGCAGTAGTCTAATCGTGAGGACACAAAACCAACTGTCTTGAATGATGGTCTAATGACATGGCCTCATTGAACCCTGAGGTTTCTCAGCTTGGCTGAAGAGCTCAGGATGCCTAAATGTTCCTTTATGTTGGGGATTTCACTGTCTGGACCAATGATTAGTGTCTCGGTCTTATCGGAGTTAAGTTAAATTGATGTTTAGCAGCTCATTTCTGGTCCCGTCATATTTGTATTATTACTGCTTTTCTCTGTCATTCCCGACATATCCCAGTCACAGGCAGATGGCCCAAAACAGTCACACCTGTAGTTTTACCCCAGGACCTTGTATCACGACAGGAGACGGGGCTTCAGTTACTAGTGGTTCTCCATTCATACGTGGTTGGAGTACTCACAACTTACAAACTCTTCCTACTGCTATGCGTGTCGCCATTTTAGTCTCCCCAGCTCAGGAGATACAGTTTTCACATCAGAGTGTTTTGGTGTAGGAGAATACAAGGACCCAAGTACAGATAAGTAGTTGGATGCAAGTAAGGGTTTCATTGTTTTCCTCGGCAGAATGGTGGGGGGGCAGGCAGGCAGGCAGGCAGGCAGGAAAGAATCTCACTCTGGTGGGAAAAGGGCAAGGGATAAGTTTGGCAGGAATACTGAGAATGTCCGAGAGCTGTTACCACTGGTGAAACAACGTTCAAGCGATGACTGGAGGACTGAGCCGGGCTTTTATCTCGCGGTTGCTGATTGCCAGATGAGGACTCGGTGCGGACCTAGTTGCCAGGGAAACAGGCACACCCACAGCAGCACACACCAGAGCAGGTACCACAACACAGAGGGGTTTAAAAATAGGAAAAACATTATGTTCCGAAATGGGGCAACTGTGGTGCAAACTCTGAGCCCCATTGTAATGCAATGTTTGCATTGGGCAGAGTACAAGATGACACTTGAAAGTGAGCGCTCTCTGCCAGCCTCAGTGAATGCAGGGTATGAGAAACTAGTGAAAGAAGGCCTAGAATATATAAAAAGTCCAGCAGACGCTTTGCTTCTCACAGCCACATAAAATGTAGCATATAGAAGGAAAACAGCTAAACTTAAGGGCACAATAAAGAGAATTTTTTATTGCTATAATGGAACACCCATCAAATCAAATCAAATTTAATTCAATTCAATTCAGTTCAATTCAATTCAGTTCAGTTCAGTTCAATTCAATTCAGTTCAGTTCAGTTCAGTTCAATTCAATTCAATTCAATTCAATTCAATTCAATTCAGTTCAGTTCAATTCAATTCAATTCAATTCAATTCAATTCAATTCAATTCACTTCAATTCACTTCACTTCACTTCACTTCAATTCAATTCAATTCAATTCAATTCAATTCAATTCAATTCAATTCAATTCCAATCAAAGAAACTTTATTTTCTCCCTGGGATTTAATTCAAAGTTCAACCCAGCTCGTCCAAGGTTGGACATACAGACATTTAACATTTATGACAGATTTACAGATCTGAACTGAGCTTAGGCTCCGCAGCCAGTGATACCGGTTCTCAGTGGGAGTTGCGTTGGCCCAAGGCCGCTGGGAAGCCGAATCCAGATATGATTGTTGTTTGGGTTCCAGGTGAGGAAAACGGTCGAGTCCGGTCAACGCAGGAGTCTGCGCGCTGCTTGCTCGGCACATTCTGTTGCAGAGTTTCAGGCAGCCTGCCAGTTGTTGTTTCATTCTGTTTACGTTTCCTTAACGTTCTACCTTCACAGAATGGACGATAACTGTAAGTGTTTGACTGCAACTTTATTGAACAACTGGCTTAACACGTATTCCTGCATACAGCCCTAGCCTGGGGAGGAGTTTCACTACAAAGTCTCCCTCCAGGAACATGTAACAACAAACGTTCCGCTTGTCACAGTTGCTGTCAGAATCTCACGGGTCTTCAGGTAGATCAGGACTCCGCCAGCACCAATCAGCAGAATCCCGATCACTAATAATCCAAAGATGTAAACATCCTCCACGTCCTCAGACCACAGAACTGCCAGATATATCGGTCTCCATCTGGCCCATGAGTCCTGAACGTATCCAGCCGGAAGCGTCCCCTCAGGACATGCGGGCTCCCCTCTGCCCGATCTCCAGGATGAGAAAATTTGATGGATTGCGTTGAGAGACCAGCCGATCAGATCCATGGTGTAAAAAATTTGAGGAAAAAGATGTAAAGTGAGGTTCTGAGTCAGACAGGACCAGTGCTTTAAGGGGGCCGGTACGCAGCGGTACGCGGCACTTTTTAATTTTATCCCTTTGCGTACCGTGACTTTTTCTTTTACAGTGTAGTGCGTACCGGTACTACTTTTTACAGCGTATGGTGCATACCAGGACTTTTACCGGCTTTCTTCAGCAATCAGTATACCCTCCTACGACTTCACCACATTTTACAACTTATTTTTGTTGATTTTAATTTAAAAAAAAAAAAAAAAAAAGTTGCGTCAAAAGAAATGTATTGTTAAGACCGGTTTAGACGCAGAATGCTTGTTGTAGCGTCACGCCGCACGTCACGTTGTTCACTCGCTTCTGTGTTTACATTGAAGTGGACGCTCTTTGAATGAGAGAAAAGGTGGAGGAAAAAACTATGGCAGCTGTAATGTTACAAACTGGAGCAGAGTTGAGTGATGACAGTAGTACTACTTAACAGTCATTTACTACATCAAACCATGAAGGTCAGATGCTGCAAACTAAGTGTACCGCTGGTCAGTATTTTGAGTTTTTGAAGATTATTTCTAGATTAAAGATAATGTAGTATTGCTAAGGTGCATGGACGAGGCCTGAAGCTGGGAAAACATATCTGACAGAGGAATAGTGTAATAGTACTACACTGTTAAACCAGTCTGGTAATAAGCTAAATAAGTCTAAATGTAGAACTTTTTATGTTTTTAACCCTTTCATGCATAGTGGCCCTGTAGTGGGGACATATTTACAAGCTTTTTTCTGCATATTTATGAATGAGGATGGTATTTTTGTAAATAAACCACTTTTTTTTCTTTCTTTCTTTTTTTTTTTTTTTTTTTTTTTTTACAAAAAAGTGAAAAATGTTTCCATGTTTTTATTATTAATTTATGCATGAAAGGGTTAATGAACTTTAAGTTGATGTATTTAGTTTTCAGTGTTATTGTCCAGCAGTGAGGCTTGAAATTCATAAAAGTGTCTCCATGGCACTTTGAATTTGGCAAATGTGGATCTGATTTAGAACTTGCTGTGTTTATTTTTTGTCATTTCTGTGCTTTAAAACTATTAATCTACAGATCAATTTATAGATCTACATATAAATATCACTCATGGTTTTGTCCCATATTTGCACGACAAACTGACAGCAAGTCATTAAGGGAGTACCACCACTTTGTTCCACTTAAAGCACTGGACAGGACAAAGTAGCAGGCCAGAGTGGGAGGGAAGAAACAGAAAAGCAGAGAGAAGCGTCCGCCTTTGCTGAGAGCAGAGTCAGGAAAATCTCAATTTAAAGCATGATCCCAAAATTAAATAAAAGATGACTAGAACCAAAAATGCAACCTACCTGGGCCATCGTACACAGAATGAAATGCTTGATTTCTTGGCTGTTATGGTCAGGACCGAAATAACATATACTTGCATGTTTGGTGAAGTCCATTATCTGTCAGTCTACACAGTCCACCGGATTTTAATGCCAATTCTATTTAAACTTAGATTTAATTAACAAAATATTGTCACTGTGTGAAAGTTCCTGTTGACAAGATGTCAATTCCATAAAAGTATTGTTGTAGAAATAATTTGGAAAGGATGTTAGGAGTACCTGTGTCATATCTTCTGAGATGAAAAGTGATATTGGTTCATTGCTGTAACAAGGTGGCTGAAAATGTTCAGACTCTTGTGTTAGTTGAGATCACAGTTAAAACTCTGCACCTGCAGCTGAGATGCAGCATGAGGACGGGTCTGATGGTGTGGTCTCTGAGGCCGTAGATCAGGGAACTCAGACATTTGGGAGTTATAATGACACAAATATAAAGAAGAATCTGGATGTTAATAGCAAAAACCCTTTCCAGGTTTTTGGAGAGAAAAGCGAGCAGTGAACTGTGTACAGTCGAAGACATAGTGAGGCCCAGCTGCAGCAGATGCAGTAGCAGAGTCTTACGAGCCCTCTTAGCTGAAGCTTTGTCTGTGGAGGCTGATTTAGCTGCTATAATAATACCAACATAGGAGAACGTGACACTTACACCTGCTAAAGCAAAGAGAAAGTAAGTGGAGGCTTTGTCATAAATCTTAGACACCAGATCAAGAAGCAGACTGTCTTTTCCACAAAAGTCCTTCATCATCATGTGCTGCAAATCTTTAAAGTTATCCTTCAACATCAATGTCAGCTTTGTTATGAAATTGAGTGAACCTATGGCCCAGATTACACAGATAGCCACCCTTGTGTTTCTGATGGTGACGATGGCAGCGTGCCTCAGTGGATAGCAAACGGCTATGTACCTCTCCAGACACATTACCACCAAAGTGAGAGGTGAGATTAAGTGTGACAGAGTAATTAGTGCTGTTAGGACACAACATTCTGTGTACAACAGCACTACTTGTGCAGCAGACAGTAGAAACATGACCTGACTCTGTAGCAGCTGCACAGTGTCTGCAAACAGAAGGTTGAACAGAAGAATATAGCGAGACGTCTCCTGAAACACTGCTTTACTCCTCAAAGTGAACAACATGATCACATTAATGAAGAGAAAGATGCAGCATGGCAGTGTTGTCACAACGGAAATTAACACCAGTCCCACCAGTCCCTGTCTCTGGATCCCAGCAGTGCTGTTGGTCTGATTCACGAAGAACATTTTAAACATTAAATTCATTTCAGTTTTAAACACAATGAGAGAATATTTCTTAACATATTCAGAGTCCTGCAGACAAACCCATCATGTCCTCCGACCAGCGTTGTTCTAGTCGGTTCTCTTTACTTCCACTTACTATTTATCTTACCTGTCTGTCCTTACCCCGCACTCCCACCCCCAGATGAAATAATTCCTCAGTGCTGTTGACATGGCTGAATTCAACATGCTACAGAATGATTTGAGATGTTTTAAGAGATTTAAGGTCCTTGAAAAGTCTTGAAGTCCTGAAGTCCTGAAGACGAGAGATCATTTCACCAAAATGACTAAACTTTAATAAACTTTAAACTTTATCAGTGTGTAAGAAATCTGGGTTTCCTTTTTTATTCTGAGCTGGATTTCATTACTGTTGAGAAATTGACTTTTTTCCACCTCCCCAGTTCTCGGCAAGATCTTTTACGTTGGAAATCCATAATCACACACTCATGTAAAAGTTTAAATATTTATTTACAAGTTCCGAAATATACAATACGGATCCAGGTTCAGAGTTCCTCTCCCTGTTGCAGACAGAAGTGGGTCGGCTCAGGTAATCTGAGGTCTGAACCCTGACTATATGTCCCTGCAACCCAGCTCCTCATTCCCTGCAGCTGGTTTACTGTGTATTGCAGGAACTCCACAACCTAGAAGGGAGTAGAGCTGGTTGAGCTGAAAATAAATAGTTTCTTTTTAATAAATTAATTATATCTCAGTTTGTACTTCTAAGGATTTTGTACCTTTCACTGTGAAGAGACTCATATTAAGTTCACAAACACATCAGACTTGTATAGAAGGAAACTGATTAATACAATAGTAAAAGTAAATATAGGGTTAAAATTGCTGTTCTTGCAGAACAGCAGTGTGAATGCTTTCATGCTGAAATGCTTGAACTGTAATGCTAAACTGTAATGCTCATAGGCGTAGAAAGTTTGAAGGTTGTGAAATGAGTGCAAGACAGTTGAACATGGCTGAAAAACGAGTGAAAAACAGTTAAAAATGGCAGAAATGTCCTTGTTGAAGCCTTTAGCTGAAATAACTATGAAGATGAAGCAAGCAGTAAAAGTCTTGAAGCCTGAAATGGTGTTTAAAAGGATTAAAAAGTGTTGAAAGTTGAACTGAAAACAGTGAAAGACAGTTCAACATGGCTGAAATGTCTTTGTTGAAGCCTGTTGAACTGAAAAGTGCGGAAAACAGTATAACATGGCTGAAATATCATGGCTGAAAGCCTTTCGCTGAAGTGTACAAGCCATGAGTACAAGTGATGAAGCCTGAAATGGTGTTTAAAAGGGGTGAAGAGGGTTAAGTTGAACTTAAATGAGTGCAAGACAGTTGACGACGGTTGAAAAATGAGTAAAAGACAGTTAAACTTGGTTAAAATGTTCTTGTTGAGGCCTAAGCTGGACAGGAGACATAAACAGCTCTGTATTAACAGTGCTGAATCATCACTGAACACCTTTGACCTATTAGTTGTCATGACAACGGCCCCTCCCTTCACTCACTGCAGTTCCAAAATGACACGCTGGGGCTGAGAGGGGGAGACTTTTTGCTGCGCAGACCCTCTGTGAGCCTTCCAAACTACTCAACGTTACACAAAAACCGTAAGAGATATCAAAATAATTCTTTCACCGTGAGCGGCAGAAGGGTTTCAGGAACACAGGGATGTAATTTATTTTATCCTAGAGTGAACTGAATTTAAATGACAGCGAGCGGAGAGGTCATGTTTCCTTTCTCTATGGCAGCTTGAATGGGGAAAAAGCAGACTTTAGGTCGCTTGGAGCGCCGTAGTTCAAAATCTGTAGGTCACAGCTCTTTCATTCTTGGACTGAGTTAAAGCCAACAAGATTTCCAAGGTTTTGATGTATAATTTGTGTCTGTAGGGCAAAAGCCTAAGGAGTTATGAGAATTTGTTCGTGCATCAGAAAATTTAAAAAATTTAGAGTGGAGCTAGAATTCAATTCAATTCAATTCAACTTTATTTATATAGCGTCAAATCACGGCAATGCCATCTCAAGACGCTTTACAGACAGAGGGGAAAACATAATGAAGGCCAATTCATAACAGCCTATATAAGGAAACCAACAGATTGAGTTGAGTCCAACTCAATCTCCCATCCTGAGCAAGCACACTGGCAACAGTGGGAAGGAAAAAACTCCCTTTTAACAGGAAGGAAACCTCCGGCAGAACCCGGCTCAGGACAGGCAGCCATCTGCCTCTGCTGTGTGGGGGGAAGAGGACAGAAAGACAACAGACAACAGGAACTGCTACTCCCGGCCAGGGAGACCTGCTGAGACAGGAGACATACATGTTAATGATGCAACACTGTTATGGGGGGGGGGGGGTAAAAGAAAGCGATAAAGAGAAAGAAGCTCAGTGTATCAGGAAATGTCCCTCAGCAGTCTAAACCTATAGCAGCATAACTAAGGGATGCTAACCATCCCTAGCTATAGGACTTATCAAAAAGATAAGTCTTCAGCCTAGTCTTAAAGGTGGGGAGGGTGTCTGCTTCCCTAACACTAACTGGGAGCTTATTCCATAAGAGAGAGGCCTGATAACCAAAGGCTCTGCCTCCTGCTCGGCTCTTTGAGACTCTAGGAACCACAAGTAAGCCTGCAGTCTGCGAACGAAGTACTCTGCTTGGTATATAAGGAACAATGAGGTCTTTGATATATAGTGGTGCCTGGTTGTGGAGGGCTTTATATGTAAGGAGAAGGATTTTAAATTCTATTCTAGATTCAACAGGCAGCCAATGAAGAGAGGCTAAAACTGGAGAAATATGATCTCTCCTGCTGGTTCTGGTCAGGACTCAGAATTCTGGATCAGCTGAAGGGTTTTCAGGGCATATTTAGGACAGCCCAGTAATAGAGAGTTACAGTAATCTAGTCTTGAAGTAACAAAAGCGTGAACCAGTTTTTCTGCATCACTCTGAGACAGAATGTCCCTAATTTTGGCTATATTACATAAATGAAAGAAGGCTGTTTTAGTAACCTGCTTAATATGTGGGCCAAAGGACAGGTCAGGGTCAAATATTACTCCAAGGTTTCTCACTGTAGCACTGGAAGCTAAAGTAATGCCATCCAGGTTCATTACAAAACCGGAAAATTTAGCTCTGAGTTTTTCAGATCCAACGAGAATTACTTCAGTCTTATCTGAGTTTAAGAGGAGAAAATTTCTAGACATCCAAGTCTTTATGTCTATGAGACAATTTTGTAGCCTATTGGGCTGATTTGTTTCATCTGGTTTAAAGGATAAGTATATTTGAGTATCATCTGCATAACAATGAAAGTTTATTCCATGCTGTTTAATAATTTTGCCTAAAGGTAGCATATATAGCGTGAAGAGTATTGGTCCAAGTACAGAACCTTGAGGAACTCCATGACTTACTGTAGTTTGGGAGGAGGACTTGTCATTTACATGAACGAACTGAAGTCTATTAGATAAATATGATTTAAACCAGGTTAACGCTGTACCTGTAATTCCAATCACCTGTTCTAGTCTTTGTAACAGAATGTTATGATCGACTGTATCAAATGCAGCACTAAGAGCGATGAGAGCGAAAAGTGATCGGCAAAAAAGTTGAACGATTTTATTTGTGATATTTCGAAAACGGTTGAAGATATCAAAAAGTTGAATAGAAGTTTTATAGCTGAATTTCTTGTGACTTGGTTAAAGTTCGAACGGTGTTTCGAGCTGAAAGTATGCTGAAGTTATAAAGGCTGAAAGAGTTTAATGTTTTTGTGGAATTCCCATTCATTTCAATGAGAGCTGAAAATCAATAAAATGACCAATAATTTGAAATTGGTTGAAGATATCAAAAAGTTGAATAGAAGCAGGAATGAGCTGAACGTTTTGATACCAAATTTATTTGAATCGGTTGAACACAACTGAAGTTATTACGCGCCGAAAAAGGTACGGAAGAAGTAAGAATAAATAGAGAATAATAATATTGTGTGAATGCTTAAAAGCATTCACACAATAAAAATAAATAGATAATAATAAAGAAAAACAGGAAAACTATT
Organism: Telmatherina bonti; assembly: GCF_933228915.1. Classification (NCBI taxonomy): domain Eukaryota; kingdom Metazoa; phylum Chordata; class Actinopteri; order Atheriniformes; family Telmatherinidae; genus Telmatherina; species Telmatherina bonti. The sequence continues at coordinate 38,863,931 of NC_136628.1, read as the reverse complement.
GTGTGAATGCTTAAAAGCATTCACACAATAAATATCAACAATATATTCCTTTGCCACACATGCTACAAATGTCTCAAAAACAGGATTTTATCATGTTAAAAACATCACCATTATGGTACCTGCCTGTGAAACAGCCTGCCTGAGATTTGCCATCATGGACCTAATGGTGTATTGGCGATCTGGTACTTTGGGTCTCTACAGCAGCTGGTGAGCAGCTGTAATAGAGCATATATGGACCAGTAAATCCAGTTCCTTTCAGTTCAGCTCCATCTTCACCAGGAAGGACCAATGCAGAGTTCACATCAGTGCAGACACTTCACTGATCCTCCTGTTGATCTCCTACTCCATCCTTCCTTCACTTCCAAACAAGACGAATATACAGTAAGTCCTCATTCCCAGCCCAGAGAGAATACTCCACTCTTTTTCAAATCAGTACCATGGTCTTGGCTGTGAATCGCTCCAGTGAGAGCTGGAGATCACAATCTCGTGTACTCAACAAAACTACATCATCTGCAGAAAACAGAGATCCAATTCTAAGTCCACCAAGTTGTACCCCTCAACAAGTAGACCGATCCTAGAAATTCTGTTTTGACTGGGATGATGTCCTGAAGAAAATCCACAAGATGTATGTTTTATTGAATTTAAAGTGGTCCATAGATTACACTTTAGCAAGTCCACATTGGCTAAGATCTGCCTGAATGTTGATGCCACCTGTGATAGGTGCAAATCAGCGGAAGCCACTTTGAGCCATATTTTTTTTGACATCCATCCATCCATTTCCTGCCACTTATCCGGGGTCGGGTCGCTGGGGCAGCAGCCTAAGCAGGGAATCCCAGATTTCCCTCTCCCCAACCACATTTGCCAACTCTGCGGTGGTATCCCAGAGGTTCCAAGGCCACCTAAGAGATATGATCCCTCCAGCCTGTCCTGGGTCTTCCCCAGGGTCTCCTCGCAGAGGAACGTGCCTGGAACACCTCACCAGGGAAGCGTCCAAGAGGCATCCTGACCAGATGCCCGAGCCACATCAACTGGCTCCTCTCAATGCGGAGGAACAGCGTCTCTAATCTCAGCCCTTCCCAGATGACCAAGCTCCTCACCCAATTTGCTTTATAATTGCTTTTCACGTGTTTAGTTGAAATGGTCTTTTAGTTTAATACGCTGGGTTGAATCCACCTCCTCTTGCACGTTCCAGTGGCCAGAGTCTGTCTACATGATTTATCTTCTCTTCCAAACTATTTAAAAGACTCCCCACCCTCAGGTTGGTACAATCCCAAGGAAATGATGGACATAACATCACTAGTTGATCATCCGTCAAATGACACATACACGGTTCAATCACCTGCTTTCTACTGTGAGAAAGATGGATGATACTTCTCTATTTCATGTAATAAAGCTGAAATAACAGCTCAGGTATTCAGGCTTTATGCTTAGGCATGATAAAAAAAAAAGAAAAAGGGCAAGGAATATTAGCGATGAAGGTATAAGCAGACTTTTCCCCATTGGATACATTTAATAAAGTTTCATTAATGTTTCTGACAATCCTGGAGAGTTTAACAATCGTGGAGACTTTAACGTGGACAATGAAAGCTCAGAAATACAGAGGGAGACCGAGGGCTTGTGAGCATCAGGGCCACAATCCAGGATGAAACATCCAAGCTCCATGAATACATCAGGATGAGTGCCCAGAGGAATGAAGCGCCTAGTGAATGTGAATAGACAAAGTTTTGTATTTATGGAATCTGTCCTTTAATAGTTCCCGTCCTACCTCACAGGAAGATCCTTCAAAGTATCCTGGTGAGGGGAAGTGTCCAGATTGCATGGGTTGAAAACAGGGGTTCCTCAGGGATACACTATACACCTCCTCACTGGGGGGGGGGGGCTTGTAGGCCTCTCCAGATCTCCATCTAACCATAAAACCACTGGGTCTCGGATAAGACAACATCACTCCAGTCTTCTACAGTCCAGTTCCTGTGGTCTACTTCAAACCTCTTTGCTTCTCACTGAATAGGGTGAGTTTTGCATGACTCCATCCTGCCTGTAGGACCTAGTTTCCAACTGTTCCTGCAATTCTCATCACTCTGGTTTCAGGTTTGCTGTTGTGTTGGTCAGCCAATGGTTCTGAGTGAGGAGTTGGTGGTCTTCACTTTCACTCCACAGTTGTTTCCAGTGTGTGTTAAGCTGTCAGGACAGGAGGATTACCTGTAATGCGTTGCATTCCTACGACTCTCTGTATATTTTCCAGAGAGGTGGAACATCAGCTGGATTGCCATAGAGGCCAATATCTTGACCTCTTCCCCCCCAATGATCCTGAAGAATGTGCTTCATAGTTTAAACAGGTATTTAGTTAGTCGACAAAAAGACCTATTGCTCTAAACAAGGACCCCATTCCTGCTTCTTATACCAGGTTTCACAGGAAGTAACATCTCTTTTCAACTAGTCATTGCAGTATGTCGGATTGGTCTGATTGACCTAGTCAAAGGACAACAGAGAAGTTGGATTGTTCAGGTCAGATATTAGGGTACCCTTCCCAGCTTGCATGTTTAGAAACACTAAAAAATTATCTCGGCCCGCACCAGTTGGTGGAAAGGACATTATGCTCTTATCTGTCTTCTACTGGACAGGAGGACTGATGTTCATTAGACATGTCCTCTCTGTCTTCTTTTTCATAAGGAATAAAAAATCCTGCATGCAACAGCAGCATTTAACAATTTCTGTAGTTAAAATTTATTTAAATTACAGTTTGGTTGCTTGTTTCCCAACAACTAGCTTGCGAAATTTTCAAATATATTAAAATGTTGTGAGTAATCAAAAAAAAGTGATAAGTAAAGGTCTACAGAACTTTTCAAATGATGTAATTTTTGTAATAGAAATATTGTTTTGTAGTTTGACCCGGTCTCCTGATAATTCATTTAGCTTCATTAAATATTAAAACAGGTATTCCTTACTGGATTACATGCATACTGGCGCAATTAGCTCACATGTTGACCTCTGGGACCTGAAGACTCATGTTAGAGACACAAAGTATGACAAAGTTTTGTAAAGATGAAAAGGTTAAGATGATAAAACTTTAAACAGTTAGCCGTTTGGACCCGTTTCCTGCCACCAAAATATTCTGACATCTAAAAGGAACATAAACTGCATATGCTGGTTCTTATCATTAGGCCCGAGCACCTTGGCGGTGCGAAGGCCTATTGTAATTGCAGTGTTTATTATTATTATTAGGCCCGAGCACCTTGGCGGTGCGAAGGCCTATTGTAATTGCAGCGTTTATTATTATTATTAGGCCCGAGCACCTTGGCGGTGCGAAGGCCTATTGTATTTGCAGTGTTTATTATTATTTTTATTCGGACACTTCGCGTGCTTTTTTGGAGGCCTGAACGTGCTCGAAAACTCACCAAATTTTGCGTACCCCCCCAAGGGAATACGAAAAATTTGATATTTTGAGGTGCTCCAGAATGTTTGGGCGAAACTGAACGAGAGCGCCACCTATTTTAGGTGCCCCGCCACTGCATGTCGTTAATCTTTATGAAAATTCATACACATGATCTACATGCTAGGGCGAACAAAAAATCCTCTTAATGTCACGGTGAAATGTCGACAGGAAGGCGGCCATTTTAGGTCAAAGTCAATATTTTGGCGTTTTAGCACCTCGCATTTTAACGAACTCGTCCTAGAGCTTTTATCCCACTGAGCCACAAATTGCTCAGGATGTTCAGGAGACATGTGTGATTAAATGTTGTGTTATTTCTTCTAATAGGAGACTTAGTTTACGAGGGGCAGGGCCTCAAAGTTTGATGTCTCGCCATGAAAAATTAAACGGATATAACTCCCACATAAAGCAACATTTCTGCAACAAATTTGCTAGATATGATGGCAGTCCCCTCCTACAGAGTTCTATATGTCAATATTTTGATTGTGAAATAGCCACGCCCCCTGGAGGTCGAAAGTGTTGTTTTTTGCTCACACACCCATAACTCTGGCTTGGTGGACACCACATGGCCCAAATTCACTCAGGCATCACAAAACATGTTGGTGAAGAGATCTGGTAAAGGACGTTGCTCTGCGCTGCACGGCGTGCCCGTGACGCCATGGCGAAGTTCTATGCGGCGGCGTGACATCATAAATCACTATAAAATTGTCAATTTTTATCTGATCACCCTAAAACTTATAGGGATTAATAAGGGATCAGTCCTGAAAAGATTATTGTGACCATTGCTGGTCTAGACCTAAGCTCCGCCCACTTACAACAGGAAGTGGTTTTTTCCACGTTTGAGGGTCATGCTTCTAAGCAAATGGTCCCAAACACTTGAGACTCCTCCAAAACATGTCAAACCCTTTCATGATGCCACAATAAAAACCTCAAGTCGCTACGCTAAACGGGACATGGCGAATGGCGGTCCAACGCCATGAAACAGGAAGTACCTGTGACCAAGCCATGGAACCTTGGACCGCCACCATACTTGTCATGACTGATGACAGTAAGGCCCTGAACTAAGCCCCATTGAAACATTATGGAATAAATGGAGCATGTCTCCATAGCGCCCCCTACAAAATTTCAATCAATCAGCGCCGCCCACTACATGGACCGACATGAAAAAAATTCAGCACAGTTGTAGAAGCTTCCAGTACCTTCAAAAAAGTCTCCTGGACATATGGGCTAAATTCAACAGGAAGTCGGGCATTTAGAAAAAGGTGCCATTTTTGGGGTCATTTCTTTGCCATGCATTTTAAACAACTCCTCCTAGGGATATTGTCCAACTGACACCCAACTTGCACAGGATGCTCAGGAGGCATGTGTGATTTAAAGTTGTGTTATTTCTTCTAATAGAAGATTTAGTTTAGGAGGGGCGGGCCCTCAAAGTTTTATGTCTTATTAACAAAGACTTATTGCTAAAACTCCCACATAAAACAACATATCAGCACAGGAATCGACCCATTTGATGCCAGTCCCAAGATGAACAAAATCTACAATGCAATAATATGACTCTGAACTAGCCCCACCCCTTGGCAACAACAAGTGTCTGATATCATGAACCAGGAAGTACCTGTGACAAAGCCATGAAATTGTTGATCTTCACCATACTTGCCATGAGTCATGACAGTTATGTCCTTAATAGAGTAAAATTACAATATAGTGGAGAAGATCGTAAATGGCTCCATAGCGCCCCCTACAATATTTCAATCAATCAGCCCCGCCCACTACATTGACTGACATGGATATGATTCGGGAAACTTGTAGACCCTCCCAGTACCTTCAAAAAAGTCTCTTGGACATATGGGCTAAATCCAACAGGAAGTCGGCCATTTTGAAAAGGGTGCCATTTTTGGGGTCATTTCTGTCATTTTCTTTGCCATGCATTTGGAGGAACTTGTCCTAAGAATTTTGTCCAACTTTAACCCAAATGAGTCAGGATGCTCAGGAGGCATGTGTGATTTAAAGTTGTGTTATTTCTTCTAATAGAAGATTTAGTTTAGGAGGGGTGGGCCCTCAAAGTTTTATGTCTCATTAACAAAGACTTATTGCTAAAACTCCCACATAAAACAACATATCAGCACAGGAATCGACCCATTTGATGCCAGTTCCATGATGAACAAAATATACAATGCAATAACATGACTATGAACTAGCCCCACCCCTTGGCAACAACAAGTGTCTGATATCATGAACCAGGAAGTACCTGTAACAAAGCCATGAAACCTTTGATCTTCACCATACTTGCCATGAGTCATGACAGTTATCTCCTTAATAGAGTAAAATTACAATATAGTGGAGAAGATTGTAAACGGCTCCATAGCGCCCCCTACAATATTTCAATCAATCAGCCCCGCCCACTGCATTGACTGACATGGATAAAATTCACCACACTTGTAGACCATTCCAGTACCTTCAAAAATGTCTCTTGGACATATGGGCTAAATCAAACAGGAAGTTGGCCATTTTGAAAAAGGTGACATATTTGGGGTCATTTTGTCATTTTCTTTGCCATGCATTTTGAGGAAGTCCTCCTAAGAATTTTATCCAACTTTAACCCAAATGAGTCAGGATGCTCAAGAGACATGTGTGATTAATAGTTGTGTTATTGCTTTTAATAGGGGATATCATTTAGGAGAGGCGGGGCAGCAAAGCAGATGTGATGCAACGAAAAGGAAAACTGACATAACTCCCACAAAAAACAACCAACCTGCACCAAATTTGCTACAGATGATGCCAGTCATATCCTTCACATTTGTGCATGGCAATAAATAGATTATAAGTTAGCCCCGCCCCTTGGTGACAGGAAGTGACCCTTCATAAGGCCTAAATGGCCTGAAGTGCAGTCTGGCTGCACTTTAGGTTGAGACATGGGAAGGATGTTGCCAGGGGAGGCGGTGGCATTATGCAGAGCGGCGCCATGGTGCGAGGGCCTATATCACCGCTTGCGGTTTTAATTTTTTTTTTTTTTATTTCTGCTTGCAACTAAAACATTTTGAAGATTATTTAAAAATAACTATTTTAGTTTTCCTCATATTCAGGAAACGATAAGCTTAAAACAACTTGCAGCAGCAAAACAGCCATGGCGTCTGCTTTTTTTGTTACATGTAGAAGCCTGCAGTCTGCCAAAATAAAAAAATGGTCTAAAATAGTGTAAAATGTAAATAAGAGTGCCACAGTTAACAATGAGTTAAGCCCTCTCCCTCATCCAGACTACTAGCATGGTGGAAAAAGGTTTTAACTGGTTTAACTGGTTTTCCTTCCTTAAGTCTGGAAACTTGAACACCACCATTCACTGGTTTTCCTCCTCAAGTATGGAACCTTGAACGCCACAAGTAACTAGTTTTCCTCCTGTCATCTGGTACCATGAACACCACCAGTAACTGGTTTTCCTCCTTAAGTCTGGAACCTTGAACACCAGACTTAAGTCTAGAACCTTAAACACCACCATTAACTGGTTTTCCTCCTTAAGTCTGGAACCTTGAATGCCACCAGTTTCAAATTTTTTATAGAAAAGTAATCCATGGCCTCACCAAACTCCTTCCATGCCTAAGTTTTTGCCTTGGCGACAGCTGAAGCTTCTTCCAGATTTGCCTTTCGATACCTATCAGCTGCCTGTAGAGACCCATTGGCCAAAATGCTCGACAGGACTCCTTTTTCAGCTGGACGACATCCCTCCCTGCGGTGTCCACTGTGTCATGGTGGAGGGGTTTATGTGGCCTGCCGATCCTAGTTGCTATGTTGTCTGGGGTATTGTGCCCCTGGTAGGGTCACCCAGGGCAAAGAGCTGTCTAGGGGAGCGACCACACTGGTACGCATTCTTTAATAGGCTCGAGCAGCGGAAGGCCGTCCCCAAGCACAGATCCCAACCACCCCACCCCGGAGCCAGCTGTGGACCCACCCAGAAGGCAGCAGAGGGGAGCCCCAGCCATAGTCCCCCTCAGTCAGGGGACACAGGCCCCGCCGGGCACCGGCCACCCAGGGCAGACAGAGCGCAGGCCCCAGGGCCCAAGAGCCCGAAGGCACCCCCCCCAACCACCAATGGAGAGCCAGGATCCCCCAGGCGGCCGCCGAATGGAGGCCAGGCTGCTCCCCAGTGCACCAGCCGCGCTCCCGGGGCACAAGACCCACCCCTCTTACATACTCCTATGAGAATATGACCTTGAATTAACCCACCCGCCACACCATCATGCACCACTATAAAGTTTTTTGCAACTATTTTTTTGGTGTTCTTCTTTCAGGTGCTTTTGATGTGGCAGTTTCTATGTTATTGTCTTCCTGTTCTTACTCTTTTCTGGTTTGTGGCTTTCTCGGGTTGCATGTCAGCTATACAACTCAACACTGCCCCCGTGGTATCTGGTGGTATTGTTCATTTTATGTGTCAAGTGACGGATAGCTAACTCCAAGCTAACTTACCAAGACACAAATTCAACACAGGACACTGAACAAAACTGTTGGTGAGTATACATCGCCTGCACCTGGCAAAGATGGCCTTAAAGGGTGGTGCTTGACATACTGTAATCCACTGGCTCTTGTGCAACTCTGCAGTAAGAACAAAGCAGGAACATTTGTATAAACACAATAGATTTGTGTGAATGTTTTTTAAAGCCACATGTCAAGATAGAAGATAAACTACTGGGTTTCAAACATTTCTGAGTGTCATTCTTCATTGCAGTTTATGAAAGAAAACTACACAACAAATTGCAGTTGTGTAGATGAAGTGTCATCGTTACCTGGCTTATAACCTTTAGCAGTTAAACATACGGTTGTTGTGGAAACGCAGGCTGCATAGCTCATCATTAGGTATTTGTAAATCCAAAATAAAGCTTGTCCTGTCCATACCACCACATATTAATCCATTCTCTGTTCAAGTTATCCCTCTTAAAACAATACACCTCAACTATGAAAGACGGAATGTAAAACAAATCCAGGAAACCACTTGTGATTTTTAGACAATTCATTTGTATAGTAGTGCAGAAGATAAATGTTTAGCTAACAGCAAAAGTTTAACTTAATATTTTGTAATGTAGAATCAAGTGGCGATGGGTCTCACATTTCCTGTAGCTGACAAAAAGTTGCGTAGATCTATTTTATTTGCATCAGGTGTATTGGAGTGGTTAAACATTAAATCCCTGGAGGACACTGGGCTTCGAAGACTGATTTTGGTGAGTAAAACTGGACCTGTGCAGGACTCTGGTCTTGGTTTTCTGCTGTTTGCCTTGTTTTTTCTCCCAAACAACATCTGCAACACTTGCTTCATCTTCTTCAGGCTTTATTGAGATTGGTAGACGTCACTTTCTGATTGCTGGATAGTCCAACGAGCCAACGAGACCGACAGCTTTCAAAGACCAAAGTCCACTTCTTTGGTCCGCATCAGAGTGTGGTTGGTGTTCATACTGCACCAAACAAATTGTATGATCCCTAGAAGCTAACAAGGGTCCTGTTGAAGTGAACCAAACAGCAGCAGTGTCAATGTGTCTTCGCCATGACAAATGTTTAGAGACTAACTTGTCTGATGTACCTTTATTTCATTTTGTATTTTACCTTATGTTTTCACACATATAGCCCTCATACAAAGTATAAAATCCATCAAGTATCATCTTTACATTTTCATTCATATGCAAACATCTAAAAGGAATAAAAGGCAAAACAAAGTTGATGAAAACTAAAGTTCCACTAAACTCAAACTCATGTTGGTCAATTGTTATGAAAACATGTTTATGAATTGTTTTTGAAGTTTATGTTATGAAGTTTGGAATTCTCTTGAGATGTCGCAGAGAGACATTCCCGTCCCTTAATGACTCATTTAGATTAGCTAGCTTGCCAAACACACACTCCTCATTTAATTTTCAGTAAATATTGATCTCATTAGTGCTTGTTGTTGAAAGCTGGAATCCTAAAGGAATGGTGGAGATGTTTAAGAACTAGTTCAGAGTATGTTGATGAAAGTTAACTTTGGCTTGCTTTCCTGCACAAACAATCACAATGATAAAAAATAACATATTTGACATTGACATTTGAAGACATGCTAGTTTTTTCTTTATTATTCTTGTTATTTTTATTATTATTAAGTGCTTTAGAACAGAATTTTCTCTGATGGAGGTGAGGCAATAACACACATTACTTTAGAGTTTAATGTTTTCTTTGTCTTCCAAACAATGTCATGCATAATCATGTAAAAGTTAGAGTTTCACTTAACTTTCTAAATTATGTGTTTTTGTTGCCCTAGGAATGGTGTTGTTTAGTTTGGTGAAACACCCTGAGGTTTCACACTGCAGATAGGAACATCCATGATGTCTCCTGAGAAGTAATTTAGATGCATTAAATATTCAGAGGTGAAGCGGTGAATGTTTCCTGTAAACACTGAAAAAATAAATCTCTCCTCTGAGTGCTTATTAGCAAATTCGATGACTTTGGATGTTTGTTGATGCAAACAAGTTTGAAGTTAGTTGAGCAAGTTTTAAACAAAAAGTCTTAATTTCGACACCTGACTTTGCTTTGGTTTTTTTCATTAAAAGATAAATGTTTAAGGTATGAATAAAACACCACGGACTGTCCAAAAGCAAAACCCCCACATTATAATATCTGGTTGGATGTCCTTTTTCTCTGATTCCAGCATCATTCTGCCCTTTACCGACAAACAGAAGTAACAAACAGAAGTAACAGTAAACAGCTTTTACTGTTTAATAAATAAAGAATCTTTGATCTTTGATTTGATTTTAATTCTGCATTGTCTTAGTCCAGTCTCTTCTCTTAGATTTCTCCAAACATATGCCAATCCACCATCATCTTCCTCCCGTCTCTTCTCTGAGATCTTCCCGAACGTAGCCCAATCCACCATCATCCGGGTCCCATCTCTTCTTTCAGATATCCCAGAACTTAAGCCAATCCAACTTTATCTTCGTCCAGTCTATTTTCTGAGAGCTCCTCTAATGTAGGCCAATCCACCATCATCTTCCTCCCGTCTCTTCTCTGAGATCTTCCCGAACGTAGCCCAATCCACCATCATCCGGGTCCCATCTCTTCTTTCAGATATCCCAGAACTTAAGCCAATCCAACTTTATCTTCGTCCAGTCTATTTTCTGAGAGCTCCTCTAATGTAGGCCAATCCACCATCATCTTCCTCCCGTCTCTTCTCTGAGATCTCCCCGAACATAAGCAGATTCACCATCATCTTGGTCACGTCTCTTCTCTGAGATCTCTCTGAACGTATGCCAAGCCACTATCCTCTTCGTCCAGTCTCTTCTATGAGATCTCCCTGAACATAGGCCAATCACCATCATCTTCGTCCAGTCTCGTCTTGGATCACAATTGATAGTCCTATTTATTTCCTACGGTTCTTCAGCCAGTATGTTCCCTTTTATGCATCAGATGAAATCAGAGTTTCTACAGCTATGTAGTGTTGGGTTTATTCATTTTCACTGCTGAATTTCTGAGGGAGAGTTAGGTGACTGCAGTACTCAAAACACCTGCTTTTCTGGTGGATGTCACTTAGGCAGGGTCGCTTAGGTGATATTAGTGAGGATAATCAAAAATAATCACATTTGATCAAATGTCACTATATTAAACATTTTTCAACGATTTTCATTTATCGTTCTTCACCAAACTGGTTTGAATGTTCGCCCATCTTTTTCTCAAATCAGAAATAAAGCACACAAATATGGAGGTTAAGACCACCCTCTTCTTTTTATCAAGTTTACAGCTCGGGCAAGGAGGAAACTCCAAAAACAGGAACAGGCATAGTCCAACATCTTAGTCCTGAGAATTGTCAGACGAAGCGGCGCAGCGAAGAAATAAGTCGTGATCAACAACTTTTTGGTTGCACGTGACCAGAATGTCTCACTCTAGGAGCCTTGTTTCAATCGGAAAGATAAAAGATGTGTTTGTGTAAATGGGGGGGATGACAAACAGAAATAAAAACTTTAAATCTCAGGTGTTCCTGCAGTTTTATAGGTGAAAATGCTACGCTGTCATGTAAACTGGGAGTGACATCAAAGCTCATTTACATGCAGAACAACATAAAACCTTCTACCTACCCACAGAAGATCAATCATCTGTCATATTTGATGGTCAGCACACAAGCAGGAGGGTCTTTGGAAATTATGGGGTTCATATGCTAAATGTTTTTTTGTCTGTTTATAAAATGCCAAAGGCAAATGGGTCTGTGGGTAATTTAACTACTGAACAGCAATATCAGGGCACGCTGGAGAAGGTCTTGTTTTCCCACCCTGACCACTCTGCCATGCTGTGTGTTTCTCTTCATTAATGGAACAATGATTTTCACCTTAAGGAGTAAAGCTGTGTTCTGCAACACGTCTCGCTACATCCTGCTGTTTAACCTCCTCTTTGCAGACACGCTGCAGATGGCGCTGAGCCAGTTGCTCTACATTATAGCTGCTTGTGGAACAAGACTGACATATCCTGTATGTGGCGCTCTGACTTTCATGGCCAACCTTACAACGGGGATATCTCCTCTCACACTGGTCCTGATGTCTCTGGAGAGATATGTGGCTGTGTGCTATCCACTCAGACACCTCTGTCATCACCATCAGAAGCACAGCTGTGGCTATTGCTGTGGTCTGGACGTTCAGCTCGCTAAATATTCTCACTCGAGTGTTTTTGTTGTTAGAATTTCCCTTTGACGACATGCCGAGCCTTCAGATGAATGTCTTCTGCTCTGACGTGGCAATGTTGCTTGACTACATTTCTGATCAGTATGTCAAGATATTTACTTGTTTTCTGTTTCTTTCTGCTGGTCTGATTGTTATTTCCACCTACATTAGTGTGATTATAGCAGCCAGGTTGGCCTCTGCAGACAAAGCTTTAGCTGCTAAGGCTCGTAACACACTGCTGCTGCATTTGGTGCAACTTGGACTCAGTCTGTCCTCAACCATTTACAACCCTCTGCTCATTGCTCTTTCCAGAATTTTAACAAGGATAGTGTTGGTCCGAATCCAGAATCTTTTATATGTGTGTGTTTTCATCATCCCCAGATGTCTGAGTTCGTTTATTTATGGTATCAGAGATCAGAGCATCAGACCTGTACTTATTTATTATCTATGCTGTGGAATGAAGCTTTTACCAGCCAGAACAGGTGTCACCGTCGGGTAAAATGATTTATTGCAGGACTGCTGGAACCTCCCAATGTGTCCAATTGTCCCATCGGGTCAAATCTGGGTTTGTCTAGTTTCCACGCTGGCCTCATGGTAGTTTGCACATCTGAGTTTCAGCCAGCTCACATCTGCTGCCCATGCCCTCTAAGTCCACCTACATCCCTTATGGGGCCCACATGTGCTTCACATAGGGGGCTGATGGAACTGAAACCACGTGGGTCCTGCAAAATTTGTCCAGCTCAAGCCCAGATTTAGTCCTTATTGGGCCCGTATGGATGTAATTTATTTGCCAGTTTTAGTAATGTCAGATCATCAATTCAGGCTTTGTATTTAATGAATCTTAATAAATTACAAAATATGTGCCTCAAAAAAGCCTTTTTTTTTTTTTTTTTTTCAATTTTAATGGATGACTCAACAAACAATAAACACAGACTTGTAAACTCAGGCACTATTAATTTCTGGGAAAATGCAGTTACTTTTAAAACAGCAAAATGAAATTAGCAGAGCACATCCCTGACCAAAACTGAACAGACCTAAAGTTAAAACGTGTGAGTTATTTAGCTAGTTAAGTACTTTAACCAGCAGCTCCAGTCTCCATCATGTTCTCCATGTTTCCGTCCACATGAACATGAACATGTGACAGTAAACAGACTGTGTTCTTTTTAACTGCATCTATGGGTTTTAACTTTGGATTCTTTTTAATATTGATTAGTTTAGTTTAGAACCACTGGTGTTTTTCATAAAGTGCATAGCATTAAGCTAATTTACAATTCCTGTTTCCTGTTGAGCTTTTAGGAAAATCCATCCATCCATCCACCCACAAGGGCAGCAACCTAAGCATGGAAGCACAGACTTTCCTCTCCCCAGCCACACTTGCCAACTCTGGGGGGGGTGTGGGGGCACTGTGCAAACTGTGTCCTGGGTTCTTCCTGGTCTTCCAGAAAGAAAATATATGAGAATTAAGTACCCTTGAATTCCATTGAACTAATCTTAGTAGGTATCACCATGTGTAGTGATGGAACATTTATTCAGATCAGTATTAGTTAAGATGCTTACATGTAAAACAGTCGGCATGGTCAGAAGTTCAGCATGTAAAAATATATTGTTGTGGCCTCTTCTGAAGCTGATTTGATGTCTGTTAAAGGGGAACTTTTCTACAGATTTCTGCATGTTCAGACAACACCTGCTAGCAGAAGATACTGGGCAATGTCAAGTACCCTCCTGTTGTTGTTGTTCCTGTGGATAAACAGTGTAGACAAATCTTTGTTAGGGTTTCTGGTGTCCTGGGACTCTGTGTGGTGACTATCTTTGTGCATCAGATTTTTAATAAAACTCGTGAGTGGATCTTTCTCATCAGAACTCTTCGTGAAATTATTTCACCACAAACTTGGCATTGTCAGCAGTGTCCAGAGTCAGGCTGTTGAGGGATGTAGCAAACCAGTGCTTTGACAAGCTTTGACCACCATCCAGCATCCAAGGGAGGACCAACTCATTACTTCAAGTCAATAAATTTCCATTTGCTTTCACACTCCGCTTTGCACAAGCAGACCAAACCACCTAAATGTCACATAGTTGCAAATACTTCTGCTTGAGGGGATATTCCCCTAAATGACCCATTCATAAGCAGTGATGAAAATCTACACCAGTCTGTTATAGTGAAGAGAAACTGAACCAAATGGAAAAGGATGGAATTTACTGGTTTGTCCTTGTTCCAGTGAGATTTGGGGAATCACTCCAGGACTGAGATTGTAAACAAGTGACTGCAATGACCTTTCTTTTGTGGATGACATGGTTCAATCTGACTGGGGGAAGAGCTCATACCTCTGAAGGGAGCTGGAATCTGCAGACTGTAGGGTACCAGTGTCGGTTTTAAGGCCACTGCTGTGATTGAAGGTGTGGACAGCAGAGTACCAGTGTCAGTTTTGAAGCTGCCACTGTGATTGAAGCTATAGACCATTTGACAAACTTATAATCCTTTCAGTTGGATCCACTCAGACCAGTTTGGGTATGAACATCAACCACATAGCAGAGAAATGTCTCCCCTGTGTCCTTGACCACAGAGATGGTTTCTGAGCAGCCATTTACAATTGGATTATTAAAGACATGATCAATTTGCAGTCTGTTTCTTTTAGTGGTTAGTAAACAAATATGTAATATAAACACTGTTACAGTCACACAGCCACTATTGCCAGTGGTATTTAAAAGCAGGGCTTAGAGTCGCTATCTTGTGGCATCACTACATCAGAGCAATCAATGCCCATCAGCCCATACACGTCACACTTTTAGGCCAACTTTCCCTATTTGGAACCTCTATGGTAGTACCACCAAAGTATCTACTCCACCCAAAAAAACTAAAAAAAAACAAAAAGAAAAAAAAAAACAAGTGGAAACACCCTGAAACCTGGTAGGGTTGAGTAAGATAGAGCAGAGTTGGTACAAATGGAAAAGGGCCTTAAAGAAATCAGCTGAGGTGTTTTGTTGTGATTAGGATGCTTCCTGGTCACCTAGCATTGCAGGCTTTATGAACACATCATACTCAAGATCTGAAATTAACTCTTGCCAGGTGCAAAATGCATGTAAGTTTTTGTTTAGTGAGTAATGCAAATGCCAGTTTGTTTGCTAGGATGGCCTGCTTCATTTGGGGTATTGCAGATGCACAAACAAATTCTGGAAATACTTGTGGACTACTCCAAGTCCATCATTGAGACCGACTGCCAGTCCAATCTAAAAGATGAGTGACTGTCCAGTCTGCTTATGGTCGATTTGTGTTCTCCAGACATCAGGGAGTGTTATCCCACTAAGCCTGTAATGCTTTCGCACAAAGACTGTGTCAGGAATGGGAGCCCAGACTTCATGGACTTTGTGAAAGAGTAGTGTGGATAGCAACTCTGATTAGGTTTCAGTGACTGAATTCAGACATTACAAAGGACATTCAGACATAAAAAAAAACCTCTTTTTTCTTGTTGTTAAACATTGCCGTGACTTCATCTGAGTTTGCGTCCAGCATAATATCATATTATAGAAATAATATGTGCCTAAAGGTAAGTGTGTAAATAAGTTTATATTTTGGCCAGCATTCATGGCCATGGAATGTTTTCAAAAAGTTCATTTTGGACCCTCGTCATTCGAAGAGAATTCCCAGACCTAATCCTTTTAAATCTGGGAATGCTTCAGGATGCCCGGGAGGAACTGGAGACCCATGTAGCAGACACATTTAGGACTAATCTGGACTACTTTTGGTGCCTATGGCTTAAATGTTGTGTGGACAAAATGAGGTCCAGATGTCAGTTGCCAGCCTGGATATGGGTGATGGGAAATGCTATGTGGGAGACGTGGTACAAATGTCAGTCGATGTTTTGGATATGATTTAAGTATTGTGTTGGCCAGAAGTGATTAAAACACATGGAAATGTCCTAGGCAGGTTGCTTGTGGACATTCTGTGGCTTAGTTGTGACTGTTAAACTCACATGGAGTCAGCATCACAAGCCAAGGCCAAACCAAACTACAGAAGTGGCCAAACATGTTGCTTTCTGTGGAGTATAGTTCAGAAAAAAGTCTTTTATTTTTGTTTAAGATGTCACTGAACAACCAATTGGCTTCACGGACATATATTACAGAGTATCTAGGGGCAATGACTAGACATTAATTTAGCATTGTTCATCATTTATCAGTATGACAGTGTTCTTATCATGTGATGTATCATGTGATGTCTGAGGACCATAAAACCGGGGATCCTGGCTTGACTTCCACCTTTTCTCTGCAGAGATGCAGAGGTCTCTGTGTGGTGTTAAGTCTTACTGGGAATACACCAGGTATCTGTTTCTAAAACTGGTGAAGGAATATTTCCTGGATAATATATTTCACTGTCATCAGCAGGTTGATGTTTAATATCTTCTGTCATGTCAAATGTATCTCAGTCTCCCTCCAACGTCTCTGATGACCTGCTCAATCAGGGGCTGCTGAGGATAAGTATATTTTCCACTCTGTCCACAGTTCCATCTTGTGTGTTTCTCTACATTAATGGGACGATGTTGTACGTTTTGCGGAGTAAACGGGTGTTTCGTGAGACCTGCCGCTACATTCTTCTGTACAACCTCCTTCTTGCAGACACTATCCAGCTGGCTCAGAGTCAAGCCATGTACTTATTGTCCATTTGCAGGATAAAACTGCCATTTTCTCTGTGTATTGTGCTCAGCATGTTGGCAAATCTCACTACTGGGATTTCTCCACTCACACTTGTGGTGATGCCTTTGGAGAGATATGTAGCTGTGTGCTTCCCGCTGAGGTATGCTTCCATCGTCACCATCAGAAACACAACCGTGGCTGTTAGTTTAATCTGGGCGCTTAGTTCACTAAACAATCTGACTCGGAGTTTGTTGCTTTTACAGTTCCCTTTTGAAAAGATGGCATCCCCGCAGATGAAAGACCTCTGTTCTAACATAGCTCTGCTGCTTGGATTTCTGACCGAGGAATATGACCGAGCCTATACTTGCGTGCTGTTTTTATCGGCTGGCACTGCAGTCACCGTCTCCTACTTTAGTGTGGTCATTGCGGCCAGATCAGCCTCCACAGACAAGGTTTTAGCCCGTAAGGCTCGTAACACACTGCTGCTGCATCTGGTGCAGGTTTGTCTCAGTCTTTCTTCAACCATTAACAACCCTATGCTCTTTGCTCTTTCTAGAATTTTAACAAGAATCGCACTTTTGTGGGTTCAGAATGTATTTTATGTTTGCTTCATCATCTTCCCCCGATGTCTGACCTCTCTTGTCTATGGACTAAGAGATCAGACCATTAGAACTGTTCTTGTGTACCACCTATACTGTCGACTGAAAATGAAAATCAGCTTCTAAAAGTCTGATATTTGCTTGTTATATTGTTCTGTAATTAACTGATTAAACAACTACAAGGACTGGCTTTTATTAAGTTTTTCCTGCCTTCAGTTTTCTTTCTGCCCAATGAAATAAACATTTTGTCTTGATAGTGCCACCTAATGACATGAAAACAGCATTAGAATCTGTTATTGGCCTTGAACGCAGCTGTTTATCATTTTTAGGATCGGTCATTTTACATAATAAAAGACGTAGGGATGCTGTTGTTTTTAAAGAGAATTAAACAAGTAGTAATCTTAGCTTTTGCATGACACTCATCTAACGCCCTGATTAACGCTCAATTTTTCCACACAACACTTTTTCTTTCACGTGTATGAAAACAAAATGCATTTGCACACTTGTGGAATGAAAACTGTTTCTGTGCAGGGTAAAAGCAAAGAGAATACAATGTAGTGTGCATGCCAGTGTTCTCGTAGTCAGAGCAAAGATATTCAGATCAGTACAAGTCCTGATGCTCACATGTAAATGTTTGTTGTTCCTGGAGATTAAAAGTGTTGTTGGGGCTGGAGAGGTTTTTATATATATATATATATATATATATATATATATATATATATATATATATATATATATATTTATATATATATTTATATATATATATATATATATATATATATATATTTATATATATATTTATATATATATATATATATATTTATATATAGTCAGGTGGTGTCCCAAACTTTGGTTTACTTGGTAAATCTAACATACATCCTCAACACTTGTCTATGGACATCTGTCGAATATATATATAGATATATATATATCTATATATATATCTGTGTATATATATATATATATATATACAGATATATATATGTATATATATCTATATGTATATATATATATATGTATATATATATAGATATATATATATATATCTATATATATATTCGACAGATGTCCATAGACAAGTGTTGAGGATGTATGTTAGATTTACCAAGTAAACCAAAGTTTGGGACACCACCTGACAAGTCAGGAACAAAGATACTTAACAATGCCTCAGTCTCAAGAGTCAGCAGTGAAGGCTGAGATCAGGCACTGACAATCTGACACAAACAAATGCAAAATAAACACAGGCAACCTCCATTTTAGATACACTAGAATTTATTAAGCAGATTTCATTTAACAGGTTCACGTCAAACACTTCAATCAATGTGATGCAATTTGTGGCTACAATTTAGAATGACAACACCAATTGCCAAACAGTTGATTTAAACAGGTTTGCAAAACAATGAGCTTAATATTGACTCCAAAAATTAGATAAATGGAGATAAACTCAGAACCAAATATAAAAGAAAAATAACCAAACCAGCAGCAGCAAAACAACACAAATCAAAGGGAGATAGCGCTTTCATTTGCTAGACCATTAGATATGATGCTTCCTAATCGATAGTAAAAGAAAAAAAATTAATCTTTTAAACTATCTCTGCCCAGACACAGAAGCCTCTTACCTGGCACTCTTTTTGGTAACAGCGAGGAGTCCTCTTTAATCCTTCGTAGTTCTGGTCTGGAGGCCCTAGCAGACTGGGTCCTGCAGCAGGCCTTGGTTCTGTAGAGATTATCCGTCTGGTAGAATGGCTGGGCATGCTGGGATTTGTCGTGAAACGCAGGGCTCTTTGTTTTCTGAGCCATGTGGCAAAGGATTTGTGAGGTGGTACGGGCCCAACAGTGTAGATGCATCTTTTTCTTTCTAGCCTCAATTTTTTTTTTGTGGAATAAGAATAAGAGGTCCCCTCCCTGAGCCGTCACCTTATCGTGGTGGAGGGGTTTGTGCGTCCCGAAGATCCTAGCAGCTATGTTGTCAGGGGCTTTATGCCCCTGGTAGGGTCACCCATGGCAAACAGGTGTCTAGGGGAGGGACCAGACCAAGCACGGCTCATCGACCTCTACGATGACGACCAACCTGGGCATGAATGTTCCCTTGCCCGGACGCAGGTTACCGGGACCCCCCTCTGGAGCCAGGCCTGGAGGTGGGGTACGAGAGCGAGCGTCTGGTGGCCGGGCCTTCGCCCATGGGGCCCGGTCGGGCTCAGCCCGAAAGGGTTACATGGGCCCCACCTCCCGTGGGCTCACCATCTGCGGGAGGAGCCGTAGGGGTCGGGTGCAATGTGAGCTGGGCGGCAGCAAGAGGCGGGGACCCTGGAGGTCCGATCCCCGGCTGCAGAAGCAGGCTCTAGGGACGTGGAACGTCACCTCTCTGGTGGGGAAGGAGCCTGAGCTTGTGAGCAAGGTTGAGCGGTTCCGACTAGATATAGTTGGACTCACCTCGACGCATGGCTTGGGCTCTGGAACCAGTACCCTCGAAAGGGGCTGCACTTTCTTCCACTCTGGAGTTGCTCATGGTGAGAGGCGCCGAGCAGGTGTGGGCATTCTCATCAGCCCCCAGCTTGGTGCCTGCACGTTGGGGTTTACCCCGGTGGATGAAAGGGTAGTTTCCCTCCGCCTCCGGGTGGGGGGACGGGTCCTGACTGTTGTCTGTGCTTATGCACCGAACAGCAGTTCAGAGTACCCACCCTTTCTGGAGTCCTTGGAGGGAGTGCTGGAGGGTGCTCCTTCTGGGGACTCCATTGTTCTGCAGGGGGACTTCAATGCTCACCTGGGCAATGACAGTGAGACCTGGAGTGGAGGATTGGGAGGCATGGTCCCCCCCCTCTGAACCCAAATGGTGTTTTGTTATTGGACTTTTGTGCTCGTCATGGATTGTCCATAACGAACACCATGTTCCAACATAAGAGTGTCCATATGTACACCTGGCATCAGGATTCCCTGGGCTGCAGTTCGATGATGGATTTTGTAGTCGTATCGTCGGACCTGCGGCCACATGCCTTGGACACTCGGGTGAAGAGGGGGGTGGAGCTGTCAACTGATCACCACCTGGTGGGGAGTTGGCTCAGGTGGTGGGGGAGGAGGCCGGTCAGATCTGGCAGACCCAAACGTGTTGTGAGGATCTGCTGGGAACATCTGGCTGAGTCCCCCTGTCAGAGCGAGCTTCAACTCCCACTTTCAGCAGAGCTTCAACCATGTCCCGAGTGAGGCGGGGGACATTGAGTCCGAATGGGCTGTGTTCCGTGCCTCTATTGCTGAGGCGGCCGGCCGGAGCTGTGGCTGTAAGGTAGTTGGTGCCTGTCGTGGCGGTAATCCCAGGACTCGTTGGTGGACACCAGCAGTGAGGGATGCCGTCAAGCTGAAGAAGGAGTCCTGTCGGGCCTTCTTGGCCTGTGGGACTCTGGAGGCAGCTGATGGGTACCGGCGGGCTAAGCGGCATGCGGCTTCGGCTGTTGCCGAGGCAAAAACTCGGGCATGGGAGGAGTTCGGCGAGGCCATGGAGAAAGACTTCCGGACGGCTTCGAGGAGATTCTGGTCCACCATCCGGCGGCTCAGGAGGGGGAAGCAGTGCTCCATCAATACTGTGTACAGTGGAGGTGGGGAGCTGCTGACCTCAACTCGGGACATAGTGGGTTGGTGGAAGGAATACTTCAAAGACCTCCTCAATCCTACCAACACGTCTTCCGATGAGGAAGCAGAGCTGGCGGACTCAGGGGTGGACTCTCCTATCTCTGGGGCTGAAGTCGCTGAGGTGGTCAAAAAGCTCCTTGGCGGCAAGGCCCCGGGGGTGGATGAGATCCGCCCGGAGTTCCTTAAGGCTCTGGATGCTGTGGGGCTGTCCTGGCTGACACGCCTCTGCAGCATTGCGTGGACATCGGGGGCAGTACCGCTGGATTGGCAGACAGGGGTGGTGGTCCCCCTTTTTAAGAAGGGGGACCGGAGGGTGTGTTCCAATTACAGGGGAATCACACTCCTCAGCCTCCCTGGTAAGGTCTATTCAGGGGTCCTGGAGAGGAGGGTCCGCCGCATAGTCGAATCCTGGATTGAGGAGGAGCAGTGTGGTTTTCGTTCTGGTCGCGGAACAGTGGACCAGCTCTATACCCTCTTTGGGGTCCTGGAGGGGGCATGGGAGTTCGCCCAACCAGTCTACATGTGTTTTGTGGACCTGGAGAAGGCATTCGACCGTGTCCCCCGGGGGCTCCTGTGGGGGGTACTCCAGGAGTATGGGGTACCGGACCCCCTTGTAAGGGCTGTCCGGTCCCTGTACGACAGGTGTCAGAGCTTGGTCCGCATTGCCGGTAGTAAGTCGGATTCGTTTCCGGTTAGGGTTGGACTCCGCCAAGGCTGCCCTTTATCACCGATTCTGTTCATAACTTATATGGACAGAATTTCTAGGCGCAGCTGAGGTGTTGAAGGGATCCGACTTGGTGGCCTCAGGATTGGGTCCCTGCTTTTTGCGGATGATGTGGTCCTGTTGGCTTCATCTGGTCGTGATCTCCAGCTCTCGCTTGAGCGATTCGCGGCCGAGTGTGAAGCGGCTGGGATGAGAATCAGCACCTCCAAATCTGAGACCATGGTCCTCAGCCGGAATAGGGTGGATTTCCCTCTCTGGGTCGGGAGTGAGGTCCTGCCTCAAGTGGAGGAGTTTAAATATCTCGGGGTCTTGTTCACAAGTGAGGGAAGGATGGAGCGTGAGATCGACAGACGGATCGGTGCGGCGTCTGCAGTAATGCGGACTCTGCGCCGGTCTGTCGTGGTGAAGAAGGAGCTGAGCCAGAAGGCGAAGCTCTCCATTTACCAGTCGATCTACGTTCCTACCCTCACCTATGGTCATGAGCTGTGGGTCGTGACCGAAAGAAGGAGATCTCGTATACAGGCGGCTGAAATGAGTTTCCTCCGCAGGGTGGCCGGGCTCACCCTTAGAGATAGGGTGAGGAGCTTGGTCATCCGGGAGGAGATCAGAGTAGAGCCGCTGCTCCTCCGCATCGAGAGGAACCAGTTGAGGTGGCTCGGGCATCTGGTCAGGATGCCTCCTGGACCTCCCTGGTGAGGTGTTCCAGGCACGTCCCTCTGGGAGGAGACCCCGGGAAAGACCCAGGACACGCTGGAGGGTTTATATCTCTCGGCTGGCCCAGGAACGCCTCGGGATCCCCCGCAGAGTTGGCAAATGTGGCCGGGGAGAGGGAAGTCTGGGCTTCCCTGCTTAGGCTGCTGCCCCCACGACCCGACCCCGGATAAGCGGCAGAAGATGGATGGATGGATGGATGGAAGAATAAGAGGTGTAAAGTGAGGCTCTGAGTCAGACAGGATAAAGCAGCAGGCCAGAGTGGGAGGGAGGAAGAAACGGAGCAGAGGAAAAAGCATCTGCCTTCGCTGAGAGCAGGGTAGGAAATAGGTAGGTCTTGAGTCTATGGCCCTCAGGTCCTTCAGCAGGGTCTTCCACAAATGGAGGCCATAATACTGGAAAGATGCGTCACTGTAAGTCTGAGTCCTAACTTTGGGGATTATCAAATTATCGGCAGACCTCAGGGTCCGACAAGGCTTACAAGAAGCAATTCTGAAAGATAAGAAGGTCCAGGACCACAAGACATTTAAAAATTATTAAAAGAACCTTAAAATGAACCCTACAATGCATATGGAGCCAATACAGTGACGTTAAAATGGGTGCATGCCCACCTAGACGGGACGCAGGTAAGTGACGCTATGCTGTAGTGACGTAATTGCTGCGAGACGGCAGATACAGACCACAAAACGTGCTTAAATGTCAAGTAATCCGTCTATATAACTGCATACCTGTTACTAATCTTCTTTGTAAACTAGGAAAATTGTTTTATTAAGAGTAAACTCTGGAGCACAGCGAGGAGGACTTGGCCAGCCTGACGCATTACATAGATCAGTGTCATGACAGAATCGTCATGGGGAAGCCGAGTCAGATGTCAACTCCATCCACCTCAGCCAAGGCAAAGAGACCGCGGGACGCAGATTCACCTGAAGCCATTTCACCACCTGGAGAAAACTCAACGGACGTTCTTATCGTCATAGATAAGAAACTATTCAGCCTTGACGCCCATCTGAGCCTTCTGGAAATCCTCCACAAGGAGTTCCAGGCCATCCACGACATGCTGGTATTCAGCCAGAGACAAGTGGAAGCGCTTGCTACAGAGAACTCCAGCCTCAGAGAGTCGGTAAAAACCCTCACCGAGGGAATGACTTGACTCTCGGACAAAGACAAAAAAATTAAAGAAACGGTGATCGATCTGCAGGCTCGGGGTATGAGAGAGAATTTGGTGTTTTCGGGGATCCCAGAGCAGACCCAGGAGGACCCTTAAACCACGGTGAAAACCTTCATCCAAATTCACCTGAAGCTCCCGGAAGAAATGGTAAAAAAAAACCATCTCCTTCCACAGAATCCATCGTCTGGGAGGAAAAAAACCCGGTGCCAGCAGACCAAGACCCATCGTGCCAAAGTTTGTTAATTACAAACAGAAAGAGCAGGTGAAGAGTCACCTAGTTAATGGCCTAATAATGGTTAATAGTTTCACTGCCCGTTTCCACTACACTGCTCCCGAATGTGTTTTTTAGATTATTTTCTTTCTTTCACACAGTCTCGCTTTTCACTTTACTTTTTTTCAACCATTTCACCTCTGTCAGTAATTTCACCTGCTGTTTTATAAATATGACTCGCGGCGCATGCACATGATTGCACATCAGACCCAGCATTTGGCACGATTCACAAATACACACACACACATAAGGATGAGGAAAGCACACATGGAGACACTTTACGTTCAGATCTAGGTCCACACAGTTAACAGGTGCACAAGCAGTGGGTTGCACACAGACACACGCAATAGTAATATGCAAATAGCCTTCATCTTCATCAGTTTATGAACACACTGAGGTTTGCCACTTGGAATGTGCGTGAAGCTGGTACAAGGGAGAAGAAGTTAAAAATCTTTAATCAGTTGCAGGAAATGAAGGCAGACATTGTTCTCTTACAGGAGACTCACTTATCTAATTCAGCAATAAATCTTTCAACAGACCAGTTTCCACATGTTTACTCAGCTTGCTATAATTCCAGACAAAGAGGAGTAGCCACTCTTATTAATAAAAAGTTACATTTTGATATTGACCAAACAATCACAGATCCAAAATGTTTATGGTCCAAATGTTGATGACTCCACCTTTTTTCACTCCCTCTTTACTTCGCTCTATGATCACTTAGATAACACATTACTTATAGCAGGGGACTTAAATGTTATTCTAGACAAATACAGTTCATCAGGGAAGCATCGAGGTTGGAAATCAGCTGAAACGGTTAAACAGTACATGAAGGATTTTGGTCTCTGCGATGCATGGCGTTCTCATCACCCAACACTGAGAGAATACACTTTCTTCTCTGCAGTTCACCATACCTATTCTAGACTAGACTACTTCCTAATCAGCAGTTCACTCATGAGTAACATATCAGAGATAAAGATCCATCCCATAATCATCAGTGATCATGCACCTGTATCATTAACCCTTAGAAGGAAGGACAGTGAGCCAGCCACTAGAAACTGGAGATTTAATACATCATTACTTAAAGATTCTGAGTTCATCAGTTACTTTGAAAGAGAATGGTCCTCATATCTAGAAAACAATAACAGACCAGAAACTTCAGCGTGTGTTCTTTGGGAAGCAGGAAAAGCAGTAATGAGAGGGAAAATAATATCCTTCTCTTCCCATAAGAAAAAGAAGGAAACTTTGAGAACATCAGAATTAGAACTCAGAATTAAATCACTAGAGGAAGCTTACCATGTCTCCCCAGAAGAACACACACTGAACGATATTTGAAAAACCAAATTAGAACTTAATGAAATATTAGATTGAAAAAAAAAAAAACAACACAATTCATGGTGCAAAGACGTCGATTGGAAAATTTTGAACATGGCAACAAATCTGCAAAGTTCCTGGCTAACCAACTTAAAGCAAACAAGGAGAAAACTACAATTTCCTCTATTAAAGATTCAGAAGGAAATATCATCCACAATCCTGACAAGATAAACACTTTCAAAGAATTTTACAAAACATTGTATAAATCACAAATAAACCCAACAGATGAGAATAGAGATCAGTTTCTTAGTGATATGAATCTCCCAAAATTAAAACCTGAAAATAAAATGGCTCTAGATTCACCCATTTCAGTTCATGAGCCCCATGAAGCTCTCCATCACATGCCAAATAATAAAGCACCAGGTCCAGATGGTTATATAGCTGAATTCTACAAAACATTCTGGACAACACTGGCTCCAACCTTTTACAACATGATTTCGGAAATAAAAGAAAAACAAAGAATACCCCCGAATATGAACTTAGCTAATATTACAGTACTATTAAAAGCAGGAAAAGACCCTGTACTTCCATCCAGTTATCGTCCAATTTCATTAATGAATGTAGATCTCAAAATAATCAACAAAGCTCTAACCAGAAGGATAGAAAAAACAATCCATTTCATTATTCACCCTGATCAAACAGGCTTTATAAAAGGTAGACATTCCTATACCAACATGCGCAGATTAATTAACATAATGGATTGTTCAACTCTACATAATCTGGAGTCCACAGTTATATCTTTAGATGCAGAAAAAGCTTTTGACCTTGTAAATTGGAAATTCTTATTTGCAACTCTAAACACATTTGGGTTTGGCCATAATTCATTGACTGGATTAAAATATTATACATAATTCATTGACTGGATTAAAATATTATACAGCAGCCCAAATGCATGTGTAAAGACTAATGATCAAATCTCTCCAAGCTTCTGCTTACAGAGAGGCACCAGACAGGGCTGTCCACTTTCTCCATCACTCTTTGCCATTTTTATCTAACCCTTGGCAGCTGCCATAAGACAGAATACAGAAATCAAAGGAATTGATTTCCTATAAAAAATATAGAACATAAAATAAGTTTTTATGCTGATGATGTTTTACTTTTTCTTCAAAACTCGCAAACATCTCAAACAATCACACTCATTAATAAACTCTCATCAATATCAGACTACTCTATTAACTGGTTAAAGACTACAGCAATGCCCATTAACTGCAACTTTAAAAACATCTCTAACACCATTATACAGTCAGGAAACATTAGATATTTAGGTGTAAATATTTTCCCCAGACTAACAGAATTAGTAAAGTTAAATTACGATCAATTGTTAAAAACAGTAGAGGATGACCTCTCAAGGTGGAACCGCTTGCCCATATCACTTATGGGGAGAGTTTCCACCATTAAAATGATGGTTCTACCAAAAGTAAATTACCTTTTCTCAATGATTCCCATCAGACCATCCTCCACTTGGTTTAAATCATTAGACTCCCACATATCCAAATTTCTCTGGAGAAACAAGCCATCCCGCATTAGTCTAAAAACTTTACAACAGACCAAAGACAGAGGTGGGTTGGACCTGCCAAATTTCAATCATTAGTTTTTTATGTAACAGGCTGCAGTGCATCTCCAAGTGGCTCAAACAATGTTCTCTAGATGAGCCATGGCTAGATGTAGAGCAAGCATTGTGTGAAGACTCATCTCTGATTTACCATTCATCAGTTCAACTGTTAAATCATATAAGTGTTTCAAAAGCATTAACATCAGCTCCTCTCTAATGGCTTGGTGGGAATTCATGAGAGCAACCAAGTCTGCACTTATTCCGTTCAAGCTCACACCCCTCTGGAACAATCCTGACATCCTGCAAAACAGAAAGATGATTAACTTCCCTCAGTGGAAGAATAAAGGAATAAAGCAGTTAGAACATATAATAGAAAATGGAAACTTTCTGCCATTTGATGTAATTTCTTCATGATATTCAATTCAATTCAACTTTATTTGTATAGCACCACTTCACAATAATGTTGTCACAGGGCACTTTACATACATGAATCAACATACACATCATTTCGAGCCAATTCATACATGTCCTATAATAGAAACCAACTGACTGCATCGAGTCATGACTTGGATCCAACCCCCCATCCTGAGCTGCACGTGGCGACAGTGGGAAGGAAAAAACTCCCCTTTAACAGGAAGAAAACCTCCGGCAGAACCCGGCTCAGGGAGGGCAGCCATCTGCCTCGACTGGTTGGGGTGGAGAGGACAGGAAAGACAGATCAACATGTACAACTGCACTTATTCAGGAAGACCTGCGGAAAGAGGAGAAAAATGTTTATGATGGAAATACTGTCATGTATTTGTACATGACGGAAAAGGTACTTCTAAGTGCATCAGGTGACATCCCCATTGCTACATAAGTAATGGATGGCTAGACTACCCATAACTATAAGAGCAATGAGCAGAACCTGGACAGTTGGGTCCCGTACATGCAGACTCCAACTCAGGAGATGCTCATATCCTAACTATAAGAATCATGGAAAAGGAAGGTTTTCAGCTCCATCTTAAAGGTGTGGAGGGAGTCTGCCTCCTGAACCCACGGTGGGAGCTGGTTCCATAAGAGAGGAGCCTGATAGCTAAAGGCCCTTCCTCCCATAGTACTCTTTGAGACTCTGGGAACCACCAGTAAACCTGCAGTCTGAGAGCCAAGTGCTCTATTTGGAATATATGGAACTATAAGATCTTTTATGTACAATGGAGCTTGGTCATGGAGAGCTTTATATGTGAGGAGAAGAATTTTAAACTTTATCCTGGATTTAACAGGGATGTCATGGTGTGAAGATGTTGGACCCACATGCACGATCAAGCAATCTGGAGAATGTGAAAATAGTTTATTGGAGAACTGAGGGGATGGTTCCGGAAAGACCCGAAGGCGGGGTTCTCTGCAAAGATAGATTTATGAGTAATGGAATGATGGAATAAATCTCTGGGAAGTGAAGATGTCCTACTTGTTTCGGAGTTGCCATGAATTTGGGTGGTGTCAGGAGGTCCGAGAGGATTGATGTTGGCAGTGGGAGCCAGTGAGGGTCCTTTCAGTGGAGGGCGGATAGGCAGCGACAAGCTGATCGGATCCGGAGGATAGCCAGTGGAGAGAATGCCAGGTTATTGGTAGGGAGTGGTTGCTGGAGATGATTGGCCGCTGGGAGGAAAATCACAGGTAGCTCGGGAGAGTCCTCAAAGGAGTGTCTCTGGGAAAAAAACAAGAATTCTTAAAGTTTCTCAAGGGTTACAGGATACGGGAATACGCTGGAGGGCTTAGGTTTTACCACAGAGGCTCAACGCTCAAGCGACGAAGGACTGGCAATCAGCTCCAGCTATAGTGCTGGTAGACGATCCCTAATTCTCCACAGGTGTGCTGGTCTGCACACCTGTGGTGAAAACACCCTCCAGAAAAGGGTTCCTCTGGCTCCCTCTGGTGGAACCTGAAAAAAGCTTCAAAGAACCCACACCTCCTGACAAGGGAGCTAGTGTAGAGAGTCTAAAACTGGTGAAATATGATCTCTCCTGCTAGTCCTTATCAGAACCCTCGCTGCAACATTTTGGATCAGCTGGAGACTTGTAGGGGGCATATTTGGGACAACCCATGAAAAAGGAATTGCAGTAATCCACCCTGGAAGTAATAAAGGCATGGACTCATTTTTCTGCATCTTTCTGAGACAAGATGCCCCTAATTTTTGCAATATTACGCAGGTGGAAGAAGGTGGTTCTAGAAACCTGTTTTAAATGTGAGCTAAAAGACAAGTCCTGGTCAATAATGACTCCAAGATTTCTCACAGTGGTGCTGGAGGCCAGATTAATGCCATCCAGATAATTTCCATAACTGGATAATTTTATTCTAAGTTTTTCAGGCCCAAAAATAACGACCTCTGTCTTGTCTGAGTTTAAAAGGAGAAAAATTCAGTCATCCAGGTCTTGATGTTTGTAAGACATCTTTGTAATCTAAGAAACTTAATGGTTTCATCTAGCTTCATGGATAGGTAGATCTGAGTGTCATCCACATAGCAATTAAAATTTATACCATGCTGCCTGATGATATTTTCTAAGGGAAGCATGTATAATGTGAAAAGTATTTGTCCAAGTACAGAACCCTGAGGAACTCCATGACTGGAGTCTGAGGGATGGCGGGGCTCTGGAGGTGGTGGGTGGTAGTCATGGGGGCCCTGGTCGGGGAAAAATCCTATTTTTGTTATGTGTTTAATTTGGAAAAAAGCTGAGCTCAGAGTCAAGGATAACATCCAGATTATTCACCTGATATGTTGGATTACAGGGTTTGCAGTTTTTAAAAGGAGTTTTCGTCTCTGTGCCTGAGGATTAATATTTAAAACTTCAGCTCTAGTTTCCTGCCATCCAGGATTTAATATCCAACATACATCTGAGAAGTTTGTCAGTTGTACAGTTGTGTGTCATCTGCATAACGGTGGATACCATGCCTCCTGATTATGTTTCCCAGCGGTAGCATGTATAATTTAGAAGTATGGGACCCAAAACTGAGCCTTGAGGTGCAAGTACCCAGACTTAGAGCAAAAGTTCTCTCTGTAAGACTGGAACTAAACCAGTAAAGGGCAGTACTAGGCCGGGTGTTGTTGTTTATATAAAAGAAGCAGGTGAACTACCACATCGAAAGTGGCTCTCAGATCTTGCAGCACAAGGACTGTAAGCTTGTATAAGTCCAGGTTGCAGCTGATAGCATTCACAGTGTTCAGTAGTGGAGTCTGTACTGTGATTTATCCTAAATACAGATTAAAATGATCAAAGATGGAGCAGTTTTTAAAAAAAATCAGTTCACTGAATAAAAACAAGTCTTTTTTAAGATTTTGTCTCAAAATGGTAAGTTTGACCCTGGTCTGTAATTGCTACAAACATCAGGATCCAGATTGTTCTTCAGGAGGAGTTTCATTACAGCCGTTTTAAGGTCAGCAGGGAAAATCCCGCCAGAAGATGGATGGATTATTTTATTTTTCTATTTATTTTGTACAATTGTTTGTATTTCAGAGTATGTACTGCTGGACCGGACCAGAGAGGATAGAAGAGGGACAGAAAGCAAAGCACATTAGAGAGCAGGGAGTAAACAGAGCAAACACCTCGTACAGACAGAGAAAGAGAGAAAAACATACACAAACACATAAACAAATATAAGTCAACCACAGATTCATGGTCACCCTGCAGGAGGAAAAAAGCCAACAACTGTCAGGAGAACCAGAAACTAGCAAGTTAAACCAGAAAGACAGAAAAAAACTAGCTGCTGTCAGAGAATAAATCTGTAGACGACTCAGTGATTGTGTCACATGCAGAACATACAGAGTGTAACGTGTTCAGAGAAGAGAGATCATGCCAATGTGACCCCGCCCACACAAAGGTGAGAGGAAGGCCAGGAGAAACCCGAGACCTGGGCAGCCAGCAGCCCCAAGCACAGACCCCAGCTGCCCCATTCCAGAGCCAGCTATGCACACCACCCAGGAAGTGGTAGAGGGGGACCCCAGCCAGAGTCCCCCACTGTCACAGACCCAAGTGGGTCTATGTTTGCCCTTGCCCAGGGCAAACATAGCACAAGCCCTCGGGCCCCAAGAGCCTGAAGGCAACCCCCAAACCTGCAGTCAGAGGATCTAGCCCACGCTAATGGAAAGCCAGGACCCAACACCCCAGTGCACCAGCCACGCTACCTAGGCATCATATTTTTGTATTGTCCAGAAGAGACAAAACACGTTATGCTAGATATGGTAGATAAGAGATATGGTAGGAACCGTCCAGTGAGCTTAAATTCAGCTTTTTAGAAACCTACGTGTAACATCACGGAGTCTCCACCCATCTTTTATATACAGCCTATGGCATCCCCCATAACTCGTACATACCCCCTCCCAAAACTCCTACGTCACCCCCCCACCCTCCCCAAACCCCTACGTCCCACCCCACAGCCACAAAACCCGTACATCTCACTCACACCCTGCCAAAACCACTACCCACCACACACACCAAACAACCAAGCACCAGGGCACAGACCTGCCACCACCACAGCAGCAAATCCAGGACAGCCCAACCCTCCACCAGTGCAAGCTGACCTCAAGCTGATCCCAACCCCAAGAGACGGGGGGCACCCCTGGCCATCAGATTTAAAAACCTGCTGATTGTTTACAGACTCCCAGAATGGTTTAGGAACAGAATACATCTGTGATATGTTCAGAAATATAAACCAAGATGACGCAGGTCAACTAGTCCAGACCTAAGCCCAGACTAGAGTCCAGAACAGAAGCTTGAGACCAGACCAGAGTCCAGACAAGAGACCAGACCAGAGACCAGACCAGAGAGCAAACCAGAGGGTAGAGACCAGACCAGAGGCTTGAGACCAGACCAGAGTCCAGACCAGGGTCCATACCAGAGTCCAAACCAGAGGGTAGAGACCAGACCATAGTCCAGACCAGATGCTTGAGACCAGACCAGAGACCAGACCAGAGTCCAGACTAGAGTCCAGACCAGGGTCCAGACCAGAGTCCAAACCAGAGGGTAGAGACCAGACCATAGTCCAGACCAGATGCTTGAGACCAGACCAGAGACCAGACCAGAGTCCAGACCAGGGTCCATACCAGAGTCCAAACCAGAGGGTAGAGACCAGACCAGAGTCCAGACCAGATGCTTGAGACCAGACCAGAGACCAGACCAGAGTCCAGACTAGAGTCCAGATCAGAGGCTCTAGTCCAGACCAGAGACCAGACCAGAGTTTAGACTCCAGACCTGAGGCTTGATTCCAGACCAGAGACCACACCAGAGACTAGACCAGAGTCCAAACCAGAAGGTAAAGACCAGACCAGAGTCCAGAACAGAGACCAGACCAGAGTCCAGACCAGAGTCCAGACCAGAATCCAGACCAGAGTCCAGACCAGAGTCTAGAGTCCAGACCAGAGTCCAGACCAGAAGCTTTTTTTGTTTAGTTTTGTTTTAACCTGTTGTCGTGGAATTTATCCGATGAGAAATAAATCTATAAATCAACTGTTTTCTGTTCAGATTTATTGATCATGTACAGATGTTGCGAGCAAGAGGTCTCGAGAGCTCTGCCCCGCTCAGAGTGTTATAGCGTTCTTTAAACAACCTTTGCCTGGCAGCACTAGTCAAAATAACTCCCAGCTTGAAGATAACAACAGTCAGAGCTGAAACAGGCCTTGAACAGAACACTTGGTTTTATGCATGAATCTAATAAAGCAAGCTTACTGAACTACTCTAACTATGCAGAATATATAACTTGCACTACATAAAAGAAGCTTAATAAATGAGTAACATCTTAAAATAGGATTCCACCACACCTGTCCTGTCCAGCATCTCAGCATACAGAACAGCAATCTGCGTGCCATATTTTTGCCAGACAGATTTGCTCTGTCAAGGGAGACATCTCATGTATATAGCTGCCCTTGATAATCTGAATATTTTTATTATTATGATGATTATTTTATTTTGTTTATTTATTATTATTTTTTTTTTCCTTTTATCATTTTGCAATCATCATCAGTCTTGATACGGCCGAGCTGGACCTGGCAGGGGAAGAGGAAAAAAGAGGAAATGAAAGGAGGAAAAGAGAGAGAGAAAAGAAAGGCGTGTCTAAGCTGCTCAAGTTACAGTATTTGCAAAACAATATAAAGTACTGAAAAAATACAACAAGACATAAGTAGGATAGTGACAATATTCAAAAACAGACAAAAAATGTGCAATGAAAGTAAAAAAAAAAGTAAATTAATTTATAAAATAACAATTACAATACCAACCGTTATCAAAAATACCTACAGAGAGTCATCAGCAACATTTAGTAGGAAGCAGATGGGAAGATGAGCGCTTTGTGGGCGTGCACGTGTGAGTGTTCAACCTGTGATCATGCAATCAAAGATCAGCTGAGTGCTTGTAGGGGAGCACGACCACGACCCGAGGTGTAGGGGAGGAAACCAAGGCCCCCAGGGCCCGGCAAGCCCACCGCGCACAGAGCCCGGGCAGGCAAAGCAGAGAGAGCCTCCGTCCGCCGAGCCTAGAGCAGTGGAAGCCTCCAGGCAGGCGCCACCCGGCGCCACGAGGCCAACAGAGCTCCAAGCCGGCCAGGCGAGTAGCGCTCAAAGCAATGACCCGCCCAGACCCCCGGCCCAAGAGCCGCCCCGCCCCGAGGACCCCAGGGCCGCCAAGGTCCCAGCCCCCAGTCCTACTAAGTGATGTGATTAATTAGCAGGGTCCAGGGAGAGCGAGCATTGGCCGATTCATTTTTGATGGAAGCAGATGTGATCTGGGGACTTATGTGTTCCAACAGGAGATTTTTGTAGTGATTAATACTTAGACTTCTTTTGGACTTCCAGTTTAACAGGACAGTTTTTTTGCTATACATCGGGCCACAAGGATAGTGTGTGTGTTGTTGGGGTCCATGTTGATGTCACTAAGGTCTCCCAGTAAGCAAAGCTTGGGGCATGCAGGAATGCTGCATCTGAGCCATGTTGATAATTCCCCACAAACCTTATTCCAGACATTTTGAACAGGTGCACAGAGCCATAGAGCATGTAAATAATTATCAACTGCATTTCATGTGCACTGTGTGCAGATCTCTGAGTGATTTAGACCCATCTTGAACATTCTTTGTCCTGTGTAATGTGTTCTATGAAGGATTTTGTATTGGATAAGTTGTAGATTTGAACTATCTGTCATATTAAAAGCATTTAGACATATTTGCAGCCAAGAAGGTTGACTGCGACTGATAGATAGGTCTGCCTCCCATTTGGAAGTTGGCAAGGAATTTGAATCATCTATTTTTGACATCGACCTGTATATTTTTGAAAGTAACTTTGGGCTACGAAGTTCCATAAATTCTGCTACTGTGGGAGGAAGTTCCAAGTCTATTTGATGAAGCGGGAATTTCCTAAGTATAATGGATTTGAGTTGCTGATATTCTAGAAATCTGCTACTATTAATTCCATATTGTGATGATAGAGTGTCAAAAGATAAAATTCTTCTGTTATGGATAATATGCTCTAAATAATTAATTCCTTTATTAATCCATTGTTTAAAGTTGACCATATTTTTCTTTAGAAGAATGTCAGGGTTGTTCCAGATAGGTGTGAGTTTACATGGGATTATTGATGAATTGATTTTTTTAAGAACTTCCCACCAAGCTGTCAGAGAGGTGCTAATGTTGACGCTTTTGAAGCACTTTAACTTTTTTACACTGAAGCTGAAGAATGGAAGATTAGAGATTTCCACATTGTCACAGAATGTTTGTTCTAAGTCTTTCCATGGTTCATCTAATGGACTCGGTTTAAGCCATTTTAAGATATATTGCAGCCTATTTGCTAAGAAATAATGTTGAAAGTTAGGCAAGTCTAAGCCTCCCCGATCTTTAGGTTTTTGTAATGTTTTTAAACTAATCCGGGGTGGTTTATTCTTCCAGAGAAATTGGGAAGTGTATGATTCTAGTGATTTGAACCAGGTGGAGGGAGGTTTCATAGGAATCATGGAGAACAGGTAGTTGATTTTGGGTAGAACCATCATTTTTATCGTAGCAACTCTCCCCATAAGTGAAATGGGAAGTGACTTCCAGCGAGTGAGATCATCTTCTATTGTCTTAAGAAGGTTAGTGTAATTACATTTTATCAGTTCTGAGAGCCTGGGGGGAATATTTATGCCTAAGTATCCAATGTTACCTGATTGTAAATTAATGTTGGATGGATTTCTAAACCTACAGTTAATTGGTAGGACTGTGCTCTTAGACCAATTAATAGAGTAGTCAGATAGTGATGAGAATTTATTAATTAGTGAGATTGTTTCAGATAATAACGTTTGTGAGTTTTGGAGGAATAGTAAAATATCATCGGCATAAAGGCTTATTTTATGAATTATATTTTTGGACTGGATGCCCTTTATAATTTTATTCTGTCGAATTGCAGCAGCTAGTGGTTCAATAAATACAGCAAAAAGTGAGGGAGAGAGTGGACAACCTTGTCTGGTGCCCCTTTGAAGATTAAAACTTGGAGAGGTTTGATCGTTTGTCCTGACTCTCGCATTAGGGGAGCTGTAGAAGATTTTGATCCAGTCAAGAAAGGAAGGTCCAAAGCCAAATCTATTTAAAGTAGCTAATAAGAATTTCCAATTTACTCTATCAAAGGCCTTCTCTGCATCCAGAGAAACTATAGTTGTTTCCAGGTTATTGATGGTATCTATTATATTGATTAGCCTGCGCATGTTAACAGAGGAATATCTGCCTTTTATAAAGCCTGTCTGATCAGGGTGTATAATAAGTGGAGTTACTTTCTCTAACCTTGCAGCTAAAGCTTTGCAGATTATTTTAAGGTCTGCATTTATCAGTAATATGGGTCTGTAGCTAGATGGTAGTGTGGAGTCTTTGCCTGGTTTTAACAGTACAATTATGCTGGCAGAATTCATGTTTTGGGGTAAGTAGCCATTTTCCTTTATTTGTGTCACCATTTTGAAAAACGTAGGGGCCAGTGTTGTCCAGAATACTTGATAGAACTCTGCTGGGAAGCCATCCGGTCCTAGGGCTTTTTACATGGCATATATTTGAGGGCTTCATGTAGCTCCTCTGCTGTAAGGGGGGAATCTAAGGCTGCAACGTGTTCCTGCTGTAGTCCTGGGAGGTCTATATTATTAAGAAACTGATTTATGTCATTATCTGATGGATCTAATCAGGATGTATACAGATTTTTATAGAAGTCTCTAAAAATGTTATTTATTGTGTCAGGGTCATGTAAGATATTACCTGCTGGATCTTTAACAGATGAAATAGTTGCTCTTTCTTTGTTTGTTTTTAGTTGATTGGCTAAAAATTTTCCAGATTTGTTGCTGTGTTCAAACCTCTCCAAGCGTAACCTTTGCAGCAGAAACTCCGTTCTTTCATTGATTATTTTGTTTAATTCAAGTTTTGCCTTCCTTATTTGATTCAACGTTTGTTCATTTGGTAAAGCACTGTAGGCATCCTCTAATGATTTCATTCTTAATTCTACTTCTGATATTTTTGAGTT
The DNA here is from genome assembly GCF_933228915.1 of Telmatherina bonti. NCBI lineage: Eukaryota > Metazoa > Chordata > Actinopteri > Atheriniformes > Telmatherinidae > Telmatherina > Telmatherina bonti. Next base: position 38,827,711 of record NC_136628.1, on the reverse strand, counting down.
ATCCTTCTTTTTTTTATATGATGCAAAATAGATCATTTTTCCTCTCATTACCGCCTTACCTGCTTCCCACAGAACACATGCTGAAACTCCTGGTTTATCATTATTTTCTAGGTAAACAGCCCATTCTTTTGTGAAATAGCGGATAAAGTCGGGGTCTTTAAGCAGTGCTGTATTGAATCTCCAGCTTTTAGCAGGTGGTGTGATTCTCGTATTTCTTACAGTGAAGGAAACTGGTGCATGATCGCTGACTGTAATGGGCTGGATCTGGGTTTCTGAAATCATACACACCAACGAGCTGCTAACCAGGAAATAATCTAGCCTAGAATATGAGTGGTGAACTGAGGAAAAACAAGTGTATTCCTTGATGTTAGGATGAAAAGACCGCCATATATCGCAAAGACCAAGTTCCTCCATATATTGTTTAACAGTGTTTGTAGACTGCCAATTTCTATTGTTTTCTGAATTATTCATCCTGTCTACGGGACCCATTACCACATTAAAATCTCCTCCTATGATAAGTGTGCTGTCTGAGTGTTCTGAGACAGTTTTAAAAAAGGAATGAAAGAAGGAGGAATCATCCACATTTGGCCCATATATGTTAGCTAAGCATAACTTCATATTTTGAATAGTTAATGTCACTATAATAAATCTTCCCTCTGGATCTGTGGTTCTGTTGGTTTCTGTGAATGTCACTTTTCTATTTATCAAAATGGCAACTCCTCTCTGTCTGGAGTTATAGCAGGCGGAGTAAACATGAGGAAACTGGGATGTAGAGAGAGCGTCCACTGAAGTATTTGTCATATGAATCTCCTGTAAGAACACAATGTCTGCCTGTAGATCATTTAGCCTGTTAAAGATTTTTAGTCTCTTCTCTCTGGTCCCAGCTCTGTGTGATAAACCTAAGTACTGTCATGCTTGTGGTGACAGGGTAGGTGTTAGATGCTTCCACTTGATGTGAATAAGTGTGTGCGCAGGTGTAAGTATGTATGCCTTGTGTTGTATGACTGTATTGAATGTTACTAAATATGTTTGAAATAATAACAGTGAGAGTGTTGGGTTATGTATGTAAGTGTTATGAAATGAACTGTGTAGTTTTGCATCTGTGTTATTTAGTTCTGTGAGGTGGCAGCTAGAAAAGAAAGAAAGAAGAGAGTATGGAAGGAGAGAGAAAAAGATGAGCCAGAAGTTGACCAAAAGAGGAAAGTGGGTGAAAAGGAAAAACAAACCCATAAGGAGATCTGTTTTGTGAAAGAGACTGGCAGTGTTGTTAACTATTGTGAGCAAACATTAAACTCTGATTTAAACCCAGTGAGACTTATTAGCCTGAATATCACCAGTGCAAAGCGTGTAGAGTGTGGATACATATCTGAGGTTAGTAGAGCCAGGGAGTGGTGTTATGGTCACGATGTAGCTGGCCATTGACATAGAGCTTGTCCACCGAGATGACCGCGCGGGCTCCTCCGTCCAGGAATTTCCTCCTGATGGGGAACAAGATCTTACGACACTCCAGGATCTCTCTGGGGAACTGATCGCTCATGTTCTTCTTTTTCTTTGTGTAGCACGAATTTAGCAACTATTGGTCTTGGTCTGCCCTCCGATGTTTTTCTTCCCATGCGATGAACACGGTGAAAGGAGACGGCTTTTACCTTTTCCTCTGGAAGCTTCAGGTTAGATCGGATGAATTCTTTCATGGTTACCTCTGCGTCCTCCTCTGGCTGCTCAGCGAGCCCTGAAATAACTAAGTTATCTCTCATGCTACGGGCCTGGATATCTAAGACTAATTCTTTCATTTTTTTATTTTCCTCCGGTAGTCGGCATACTCCATCCGTGAGAGTCTTAACAGAGTCTCTAAGTGCTTTGTTCTCCGTAGCTGAAGCTTCTACCTGCTGCTGGCTGTATTCTAGACTGTGCTTTAACGACTGGAACTCCCGGTGTAGAACTTCCAGCAGGGAAAGCCTGGCGTCTAGGCTGGATAACTTCCCATCGATGGAGATTAGGATATACTTTGTAACACTACCTGTTGGAGAACCTGGCGAGGTTACTTCGGGGGAATCCGCTGGGCGAACTCTTTTGGAGGTGGGACCGGTTTTGGACGCCGTCGCCGCGGTGTTGCTGGTTTTCCCCATTACGATTTGCTGGAAGCTTTCTTCGATTACCTCTATCGGGCTGGTGAGATCTTCTTCGTTGTTATCCAGAGTGACCAGGTTGGTGTGATTGGAGTTTTTAACTGTTTTAAATTATTCGTTTAATTTCTTACCGTTAGCCTGGTAATAAAGGTTTTGTTTACTTCAGTAGCGCGCCATGTTGATCCTGCCAAATCTCGCTGCGTCTCGCCTTCTGTTCAGGACTTCCCAGACCAGAAGCTTGAGACTAGACCATAGTCTAGATCAGAGACCAGTACAGAGTCCAGACAAGAGTCCAGATCAGAGTCCAGACCAGAGTCCACACCAGAAGCTTGAGACCAAACCATAGTTCAAATCAGAGACCAGACCAGAGACCAGACCAGAGTGTAGACCAGAGGCTTGAAACCAGATCAGAGTCCAGACCAGAGACCAGACCAGAGTCCAGACCAGAGTGTAGACCAGAGGCTTGAAACCAGATCAGAGTCCAGACCAGAGACCAGACCAGAGACTAGAGTCCAGACCAGAGGGTAGAGACCAGACCAGAGTCCAGAACAGAGTCCAGACCAGAGTCCAGACTAAACATGGAGAAGCAGCATTTTGCTGTTATGCTGCAAACAAGTGGAACAATCTGAGAGTGAGATGAAACTCTCACCACATGGAGACACTTTTAAATCCAGGTTAAAAACATCTCTTTTCTCATGGGCCTGCATGACATCTGCACAGTAACTTATGATTAATTCTGCTTTTAATTATTTTAATATAATTTATTATTTTTTTGTGATTTTGCTTTTTGTGTTGTCTTTTGTGCTTTTTGTTTTTACACAATCTGTGACCTTTTAATGTGTCATGTGAAGCACTTTAAATGGTCTTGTACATGGAAAGGTTCTGTACAGATAAACTTTCCTGCCATGTGATGCATCATGTGATCGGGTTTCCAGGAAGGGGAGGTGGGTATAAATCAGCCTGTCAGACCGGCTGCAGACACACGAAGTGGTGGAAGTGTTACATGTTAACATGTAGGTGAGATCAGTAACATGATGTCTTCCACGCTGGTGGATCTAAGCAGTTTACAAGTCCAGGTTCTAGTTTCCTGTGACTGAGCTGAGCTTTGGATGCAGATGAAACAGCTGTCGGCAGGTAAACTGGAGCGCGTGTCTGCAGATGTGTAGGGGAACTGTATGTTGTATGTGTGTGTGAGATGTCCAGTCCCACTCAGTCTGCCAGCAATGCCACCATCCAGCTGGTTTTACTGGAGAGAGTGATCTACTGCAGTCTGACCACACTCCCCTGCTGCATCTTCCTCTTCATTAATGGGACCATGTTGTTCACTCTGAGGAGTTGTTGGGGAAAATTGTTATGAGTTTGGTTTGTATTAAGTATTAGACATATATGCATTGATTTGCTGTGATCCTGCTGTGTTTTGTGTCTATGCACAAAGCTTTCTTTAAGTCATATGATCCTTGTCTGGAATGTGCAGACAAAGTCTGAGACAGGAAGAGTTTCATGCAGGGCATCGGGTTTTGTCAACTGCTTGGTTGACCAGTTGTCTAAAGGTTAGAGGTTAAAGGTAATAAAGTAATATAGTGAGTGATTGATGCTTAGTGAGTTCAGTTTAGTCTTAAATAAGAGATAATGATTGTTTCATATGGTGTGCCCAGCAACTAGGAGGAGTTAAGCATGGTTTATAATTGGGTGTTACTTCAGCATCTGCAGAGAGAGTTCTCTCTCCAAGCTCCAGCGTGTGCTTGTATTAGTTTATAATAAAATGTTCATTGTAAGAAGACAGTTGACTCTTAGATGTATTACAACTTCTCAAGACCAGAGTATTTTCCACCACAGTTTTTGGGGGCTCGTCTCGGGATCCTGCGTCAGTCCGCCCAGGTTGGTGATAGACTGGTTGGCCACCTGAATCCACAGATTCATCCTAAGAACCTCAATTAGAGTATTTCAGAGGACAGGACGTCTTTCTCCCACCCGTGGTCGACTACGCCAGGACTCCTTCTGAACCAGTGTGAAAAGACAATGGTGAGAAGTGTTATTCTAAATTTATATTAATTTTCAGACTCAAACTGGAGTCAAACATTACTAGAAATTTATCACAAATTAATAATCAATATCTTAATTAATAATCACAATATTTGTCTGTTTTGTGGTCAATTGTCTTCATTATTCTCATTGTGACAGGGATTCTCCTCCTCACCTCCTCATCGAAAGAATAACTCAAGGGATAAGAGAATAACTTAAGACGAGATCAGGTTGACGTCATAAATAAAATCCTGTGAGTTTAAGTTAAGTTTAGGTTAAAGTTTAAGTTAAAAATCGTGAGTAACAAGACCAAGTCGTAAGTGCTGTGAGCTAGACGTAGCAAGACCAGACCAGTAAATCTTGTGAGTTACAAGACCGAGACCAGTAAATTAGTCAGTAAGTCCTGTGAGCTCGAGAAGCAAGACCAGGCCAACCTTGAGTTAGAAAACTGAGAGGAAAGCCATCTTGAGTGAGGAGGAACAGAGAAGAAACTGTGTGGGCTGGTTTCTGGAGACATTGAGAGTTTTGCCTGATAATTCTACAAAGGTGTGGGATTGACCCTCTGTGTACATCCGCTGCAAACAGAACTAGTTCCTTTGCAGTAGGAGGTTGATGTACAGCACCATTAAGAAGTTGAAATCTCTGTCTTCATGTGAGGGGAAACTGGGGTGGTTGTGTAAAATTTCCTGTGTTAAACTTGATTGGACTGATTGTGTGGAGAATTAAAACCACGTCTTGTGAAGCCACACCGGACTCTCGCAGGAGAGCCTAGAAGCTTGTGTGGGGGTAGACAAACGTGGGGGCACGACCCATTCACATGCATTCATCCAACTGTTGAAGTGAATTGTTTGTGTAAAATCTAATTTACTGCAGTAAGAAAAAAAAAAAAAAAAAAGAAAAAAAAACAACAACAAAAAATGTATGAGAGAGTTTCAGATATGAAGGAGGCCCAGAGAGGGAAGTGAGAAAAAAGTGTTCATTAAAGGCCTTCTGCTCACTGAAGGAGATGATGTCATAGCACGTTAGGCAGAAACAAACATATAAATCCTGTGTAAAATAGCTGCTTGTGCTTTTCTTCCTAAAGCTTTTATAAGAGCATAAAAGCCACTCCCTGTATGAATGTGGAAACCTTTTCCTAAGGAAAAGCATTCTCTATTATCACCTGAGAACATTTTAAAGAGCAACAACATATTAAGAATGAAAAATCTGAAATGTGAGAGATTTGATTTATAGTATTAGGAACTTATTATGTTAAATTACTGTACATTGTGTAGGCAATAAGCTTAGGTTTCTGTCTGTTCCCTTTCAGACATTCATAAGGTGATTTTTATTCCTTTACTACTGCAATTATAAATTTATGCCTAGCATGTCTAAATAAATCTAGATAAACTGGAAATAAATAATGCAGCTGAAGGATGCTGAAAATAAGCATAATGTTAGGAAAAAAAGAAAATTCTTGACCTTAAAATAGGAATGGTGAACCAACGTGCTAGAGTAAATTTCCCTTGCAATAAGTTCACTTTAGCTAAATGTGAGCTAACGGCGAGAAGAGAAGTTCTCAGAACAAGTGTATCTTCTTAGCAAGATCATGTTCAGCTTTCCCAGGAGAGAACTGAGTTATGAATCCACTGATAATATAGTCTCTCACACACACAATTACAATGTAATATTCAAGTTACATGATGTTCACAGCACAGAACATGGTCCACATAATATGTTTGCCACAGGATTCAGAAGAAAACTATTATAATTATGAGGCTATGATCTTTATTTTCCCCTTACTGGAGAAGAAAATACACCACATGACCAAATGGTTCAGTCTCAAAAGCTCGTCTGCTGTATGGTGTTGGACACATTGCAGCGTTCCCTTCTAAACCCTTGTCAGCATGCAGCTTGGTCCACAGGGACCTCAAATGTCTATCTTGCCTGAAGGGGATTCAGAGGAGGGGCTGGGGGAGAGTGAGTTCTTGATCCGGGTCACTGCAGGGTTCTGGGTGTCACGCGTGGTCAGTCAGGAGACTGGAGCAGAAACGGTCCCTACAACCTAAAGCATCATTCCACCTCCCTTCTGTGTCAGCTCTGAGTCCTGGAGCAGAACCTGATATGCAGATGTGGCTGCATGGACCCGGCCGCTGCTGATGGGGCCTGGGGATCCCAGAACCAGAGGGTCTGGCAGAGCCCTGTTGGTTGTGACTGTGAACAGTGTGGATATGGCTCCTATGGTGGACATGTGAGCTGGATTTTCACCTTTGACCTCTGGAGGTGATGGATCCTCCTTGTCCTCAGACTGTGTTTCAGTTGTGGAATTTTCTAGAAGTAAAAGACTAACAATGTGGCCGGCAGGCAGCACAAATCCCACCCCGACTACAGAGTCAGATGATGTTTTCTGGAATGAGCTGCACCCTGATTCTGTCAGAAAGACTGTTCGGTTCACTCAGTTCTCTGTGGAAAACCTGGATCTCCTTCCTTGAACTTTTGCCTACTGTCTGATCCTTTACATGTCACTCTTTGTTATTTACACATATGAACCTGATTTATCTACCAGGAAGTTTTGATGAACATGTGTCGGGCACTTCCTGGCATGAATTTCTGATTGTATGCTGATTGGAGGAGAGCATGGTGGCTGTGGCGCGTCTGACTCCTGAGCAGATCGAGTGATACGAGCTGAATGATTATCCACAAGACCAGGCCAAGAAATGAGGCCCTACAACCAAACATTTACTCACTGTTTCTGCTTAGCTTTATACCACATTTATGAGCATGTATAAAATTTTGCACTCCTGCAGACTTCTGCAACTGAACAATGACACAGACATCTCTGCTCTGCTGCAGGGAAGCTGAACAGTTCATACAGACTAGTCAACTTCTGGCACGCTGTGCCTTATAAAAAAAAAAAAAAAAAAAAAAGTGATGAATACTAAGTTTTTAATGTTTGAGACAGAATAGATGTCAAAAGAGAAAAAATAAGCCGCTATATGACATTAAATAAGAAGGTAGCTTTGTAATTTCCTGACTTCAGCGAATGCAACACAAGTACAACAATCTCCGTATTTTATTTGCTGACAGCTGGTGTTTTATCCCTAATCTGAACTCATTATTTTGAATTAAAGCAGATATGCTCAGCGGTTAAAATACACATCAGATGATTTTTGTTTAAAGAGTAGAACCAACTCTTGCGATGGCTGCCAGTAAACAGACCAGTCTCTTAGTTAACACGCTTAATAAGTAAACAAACAAGTCATTTAAGCCCTGTATGTCCTCAAAATAACATGAATATGAGGCAGATTATTTGTAACAGTATTGATACTTCCAAAGTTAAGCTAACTATGCTAAACCGTTAGCCTTGGCCTTTTCTGTTACACACGTTTGCATTAAAATCATTAAGGAAGAAGTGCTGCTGTGAGTGTGTGCACGTACATGTGTGCGTCGTGTTGTTGTAGATGAAAACAGCTTTACCATCAGTATTAGAAGTTTGTTTCTAAATGCTGCTTTAGTTCAAATGTAGATAGAAAACAAACAGCTTTATTATGACCTGAAGGTCTCTGGCTGTTCAGTACCTGAAGTCCAGCTGTTAAAGATGGGTTTACATCTTGTTGCTTTATGCTTATGCTTATGTTCACAATATATTTGGAATAGAAAGCCAGTCTTATTATGATCTCAGTTTTGTGTGTGTTGCTCCTGAATGGGTCTGTTGGAGTCTAAGAGAGACAAATCAGAGTAAACCATGAGACTAAACTAGACTACATTACTGATTAAATCAACAGTTCTGAATGAGCTTTATTTAATATATGCAGAGATTCTTCAGTGTGGTTCTGCTTCTGTCATTTAGCGGACATGACATAAACAACACGAGCAGTAAATCAGAAAGGAAATTCCAGCATGGATAAGTGTTGGTCAGACTGCTGGGAGTCCAGTTTGACACATGTCCTGCTATGCAGTAGTAGAGGATTTTTTCTGGTTGTTGGTTAAGATGAGACTACCTGATAGGAACTTTGCAATAAGTAATTAAATGAATTTGGTTACTTTGAATGCTTACCTACCAGATAACTGAGTGGCCCTAACTGTTGCTTTGTATTGTTCATGTTTTACTCCATGACTGTTTAGCTTAAACTGACTATCCTCTGCACCCCCCAGGCCTGGCCCCTGACCGACCTCTAGTTGACCCTGACTTGATTTTCCTTTTGATGCTGTTTGCTCTGACTGTGACATGGTGGAGGCTGCAGCTCTCCCGTCTCAGTTCTCGTTACTTGAGCTTACTCTTTAGCTGAAAACGAGTCCATGTTTTGGCGCTCTCTTATGAATGACTTTCTGGATGCCATTTTCCTGAATGTTTTCCTCCCACAGGTTGCAGACGGGGAAATTTCCTTCTGGCTCTCTTTTCAGATCTTCCTTGGACCAAAAGTACTTTTTCTGGTTCTGATGCGCATGCGTAACATGGAAACATGGGCCTTTTTGTGATTCTTTTTGCAGGACCCTCACCCAAGTGGGCATGGTTCCTTCCAAGACTGCCTGTTCAGACACAGCTCTGTGTGAAAGTAATGTTTTAACATATTGTCGTAACCTCATAAGAACCCTTTTCAGGCATTTGCACACAGGTGAAAGCTGCCCTTCATGGATCAGCATCTACGCAGCTCTATTCACTTCAGCCTGGAGATTTTGTCCTGATAAGAAGCTTTAAACATCAGCGCTGGAACCAACATCGATGGTTTAGGCCATTTCAGGTTTTCCTGACGACCCAGACAGCGGTAAAGGTCGCAGAGTGAGCTGCTTGGCACTACAGATTGCTTGAACCTCCTGAAGCTCTTCAGTCTGAAATTACAGAAGAATAATGCACCACCCAACAAAGGGCAGAATAATCCCTGTGGTTGCGTGGGTAAGTGAGATAGTCTACTCTCACGCCTGAAGACCAGCCTTCGCTCTCAAGCAAGATCAGTGTGAGGTGAAAAAAAGCGCTCCACTGCCACTGTGATATGCCAAGTCCCACCAGAACGCCAACAGTGTCTTCACTGCACCTCTGTCACCCCCTAAGAGGAATGATTTGTTTCCACTTTTCTTACATTTATTGTTAGACTCAGATTTTGAAGCTGAAGCAAATGGCTCCTCACTATTGTAATTTCTGAAAGATTCTTTAAAACCTGATAGGCATGAGGCTCCTGATGTTTTGAGAATGTTGTCTTCTGTATGTATTTTTGCGTTCTGATAACAATTTCTCTTCTTATTGTTGGTCCTGTAGGACCAAGAGGAGGGAGAGTGTTGGGGAAAATTGTTATGAGTTTGGTTTGTATTAAGTATTAGACATATATGCATTGATTTGCTGTGATCCTGCTGTGTTTTGTGTCTATGCACAAAGCTTTCTTTAAGTCATATGATCCTTGTCTGGAATGTGCAGACAAAGTCTGAGACAGGAAGAGTTTCATGCAGGGCATCGGGTTTTGTCAACTGCTTGGTTGACCAGTTGTCTAAAGGTTAGAGGTTAAAGGTAATAAAGTAATATAGTGAGTGATTGATGCTTAGTGAGTTCAGTTTAGTCTTAAATAAGAGATAATGATTGTTTCATATGGTGTGCCCAGCAACTAGGAGGAGTTAAGCATGGTTTATAATTGGGTGTTACTTCAGCATCTGCAGAGAGAGTTCTCTCTCCAAGCTCCAGCGTGTGCTTGTATTAGTTTATAATAAAATGTTCATTGTAAGAAGACAGTTGACTCTTAGATGTATTACAACTTCTCAAGACCAGAGTATTTTCCACCACAGAGTAAAGCCGTGTTCTGTGAGACGTGTCGCTACGTCCTGCTGTACAGCCTGCTGCTGGTGGACACCATCCACCTGTCTCTGAGTCATTTACTCTACTTGCTGTCCATCTTCAGGGTCATACTGACGTATCCTCTGTGTGGCGTCCTCTTCATGCTCGGGACTCTGGTCAATGAGGTGTCTCCGCTCATGCTGGTGTTGATGTCTGCAGAGAGATGTGTAGCCGTGTGTTTCCCTCTGAGGCACGCCTCCGTGGTGACCGTCAGAAGCACGGCCGTGTCCGTGGTCCTGGTTTGGTTTGTTTGTTTACTGAATGTTCTGGCTCGGGTTCTGGTTCTGTTAGAATTTCCCTTTAACGAGCTGGAAACGCTGCAGATGAAAACCTTTTGTAGCACGATAGCCATGATGCTCACGCCTCGGATCTCTGACTACGACCGAGCCTGTTCTTCAGTTCTGTTCCTCTTTGCTGGGCTGCTGATCATTTCTTCCTTTGTGATTGTGATTATAGCAGCAAGATCGGCCTCCACAGACAGAACATCAGCTACTAAAGCTCGTAACACGGTGCTGCTGCATCTGGTCCAGCTGTGCTTCAGCCTGTCCTCAACTGTGCATAACCCTCTACTTTACGCCATCTTTAAAGTCATTCCCCTCAGTGTGTTTCCGCACATCCAGAATGTCTTTTATTTGTTTATTATGATCACTCCCAGATGTCTGAGCTCCCTGATCTACGGCCTCAGAGATCAGACCATCCGACCTGTCCTCATGTACAACCTGTGCTGTCGGATTAAACTTCCAGGTGTCGCACTTAAGGCTAAAGTCTCTCTGTGATGCACCAGCTTGCCTCTTCAGAAAGGAGGTTCAACAAACTGGGTTGAACTCAGACTCAGGAGTTGATCCTGTAAACCCACGCGCAGGAAATAAAGCTGGAAAACGATTGTTTTCTTTGACACTGAAGTGATTAGATTAGAAGAGAATACTGCATGTACTGCATGCATACTGCATTACTCATTGACCTGCGATTGCTTCAACATTCGGCTGAGCTGTTTCCTGTACCTGTCATGATCGCAGCTCCATAGGAACCTCTTTTTCCTCATCAAGCTCATCTCCTTTAGCTGAGTTCCCTGATTTACCACCATCTTCACCTGTTCTCCACCCCACTTAAACCATCTCCTGTTTCTGCCTCCCTGCCAGATGGTCAGCAGTACTCACCTTGTTGTATCCAGTGTTTTATCTCGTCCCCAGACTCCTGTCGTTGACCCAGGCACCCCCTCCGATCTCCTTGTGCATGACCCGTCATGCCCATGACCTTTTTTAATTTTGACCCTTGTTTGTTTAATCACTACGCTTTTGGATTGTGGATCTCCACTGCCTTATATCTGGATCCATCAGTAGGAGTAACTCAGCGTAAAACAGGTTTTTTCTGCTATATCTGCTTTCTCTCTGTACAGGCTATCACATCCCTCTGAGCTGGTGTACAGCTTTGAAAATCAAGGGATTTATATATATATATATATATATATATATATATATATATATATATATATATATATATATATATATATATATCAGCCTGTCCTCAACTATATATATATATATATATATATATATATATATATATATATATATATATAGTTGAGGACAGGCTGATATATATATATATATATATATATATATATATATATATAGGGTCCAAATTCAACAATCCACACTTTTTCAGATATCTACAGCTTCATCAGAAACATGTCCCCCCTTCGCTCCGATCTCCATAAACTTTGTGGTTGGAGGAATGCTTAAATGTTCACTCCAAAGGGCCAGTGGCCACTACTTATGATCTCTTTCAAGAATCAACAGACTCTTCTCTGGAGCATATTGAAGAGCAGTGGGAGATGGAACTAGGCTTGAGTCTTTCTCCACCGGAATGGAAGAGAGCAATTGATCGGGTGCATAACTGATCTATATGTATCAGACATGGGCTGCTCCACTTTAACGTGCTGCATAGACTCCACTTTTCCAAAAGCAAGTTCACCAAACTATTTTCACAGTCCCGTGGTACCAGCCCCAAAAGCCCTGCAACAGGGTTAAAGGGACTCCCTTTACGCCACACTGTTGCAATGCTGTTGAAAACCCCCTCCTAAAAGCCCTTCAGTATTGGGCCCGACCAGAACCTGCGACTGAGGGTGCCTGGATCACATCAACACCTCAGATAGTTCCTGTCAGAACCACACTTCTTGCACAACGGCTTATTTTGCTTGGCTGGAAAAAGACAGAAGCACCCTCTCATAGATGTTTGATGATAAACATGTTGGCGCATCTGAAACTGGAACAGCTTAGACACACAACTCAATGCTCTGTTCAAAAGTTTAGCTGTTTTTGGCAGCCATTTTTAATGTACTTTGAGAACAACCATACAAATTAACTGATTAAGTTGACCCTTGATGTTTGATCTGTAATTAATCAATGAACGAACAAACAAATGAATTAATAAATTTTTCTCTTTTTTTTTCTCTTATTCCTCCTCTCCCCCTTTGTCGGTATGGGGTTTGACAACAATGTGTAATCTGACATGCTTTTTTGTTGTTTTTGTTGAAGTTATCTATGTTTAAAAACTCCAATAAAGCATTGAAATATAAAACAAAGTTTTCAGGAAAGTACAGAACCAAACACCACATAAGAGAAAAAGCATTGAAATGGCCCTATATATGAGTGAAACTGAATAAAGAATTAGATTAAAAATTATTTTAAAATTTTCTGCATGTTTGATCATTTTATCTTTCTAAAGCATTTTTCATTCAAAACATTTGTAAGTCAGTGTTTTCCAGGGTCAATCAAAGGGATTTATTATTAGTGATAATATTTAATCAATTAAATGGAAAAGGTTTTGTGTATCAGGCCAGTACCCCCACCCTACCCAACACCCCTCCGCCCCCCCACCACTACCCCCCCACCAGCCTGGTTCCTACATCCGTCTCCAAACCCAGTCCCTCCACCCTCCAATCCCATTTGGCCGAGCTCTAGAAAACCAACTGGCAGGTCGCACCAACTCACACCTCGCAAGCACAAACTGACCTTCCACCTGGAGGTGTGGCAGCCCTGGACACTGGTGTCCAGAGCCACCCCTCCCCAGCCCACCCCAAGAAGTCAACCAGCCCAGAGCCAGTTCCAACCAACCCTGACCCACCAGTGCTAACCATACCACCTTAATGTAACAGGAGAGAGGATGTAGACAATACTAAAATAAAAGATTGAAACATTTACAGTGTTTAATCATTTCTTTACATGTACGATCGCTGCCTTTACTTGTTTTCAGACCGTCTGGCTCAGCATTAGTTCGCCCTTTAAAAAACGCACACCTCAGGGTGGCTCATCTGCTAAAATACACGGAAAACTTATCCCACTTAGTACATCCTGGTTTGCATGGCAACCCACTACACACCATCAGTCAACTTATCTCATGTACAATAATCGGGATCTGACAAACCAGTGCTGAGCACCACGGAGAACAAATCCTTTTTGGGCACGAGCGACCAAGAAAGGAAAAAACACAAAAATTGAATAGTAGTTTGTCACCACGAATTGTGGCCTGAAACACCTCGAGCTGGAGCGGGCTAACTTAAAACAAAAACTAAATCAACAAAAGGACAGCAGGTCATACCAACCCATCCCTTACTGATCCCTCCCCTACTGACCCGACCTTTACCAACTCCTCCCATTGTGACCCGTCCCCTACTGACCCCTCCCACACTGATCTGTCCTGTACTAATGTGCCCTGTATTGACCCACCCCCTACTGATCCCACCCCTACTGACCCGACCTTTACCAACCTCTTCGGTACAGAGCCATCCTCTACTGGCCTGTCTTGTATTGATCCATCCCATTTTGTCCCGAACCAGGGGCCTCATTTCTAAAACTGTCACACAAAACCTGGCGTACACCAATTCTAGTCAATTTCTGGGATTTATAAAAACACGACTTGGTGGTAAAATGTCTGGACCTCCACGCTAACTCTGACCCTGGTGTACGCACAACATCTGGAGAAAGGGGAAACAGCGACACCAAAGGCAGAAAATAAAAACAAAATAATTGTGTGAAATTTGAGACATTTGTTCCAAATCAAATCGAAACTTTCACACAGAATGTTGGACATTCACAGCATTTGCCAAAAAATGATAAGATGCGTATTTGATATCAATAAAATGAAGTGGCAACCTGTCGAAATCGCCCATCAGAAAGGTTTCAGTACAGATTGCTCAGACAATTTCTCCCCAATGTCAGTTTGGTAGCAGTTTGAAACATCTGTTCTTTTCATTCACTACATGGTATGCTTAGCAACACCACAGAAAACCCAAAAACTCCAGTTCCTACATCAAACGTAACCAAGGTGAAAATTGCTCTGAGACCAAGAAACAGGAAGTCCTAGAAACATTTCATCTCAGCCAGACTTGGAAGGGATGGAGACAGACTCACCCTTCAATCAGTTATATCGAAATATGCTAGAAAGTTATGGTGACAAGTAGCATTATTTTTTATGAGGACATCAATTTGTCTGGCCATGTGAACACAACCTGCAGGCCATGACCATGGCGCCATGACACCATGACATCATAAATCACTATAAAACACCTAGATTGACTCTGATCATCATCAAACGTACAGAGTTTCATCAAGATGCCAAATAGATCTTTACGACAGCTTCTGGTCTAGGCCTAAACCCTGCCCACTTAAACAGGAACTGCTTTTTCCCACTGTGGGGTCCTCTTCCTCAGCTCTCAATCTAAACCGGAAGAGCATATAAGGATATTTTTTCAGGTTTTTTATGTAAATATAAATCTCTTAAACACTTCCATAAAGTTTTTATGTTAGATTAAATCTTGTTTATCCTCTAAAATATCTTTCTTTTGTTTGACTTAACTCGGTGAAGTTCACAGCGTTGCTTTGAAGCCTTGGAGACAGAAACGCACTGAAAACTGGAAAACACATTACATCAACCAGCGGTGATCCCAGAACAATGTCATACGTGTTAGATGTCATGTTAACACGTGAAGTCAGAGATTATAAATGACGAGCAAAGCCAAGTGAACCCTGCAGAGCAGCTCTGCCCTCAGAAAATTCCCAGACTGAAACCTGATGTATGATTTAGTTTTTCTTGTGAATCTGGAAGAGTATGTCACACACGAAATGTGGAATCAATTCATTTTAATTTGACATGTTTTAATATTCTGTAGGATGCCGAATCTTTCCGTATCCCTGTCGAACATCTCCATGGAAACGCAGTATCAGGGGTTGCTGGAACGGGTGATGGTTTGTGCTGTGTGTACACTACCATCCTGCGTCTTTCTCTTCATCAACGGAACCATGTTGTTCACTCTGAGGAGTAAAGCAGTGTTTTGTGACACCTGTCGCTACGTTCTGCTCTACAACCTGCTGTTTGCAGACACCTGTCAGCTGGCACAGACACAAGTCCTGTTTCTGATGGCTGTTTGCAGAGTCAGCACATCTTATCCTCTCTGTGCTACCCTCCTCATCTTCACCAACCTCACCACTGTCATCTCTCCCCTCACTCTGGTTGTCATGTCTTCAGAGAGATATGTGGCGGTGTGTTATCCTCTAAGGCACTCCTCCATCATCACCATCAGAAACACTGCCGTGGCTGTTACTGCCTGCTGGACTGTAAGCTTTCTGAACAACTTTGCTAAAGTCTTGATATTTTTACGGTTTCCGTTTAAAAAGATGCCAGCGGAGGAGATCTGTTCTGTCATAGCTGTGCAGCTTGGAACCTTGACCCATCATTACGACACCATCTTTACCTGTGTTGTTTTTGTGTCAGCTGGTTTGGCCATTGTTTTCTCTTACGTAGGTGTTGTGGTGGCAGCCAAGTCAGCCTCTACAGACAAAGCTTCAGCCTGGAAGGCTCGCCAAACTGTGCTGTTGCATCTGGTGCAGCTGGGCCTCTGTCTGACATCAACCGTTTACAACCCTCTGATCACAGCACTGTCCAGAACTTTACCAAGGATCATGTTTGTGTGGGTCCAGGATGCTTTTTATGTCAGTTTTATCATCTTACCCAGATGTTTGAGTTCTCTCATCTATGGGTTAAGAGATCAGACCATCAGACCGGTTCTCATTTACCACCTATGCTGTCGACAGAATCTTAAAGTCTGAGCTGTCAGTCGTTAAAAAGTCCGGTTTTCATTTAGACGGAATGTTTTTCATTTTAAACTATATCAAATCCAAACTGGCAAGAAGCATTGCAGTAAGTAGGAAGTTGATACACCTTCTAAATCACAAATCTCTGTCCATACTTTACATGTCACTGGTACTTCCATATATGACGTACCGTACAGAGATTTGGAGTAATGCATGTAAATAAAATTTGCGGTCTGTCTATGAGCTTTAAAAAAGCAATCCGAATCATAAACAGTGCAGGTTATCTGGATCACACAAACCTCCTGCTCTTAAAATCATGACATGAAGCTTCCTGGTTTACTCAGTTATAAAACCGCAATCATCATCTTCATTTCATTGTTATGCTGAAAACATTCAGATTTCCTTTAAGTCTGTTGGTGTCAGGGGGTGTGGGTTCTTTTCAGGATCCACCAGAGGGAGCCAGAGGAACCATTTTCTGGAGGGTGTTTTCACCACAGGTGTGCAGACCTGCACACCTGTAGAGAATTAGAGATCTTCTGCCAGCACTATATCTGCAGCTGATTGCCAGTCCTTTGTCGCTTGAGCGTTGAGCCTCTGTGGTAAAACCTAAGCCCTCCAGTGAATTCCTGTGTCCTCTAACCCTTGAGAGAAACTTTAAGAATTCTTGTTTTTTCCCAGAGACACTCCTGAGCTCCCTGTGATTTTCCTCCCAGCAGCCAATCATCACCAGCAACCACTCCCTACCAATAACCTGGCTTTCTCTTCACTGGCTATCCTCCGGATCCGATCAGCTTGTCGCTGCCTATCCGCCCTCCACCGAGAGGACCCTCACTGGCACCCACTGCCAACATCCATCCTCTCGGACCTCCTGACACCACCCGAATTCACGGCAACTCCGAAACAAGTAGGACACCTTCACTTCCCTGAGAATTATTCCATCATTTCCACTACTCATACATCTATCTTTGCAGAGAACCCTGCCTTCGGGTCTTTCCGGAACCATCCCCTCAGTTCACCAAATAAACCATTTTCACATTTCCAGATTGCTTAATCGTGCATGTGGGTCCAACATCTTCACACCATGACAGTTGGATCCCGTGGTGTAGAAAATGTGTTTAAAGAACATTAGAACATGGAGCTAAACTTCCTCTGCATGAATGAGGATAAACCTGAAGTTCTTACTTTTGGGAAAACTGAAAGCTTCTGGTCTAGGCCTAAACCCTGCCCACTTAAACAGGAACTGCTTTTTTCCACTGTGGGGTCCTCTTCCTCAGCTCTCAATCTAAACACTTTGTTTTTATCAGTTCACCATTCTGACTTGAGGTTAAATCATTTCCTGGTTCGCAGTTCTAAGTGAAATTTTAGAAACCCAGATCCACCCCATCACAATCAGCGATCATGCACCAGTTTCTTTCACTCTGAGGAACACAAGAATCACACCACCTGCTAAAAGCTGGAGGTTTATTACAGCCCTGTATACAGCTGGTAAAGACCCAGCAGGTAATAACATGCTACCGCTGCTAATTGCTCTTAATTGGCTTCCGGTCGCAGCACGCATCAAATTTAAAGCTCTGCTTCTGGCTTACAAAACAAGAACTCAAACGGCTCCCGTCTACCTTCACTCCCTAATCCAGACCTACATTCTCTCTCCACAGCTACGTTCCACCAGTGAAAGACGCCTCGTGTTACCACCAATACGTGGGACTAAATCACCAGCCAGACTCTTTTCCTCTGTTGTTCCACGATGGTGGAATGATCTCCCAAACTCTGTCCGCTCTGCAGAGTCCCTGTCTACTTTTAAGACCCAGCTGAAGACTCAGCTCTTCAAGGAGAACTTCAACACTTAGTTTAGCTGTATTTAGTGGAAAGTTGGAGAACTTAGCCCAGTTTGTAAAAACAAACTTTATGGTATTCATTTTTATTATTATAACATAGATGATATTATGGGGTGGGAAGGGAGTAAACAAAGGTCGCTTATCCCCGGATAAGCGACCTGACGATCGCGGGGGCAGCAGCCTAAGCAGGGAAGCCCAGACTTCCCTCTCCCCAGCCACTTTTGCCAACTCTGGCAAATGTAGACTGGTAAATCGAGTGCTTCGCCTTCTGGCTCAGCGCCTTCTTTACCACAACAGACCGGCGCAGAGTCCACATTACTGCAAACGCTCCACCGATCCGTCTCTTAAACTCCCGCTCCATCCTTCCTTCACTCGTGAACAAGACCGCGAGATATTTAAACTCCTCCACTTGAGGCAGGACCTGACTTCCGACCCGGAGAGGGCAATCCACCCTATTCCGGCTGAGGACCATGGTCTCAGCTTTGGAGGTGCTGATTCTCATCCCAGCCGCTTCACACTCGGCCGCTAATCGCTCAAGTGAGAGCTGGAGATCACGACCAGATGAAGCCAAAAGGGCCATGTCATCCACAAAAAGCAGAGACCCAATCCTGAGGCCACCAAGCCAGATCCCTCAACATCTCGGCTGCGCATATAAATTCTGTCCATATAACTTATGAACAGAATCGGTGATAAAGGGCAGCCTTTGCAGAGTCCAACCCTCACTGGAAACTAATCCAACTTACTACCGGCAATGTGGACCAGGCTCTGACACCTGTCGTACAGGGACCGGACAGCTCGTACAAGGGGGTCCGGTACCTCATACTCCTGGAATACCCCTCACAGGAGCCCTCGTGGGACATGGTTGAACGCCTTCTCCAGGTCCACAAAGCACATGTAGACTGGTTGGGCAAACTCCCATGCCCCCTCCAGTACCCCAAAAAGGGGTATAACGCCATCTAGCCATAACGTCACCGAGCTATAACGTCGTCTAGCCATAATGTCGTCTAGCCATAATGTCGTCTAGCCATAATGTCGTCTAGCCATAATGTCGTCTAGCCATAACGTCGTCTAGTCAAAACGTTGTCTAGCCATAACGCCGTCTAGCCATAACATCGTCGAGCCATAAAATCGTCTAGGTTGTCTAGCCATAACATCGCCGAGCTATAACGTCGTCTAGCCATAATGTCGTCTAGCCATAATGTCGTCTAGCCATAATGTCGTCTAGCCATAACGTCGTCTAGTCAAAACGTCGTCTAGCCATAACGTCGTCTAGCCAGAACGTCGTCTAGCCATAACGTCGTCGAGCCATAACTTCATCGAGCCATAATGTCGTCAAACCATAACGTTGTCAAGCCATAACATCGTCAAGGTTGTCTAGCCATAGTGTCGTCTAGCCATAATGTTGTCTTGCCATAACGTTGTCTTGCCATAACGTTGTCTAGCCATATCATTTTCCAGTAACAATGTCGTCTAGGCACAATGTCGTCGAGCCATAATGCCGTCAAACCATAACGTTATTGAGCCACAACGTCCTTGAGCCATAATATTATTGAGTCATAACGTCGTCTAGCCATAACGTCGTCTATTCATAACGTCATCTCGCCAAAACGTCGTCTAGCCATAATTTCGTCTAGCCATAATGTCGTTTAGCCATAATGTCGTCTAGCCATAACGTCCTCCAGCCATAACGCCGTGTAGCCATAACGTCGTCTAGCCAAAAATGTAGTTCAACCATAACGTCGTCCACCTATAACGTCGTCTACCCATAATGTTTTCTAGCCACAATGTTATCTTGGCATAACATTGTCGAACCATAATGTCGTTGAGCCATAATGTCGTTGAGCCATAACATTGTGGACCCATAACGTTGTCGAGCCACAATGTCGTTGAGCCATAACGTCATTGAACCATAATGTTGTCGAGCCATAACGTTGTTGAGCCATACCGTCATCGAGCCATAATGTCAACTAGCCATAACATCGTTCATAAGTTCATAAGTTCATTCTGTTCTTTTTTTCTTTCTTTTTTTTTGTCTTGTCCAGCATTTAAGCAAGCAGAATTATTGTCTGGATGCTGTGTTCTGCTGATCAAATTTACTTTGCCAAGGGGAGCATTACTGGTATGATGATCCCCTTGATTTTCTAGATTTTTATTTTATTTCTTTTTTTGTGTGTGTAAATGTTTGAGTTTCTACTGCTGGACCAGACAAGAGAGGATAGGAGCAACAGAAAGATAAATGGAAAAAGAAAGAAAACACTTTGTAGAGATAGAGAAAAAGAGAGAGATAGAAAGAGAAAGAAGGGAAAAAAAACAGACATCTGCATAAACGTACGCATATACACCCATACGCATTTGCCTGTATAGACCTATGTACCTACATATTCACACACATAGACACAAACAGGCCAAACTTAGATTCTTATTTCCCCTGCAGAGGACTAGACTATCAAGTGTCAGGAGCACCATAAACTATCAGGTTAAATATTAGTGGGAGACAAAAAAAAAACAAGCTCCTGTTAGTGAACGATCCTGTAGATGACTCAGTGACTGTCTCACATGCAGAACATACAGAGTGGAATGTGTTCAGAGAAGAGTGATCATGCCAATGTGACCCCACCCACACAAAGGCCAGAAGCAGGCCAGGAGGACCCCGAGACCCAGGTGACCGGCAGCCACCCCCAAGCACTGGATCCAGTGCTTGGGGTCGTCTGGTCATAATGTTGTCTAGCCATAACGTTGTCCAGCCATAACATCCACTAGCCATTACGTCATTGAGCCATAATGTCGTTGAGCCATAACGTCGTCGAGCCATAACGTCGTCTAGCCATAACGTCGTCTAGCCATAACGTCGTCTAGCCATAACGTCATCTAGCCATAACGTCGTCTAGCCATCATGTTGTCTAGCCATACACTGTCTTGCCATACATCGTCTAGCAATCACGTCGTCTAGCCATAACGTCGTCTTGGTCGTCTAGCCATCATTTTGTCTAAACTTAACATAGTATAGCCATAATATTGTCTAACCATAACGTCATCTAACCATAACGTCATCTAGCCATAACGTCGTCTAGCCATAGCGTCGTCCAGCCATAGCGTCGTCCAGCCATAGCGTCGTCCAGCCATAGCGTCGTCCAGCCATAGCGTCGTCCAGCCATAGCATTTTCTAGCATAATGTCGTCTGCCAATACATCGTCTTGCTATACATCATCGAGCGATAATGTCGTCTAGCCATAAAATCATCGAACCATAACGTCTTCGAGCCATAATGTCGTCTAGCCATAATGTCATCTAGCCATAACGTTGTCTAGCCATCATGTTGTCCTGACTTAACACAGTCTAGCCATACCTCGACTAGCAATCACGTCGTCTAGCCATAACGTCATCTAGCCATAATGACGTCGAGACAAAACATCTACTAGCCATAATGTCGTCTAGCCAAAACGTCGTCTAGCCAAAACATCGTCTAGCCATAACGTCGTCTAGCCATAACGTCGTCTAGATCGTCTCGCCATCATGTTGTCTTACATATGTCATGTTGACATAACAAAATCTAGCCATAACATTGTGTAGCCATAACTTCGTGTAGCCATAGCGTCATTGTTAGCCTTAACGTTGTCTAGCCTTAACCTCGTCTAGCCTTAACGTCATCTAGCCATAACATCGTCTAACCATAACATTGTCTAGCCATAAAGTCGTCTTGCAATAAAGTCGTCTGGCCCCAAAATCCACTGGACATAAAGTCGTCCAGAAAAAACATCTACTAGCCATAACATCGTCGAGCCATAACGTTTTCTAGCCATAACTTCCTCTAGCCATAAAGTTGTCCAGAAAAAACATCTACTAGCCATAACATCGTCTAGCCATAACGTTTTTTAGCCATAACTTCCTCTAGTCATAAAGTCGTCCAGAAAAAACATCTACTAGCCATAACATCGTCGAGCCATAACGTTTTCTAGCCATAACTTCCTCTAGTCATAACGTCGTCCAGAAAAAACATCTACTAGCCATAACATCGTCGAGCCATAACGTTTCCTAGCCATAACTTCCTCTAGTCATAACGTCGTCCAGAAAAAACATCTACTAGCCATAACATCGTCGAGCCATAACGTTTTTTAGCCATAACGTCGTCGAGCCATAACGTCGTCGAGCCATAACATCGTCGAGCCATAATGTCATCTAGCCATAACATTGTCTAGCCATAACGTTTTCCAGCCATAACGTCGTCCAGCCATAACATTTTCCAGTAGCCATGGGAAAAAACCCCGAATTAAACTACTTACAATGCAGCGTAAAAGAAAAGATGGGGGTTTATCACTTCCAGATTTTAAACTATACAATTGGGCATTTACACTTAGACCACTGATTGCCTGGTCAAATCCTAACTCACAGGTGTCATGGCGAGAGTTGGAAGAAAGCTTTGTCAATCCCTATCCTCTTCATAAATTTTTAAATTTTTACCCGCGTTCTTTCCGAGCAGGGAATTATGGCCCTATTTTGACACGATTACTAGATATTTGGGAGAAAGCAGGTAAACTGTGTGGGGGAAACTTCCCTTGGGACCCTGGGATCCCACTTTTTGAGACTAAAAGATTGCAAATTGACAAACAACCACTGAAATGTTTAGCTTGGGAAGAAAAAGGGATTGCTGTTCTCGGAGATGTATTTGGAGACACAGGTTTGCGGTCTTTTACAGAACTATGTGCCAGGTATGTTCTACCTCGGACAACCTTTTTCTTTTACTTGCAGATGAGGTCTGTTCTGAAAGAACAGGGTGTCCCATTACAAAATAAACTATATCAACTTCCTATTAAGAAAACATTGTTTACATCATCTAAATTGGGGGGGCATGTCACTAGGCTTTATAATCTTCTGTTGACTAGTTCTTACCAATCCCTGGCATTGGATTCTGTATGGAAGGCTGATTTCAATGACCTTAGTCCCGAGTTGGACTGGAGCAGGGTATGGGAAAGCATTAGCATATCTTCCAGAAATCCTGATCATCAACAAATCCACTACAACTTTATACATCGATTATATTTAACTCCCAAAAAGCTATATATTATGAAACAAATTACGGAACCTTTTTGCAAGTTGTGTGTCACCAATGAGGTTGGTACTTTTAAGCATATGTTTTGGGAATGCCCACCAGTGATGGATTTCTGGAAACAGATTGCAGGTAACCTTTCGAGGTTGCTTGGAATTTCTCTATCCTGCTCACCAGATGTGCTTATTTTAAACAATTTCTCACATGTCAATTTAAAGGTGGCCAAGCAAAGGATTTTATTGGCTGGCCTCACGGCCGCCAAGAAAATGGTAGCAACATGCTGGAAACCACCACATTGTCTTTCTGTTAACGCATGGTCACTGATGTTTTTAGACATAGCTTATTTAGAACTCTCTATTGCCAGAGTACATAGGGCTAAGAGTGACACTATTGAGGTTTGGCAAGCTTTCATTTCTCGTCTCCAACAGTTTTGCAAAAAATAACACTGAATGGTGCTCTGGACTGGGGTGGGGGGGAAGGGTTTTGTTATTGTTGTTGTCGTTGTCGTTTGTACAGTGTTGAAAATTTTTTTTTTTTGTTTAAGCCAGACATACAGATTGTTTAATTAAGCATGTATATATGCTTTCTGTGTATGTGGCTGTATGCTTGGCTGTTTCTCAAGCAAATAAATAAATATTTGATCTAAAAAAAATTAAAAAAAACATTTTCCAGTAGC
This sequence comes from Telmatherina bonti, assembly GCF_933228915.1. Taxonomy (NCBI): domain Eukaryota; kingdom Metazoa; phylum Chordata; class Actinopteri; order Atheriniformes; family Telmatherinidae; genus Telmatherina; species Telmatherina bonti. Next base: position 38,804,116 of record NC_136628.1, on the reverse strand, counting down.
CCTAACATCCACTAGTCATAACATTGAGTTATATCGAGCTATAACTTCGTCTAGGCATAACGTTGTATAACCATAACGTAAAGCCATAAAGCCATAACGTTTTCCAGTAAAAACATCCACTAACCATGACATTGTGGATATTTTGCTAAATGTCCTTCATCGCTAGATAAAAGTGTACAATTGCAACTTGCAGGTGTTTTTATTGGGCTGTGTTTAGTGCATTAAACCGTTCCTCTCATAAAACCTTGTCCTGTAAAACTGTACTTTGAGGACGATGGCTTTGCGAAAGAAGTCACCCCTAGATGCCTTAAATAAACTGGTCATGTGACCCTGCTCCCTCCTCTCCCTCTTACGTTATGCCTGATGTGCAAATGTGAAAACAAATCTTTTCATTACGCTTCTTCTGTATTAACATGTCAGGAAAAACCTGATCATAAGAGCATAATTACAGATACTGGAGTCTTTCCTGTCGATGCTTCCACTTCCAGATTTTTGTTGCGATATTTAGGTTTTTCTGTAATTTGAGGGATAATAGAAACGCAGTGAGATAAAACTTGTCTCATGAAACAGGCTTAAAATCATTTTCCTGAGGATTCACTCATATGTTAACTGGGTAAAGACCAGTTTGTCCATCACTTCGAAGGATGGGCCCAGTTACAGTCCTTCATTATCCATCGATGTCACTGGATGGGCGGATAACTAGATGACATCATCCATCAGGGATCACGTAATGAACATGTAGAGTTCATAAAAAGCCTGCAGAGCGTCTCTGGCTTCATGTGGAGACATGCCTGACTGATAGAAAACTGTCTTTAGATGTTGTTTCCAGACTATTGGAGGAGCTCTGACTGTATTTATGTGTGATGTTAATGTTATGTGTGATGTTGTCGGTCCATCAGGCTCAGGCTAACGTCTCTGTGGACGTCCAGTCCAACCAGCACTCGCTGGAAAGTGTCCTGACATTTTCTCTGTGTACAGCAGCATCATGCGTGTTTCTCTTCATCAACGGGACCATGTTGTTGACTCTGAGGAGTAAAGCGGCGTTTCGGGACACCTGCCGCTACGTTCTGCTCTACAACCTGCTGTTTGTGGACACCTGTCAGCTGGTCCAGAGTCAGGTCCTCTTCCTGCTGGCTGTTTGCAGAGTAAGACTGACGTATCCTGTATGTGGAACGCTCATCACTCTGGCTAATCTCACCACCGTCGTCTCTCCTGTCACCCTGGTTGTCATGTCCTTGGAGCGATATGTGGCAGTGTGTTATCCTCTGAGGCACGGCTCCATCATCACCATCAGAAACACAGCCATTGCTATTTTTGCTATCTGGGTTTTTGGTTCAGTTGATAATGTAATCCGTGTAGTTTTGCTTCTGGATTTTCCCTTTGCAGACCTGGAGAGTCTGCAGATGAGAGATTTGTGCTCTAACGTTGCCATGTTGCTCGGCTCTGAGTCTGATTTGTACGATAAAAGCTTCACATGCTTTCTGTTTGTTGCAGCTGCTGGAACCATAACTTCTTCCTTTGTTGGGGTTGTATTAGCCACCAGGTCGGCCTCCACGGATAAAACGTCCATCCAGAAAGCTCGAAACACTCTGCTGCTGCATCTGGTCCAACTCAGTCTTAGTCTGTCCTCAACCATTTACAACCCGGTGCTTGTGGCGCTTTCCAGAGTCGTGGAGAGGTCCGTGTTCATACGCATACACGAAATTCTTTATCTATTGTTTATCCTCTTCCCCAGATGTCTGAGTTCCCTCATCTATGGGCTAAGAGACCAGACCATCAGACCGATTCTGCTCAGTCATTTATGTTGTCGACAGAAACTCAGAGCCATCAGTTGCTTCGTAAGATCATCCTGAGATCTTTATAAAATCATTGTAAGCTTCATAAGAGTCGCATCATTTACTGTTACTTGCTGTATAAAACATCAGAGATGCTAATGTGTTAGCTATCCTACAGTGGAAAAGCTCAATAGCAGAAGTCGTACCAGCAGGCCACCGTACGCTGCTTTCACACACGTTTGCTGGTTTTTAGAGGGATTCTCACACACTAGCGGCTTTTAGCTCCGGAGTTCACACCTGTTGCCACTTTCCACCCTAGATGGTAGATGGGCTAGGACGGGGTTAACCAGGTGTGGTGGAATTATTCGTATTGTGTAGTTTTAATATGTTACTCATTTATTAAGTTTCTTTTAAGTATTACAAGATATATATTCTGCATTGTTAGAGTAGTTCAGTAAGCTTGTTTTAGTAGATTCATGCATAAAACTAAGTGTTCTGTTCAAGACCTGTTTCAGCTTTGACTGTTGTTATCTCCAAGCTAGCAGTTGTTTTGACTCGTGCTGCCAGGCAAAGGTTGTTTGTGTATGCCTAAAGAACACTGTAGCACTCTGAGCAGGGGCAGAGCTCTTGAGACCTCTCGCCCGCAACATCTGTACATGGTCAATAAACTGAACAGAAAACAGTTGATTTATAGATTTATTCCTCATTGGATAAATTCCACGACAATTTGGTGTCAGAAGTGGGATCCCATGTGTTTCTGCCAGGACCGGACTGAGGGGCAGGCTGCCTCAATCCAAACAGATTCATCTTCAAACCTGACGAGGGCCACAGTTACCGGTTTCGGTCGAGCATGACGGGATCTCAACCCACCTGTGGATTTATCTGGTGAGAAATATATTTTTCCAAATTATGATCTGATTGAAAGTATTTTTGACATAATGTTGTAGACTGAGTAATTCTCCATGCTAATCGAACTGAAAAAGTTTGTTTATAAAATTGTCAACTGTTTTCATCATAATGGTGGTTGTGCTCCCTTTCCACAGGACTGACTTTGACAATAAATAAAAATAAAGCAAAAATAAAACAAAAATAGAGACATAGACTCTACGAGATCAGGTTCCAAAACGAAGCCCTGTGAGTACGAGATCAAGTTACTAAACGAAGTCCTGTGAGTAGAAACGACTGACTATTCTGACATTGCAGAAATATAAGACCAGGTGGCGATGGGGACTGTAGGGGGAAAGGAGGAGCAACCTAAACCAAATTCTATTATGGTGTTTTTAAAGCAGAAATATGGTGGAGACGTAAGTAAATTTTTAACAGTCTGCTGTGAAGAATGTGGGTTTCCAGAAGGAAGCTTTATGAGCATGTATCAGATGGAAAAGTTGGAACTGAAAAAGAAATTAATGTGCGGGCTGGTTCACTCTCCATAAGAAGAATTAAAAGTAGAGGTCTGACCTACTATTCTCTGGAGAGTTGTGTGGAAATATTGTAGGAGATTTTTTGTTATTTTTGGTGACTCTTTTCATGAGTGAATTAAAACTGTGATTGGCTGGCTTGGTAGAAATCACAGGGCCACAGCAGCCATTCACACAGAAATCAGTGTGTGTGTGTTTGCTCATATGGTGGCAAGTCCTGTGAAAGATCTGCAAATGGTAAAGTGGTTGGAGGATCCACATATCTGTTGTACCTAGCATCAAAACTATATACAAAAATTGCTATCCACACTAATGATTCAGCAAATTTTCTCAAGTCAATGTCTAAGAACAAGAATATATATATTGAAGATTGAAAATCAGATCACGGGCATTTCTCCAAAAGATGACAGTAAAGCCTGGTTCAGGCAGACTCTGTTAGATGTGACAGAACGTGCCTGGATGGACCAGGAAAGAAAAGAGAGATTATCTTCCTCTAACAGTTTAGTGAAGAGGAGGTTAGAGATTAAATGACAGACAAATATGTATTATTGCAGAGTTTGGCAAATTTTAAGAACTTTAGACAGAACTGTTGGAAGCAGAGGACGAGTTCAGAGCACATCTAACATGTTTACATGTATTTTACAAACTACTGATCAGTGCAGGTGGAGGAGATAAGGAGAAACTTGGATGAGGAAGGCAGAGCAAAGGAAAGGAAAACATGAGAGAGGGAAGTGAGGAAGAAGACGGTGTTCATTAAAGGCCTTATGCTCACTGAAGAGGATGATGTCATAGCATGTGTAGACAGGAACAAACAAAAATCCTGTGTAAATTAGCTTTGTGCGGTTCTTCCTAAAGCTTTTGTAACTGCATAAAAGCCACTCTTTGTATGAATGTGGAACCCTTTTCCTAGAGGAAACACAATTCTATCAACTGAGAAGATTTTTAGTTGTAAAAATACATTGGATGAAGTAAAGAATAAACCGAAATATGAGGGATGTGATGTGTGGCGTTGGGAGCTGATTCTGTTGGGTTGGTGTGCACTGCGTGGACTGGATGGGCTTGGGCTTCTGTTTAATCCCTTTCAGACATTAAATGGTGACTTTTGTTTCTTTAAGATTACAGTTATTTTTATGTTTAGTATGACCAAATACAATTGACGTTGACTGAAAATAAACGGAGAAAGACTTTGGGCTGTGCTTGTTAAATACCCAGCTGAGAGATGTTGAAAATAAGCATGGTGTTATAGGAAAAAAAAAAAGGTAAAATCTCAAGCTTTAAAACAGGAACGGCACACCAACATCATCTTCGTGTGTTAAAGCTGTGTTATCTTCTTGGCAAGGTCATGTTCAGCTTTCCCAGGGAAACACTGACTTATGGATCCACTGCCACTATAGTCTCACACAGATACAGTTATGATCCAAAGTCCAGGATTTTCACAGCACAGAACATGGTCCAGATGATATGTTTGCAACAGTATTCACCAGAAGAACATTATAATTATGAGACTATAATCACATGACTAAATGATTCAGATGCAGCCTCAGAAGCTTGTCTGCTGCACGGCGTCGACCACGGCAGCTCACCGCCCCTTTAACCCTTGTCAGCATGCCCCATGGTCTCCACAGGGACCCCAACATGTCTATCATGTCTGAGGGGGATTCAGCGGGAGGACTGGGGAAGAGGGAGTTTTTGGTCTGGGCCACTGCAGAGTTCTGGGTGTCACACATGCTGTCAGTCAGGACACTGGAGCAGAAACCGTCCCTACAACATGCTGCAACACTCCACCTCCCTCCTGTGTCAGCTCTGAGTCCTGGAGCAGCACCTGATATGCAGATGTGACTGCAGGGACCCGGCCACTGCTGATGGGGCCCGGGGATCCCAGAACCAGAGGGTCTGGCAGAGCCCTGCTGGTTGTGACTGTGAACAGTGTGGATATGGATTTTATGGGGGACATGTGGGCTTGGTTTTCACCTTTGACCTCTGAAGGTGATGGATCCTCCTTGTCCTCAGACTGACTGTGGGATTTTCTGGAAGTAAAAGACTAATGGATGTGGCCGGCAGGCAGCACAAGTCCCACCCCGACTACAGAGTCAGATGATGTTTTCTGGAATAAGCTGCACCCTGATTCTGTCAGAAAGACTGTTGTGTTCACTCAGTTCACTGTGGAAAACCTGGATCTGCTTCCTGGAACCTTTTGCCCCCCTCTCTGATCCTTTACATGTCAGTCTTTATTAATTACACATATGAACCTGATTTATCTACCAGGAAGCTTTAATAGACATGTGTTGGGCACTTCCTGGCATGAATTTCTGCTTGTATGCTGATTGGTGGGGGGGGGGGGGGCGTGGTGACTGTAGTGGATCTGATTCCTGAGCAGACCCAGTGGTCCGAGCTGAATGATTATACACACCTACATATATTCCTGGCATTGTATCCACATGACCAGGCCACACAATTAGGCCAAAGATCAAACATTTTCTCACTATTTCTGCTTAGCTTCATACTACACTTTTGAACATGCATACAGTCCTGCAGAGTTTTGAAACTGAACAAGGTCCCAGTGTTTTCTCTGCTCTGTTGCTGTGAAACTAAACATCAGTTCATACAGACAAAACAACCTCTGGCACGCTCTACATCTCTAGCTGTGCCTTATCACAAAACATTTATCTTCAGTGTCTCTCACAAAACATGCACCAGGCAAGTTGTTACGGTGGCAAACCTGTTTAAAGACAGCACACAGATGATCTCTGAGTATTCCCGGCTCGTGTACATTTCTAAATTTTCAGCCCAGACAACATAAGGCTGCATTAACTGTATGACAATAAATCAGAAGGTAATTTCCTGGCTTCGGTGTACGCCACTCAGGTGCAATGTGACCAATCTTAGTAGAATATTAGGAAAGGTTTGAATCCTCCATGTTTTTATTTGCTGACAGCCCGGTGTTTTAGTCCTGATCTGAACTCTGTTATTATTAATTTCACATCAAGTGATTTTATTTGACGAAGGGAAGCAACTCTTGTGAAGGCTGCCAGTAGACAGCCCGGTCTCTGGGTCAACATGCTCAACAAACAAATATTTGTACCGTGTAGGTCTTCAAAATACCATAAACATGAGGCCGATCATCTGGGATAATATTGATCTTTCCAAGGTTAAGCTAGTTATGCTAGACCGTTAGCCTTGGCCTTTTCTGATACGCACATTTGTGTTAAGTCCAGTGGAGAAGTGTGTGTAACAGTGAAAAACATTCTCAAGAAGGAGGTTTTGCTGTGTGTGTGGGTGTGAGTGTGCACGTGCGCACGTGTGTGTGTGTGTGTGTGTGTGTGTGCATATAGGCGTGTGTGTGTGTGTGTGAGTCTTGTTGTAGTAGATTAAATCATCTTTAACATCAGTGTTGGATGTTTTATTCCCGATTTGACTGTCAATCAATGCTCAGTTCTACATCCAGCCTCTCTACTCCCCGCTCCTGTCGATGACACGCTCCATGACTGTGTGGCTGGACTGGCCATCCTCTGCACCCCCAGACCTGACCTCTTTGACCAACCTCTAGTTGACTCTGACTTGATTTTTATGTTGATGGCTCAGAACCCAGACCCAGGTGTGGGTTTTGGAGCGCTGTGGAAACACCGTGGTTTCCTGACATCTGATGGTGACCCAGTTCGTCACCATCGCCTTATTGACTCCCTTCTTTCTGCCACTTTGCTCCTTGGACAGGTTGCTGTATGCACATGTGCACTAACTCTTCTGACCCTGTCTCTACAGGCGACTCTCCTGCAGATGAAGGCTGTGTCTCTGACCCACCCTCCTCTTGCAGCCTCTCACTTCCTCTTTTCTCTCACGGCCCACAGATGGAGAGATTTCCTTCTTGGTCTCTCTCAGGCCTTCCTTGGACCAAAGCACTTCCTCTCATGCTGTTGTCCATGCGCATGCGTAAAAGGGGAGGACCAATGAGGTCCCCCCGTAGATTCTGTTCGCAGGTCCACCCGAATGGGCATGGGCCCCTCCGAGGCTCCCCCTCCAGACACGGCCCTGTGTGATAGTAATGTTTTATCATACTGTGCTGATCTCATGTGAACCTTTTCAGGCATTTGCTCTCAGGTTGCTGTAGGCCTTCCTGAACCAGCATCTAAGCAGCTTTGTTTACTTCGGCCTGGAGACTTTGTCCTGATGAGAAGCTTCAAACGTCAGTGCTGGGACCACCTATTTCAGATTCTTCTGGCGACCCAGACAGATGACCGTGCCACTTGGTTGAATACGTGCTACTTGGCTGAAAACATGCTACTTTGGTCCCCGTAGTATTCAACTGCCATAGTATCACTGCAGAAAGGTTCCTGCACCGACCGTGGCTCCCCGGCTTGCTGCTACACCTGACGCAGCAGAATAACGCACCACCCGACAGAGGGCAGAATAATCCCTGTGGTAGCGTGGGTAGTGAGACAGTCTACTCTCACACCTGAAGACCAGCCGCTGTTTTCAAGCAAGATCAGTGTGGAGTGAAATTAGTGTCCATCTGTAACAGTAGCGTGCCAAGCTCCAATGCAAGCTCCGCCCACCCAGCATCATGGAGAGAGATCAACCCTGGCCTCCATTTAGGGTTCATGTCTGATCATTAAAGGGCTCAATGTGTTGCTTGGTTATTTTAGCTATCATCATTGTGTTTCCTATTGTCTTCTTTAATCAATCTGCTTCACCCCCTGTTAACCGCTCTGCCATTCACTACAGCTCCTTCTCTGCCCCGCGTACGCTGAGTGCCCAGAAGGGTTCTAAGGGCAACCTCTGGCGGTTAAAAGTGAAGCCTATCCACTGCCTGTCCTCTCTCCCTCACTTTTTGCTGTATTTATTGAGCCACTAGCTGCTGCAATTCGACAGAATCAAATTATAAAGGGCATCCAGTCCAAAAATATAATTCATAAAATAAGCCTTTATGCCGATGATATTTTACTATTCCTCCAAAACTCACTAACATCATTATCTGAAACAATCTCAATAATTAATAAATTCTCATCACTATCTGACTACTCTATTAATTGGTCTAAGAGCACAGTCCTACCAATTAACTGTAGGTTTAGAAATCCATCCAACATTAATTTACAATCAGGTAACATTAGATACTTAGGCATAAATATTCCCCCCAGGCTCTCAGAACTGATAAAATGTAATTACACTAACCTTCTTAAGACAATAGAAGATGATCTCACTCGCTGGAAGTCACTCCCCATTTCACTTTTGGGGAGAGTTGCTACAATAAAAATGATGATTCTACCCAAAATCAACGACTTGTTCTCCATGATTCCTATGAAACCTCCCTCCACCTGGTTCAAATCACTAGAATCATACACTTCCCAATTTCTCTGGAAGAATAAACCACCCCGGATTATTTTAAAAACATTACAAAAACCTAAAGATCGGGGAGGCTTAGACTTGCCTAACTTTCAACATTATTTCTTAGCCAATAGGCTGCAACATATCTTAAAATGGCTTAAACTGAGTCCATTAGATGAACCATGGATAGACTTAGAACAAACATTCTGTGACAATGTGGAAATCTCTAATCTTCCATTCTTCAGCTTCAGTGTAAAAAAGTTAAAGTGCTTCAAAAGCGTCAACATTAGCACCTCTCTGACAGCTTGGTGGGAATTTCTTAAAAAAAACAATTCATCAATAATCCCATGTAAACTCACACCTATCTGGAACAACCCTGACATTCTTCTAAAAAAATATGATCAACTTTAAACAATGGATTAATAGAGGAATTAATTATTTAGAGCATATTATCCATAACAGAAGAATTTTATCTTTTGACACTATCTGTTATGATGTGGTGGTTTCTGTTTTGATGTGGTGGTTTCATTCAGTGCCTTAGTTTCTAGTTTCCTGTTTTATTTTGTAGTTTTTCCTGTTTAGTTCTCTTGGTTCTTGTTTAGCTTAATTGATTTTCTGTTCATTGGTTTCACCTGGGTTCATTGGTTTCACCTGTGTCTCGTTTTGTTCCAGTGTATTTATACCCCTCTGTTTCAGTTGTGTGTGTTGGATCATTTTGTTGCCTTACATGGTTGTTAGTCTCCCTGAGTACCTCTGTTAATTAAACCTTCTGGAATCTACACCTCCCTGCTTTCTCATCTCTGCGTTTGGGTCCACATCTCCACTTCATCATAACACTATCATCACAATATGGAATTAATAGTAGCAGATTTCTAGAATATCAGCAACTCAAATCCATTGTACTTACGAAATTCCCCCTTCATCAAATAGACTTGGAACTTCCTCCCACAGTAGCAGAATTTATGGAACTTCGTAGCCCAAAGTTACTTTCAAAAATATACAGGTCGATGTCAAAAATAGATGATTCAAATTCCTTGCCAACTTCCAAATGGGAGGCAGACCTATCTATCAGTCTCAGTCAACCTTCTTGGCTGCAAATATGTCTAAATGCTTTTAATATGACAGACCGTTCAAATCTACAACTCATCCAATACAAAATCCTTCATAGAACACATTACACAGGACAAAGAATGTTCAAGATGGGTCTAAATCACTCAGAGATCTGCACACAGTGCACATGAAATGCAGTTGATAATTATTTACATGCTCTATGGCTCTGTCCACCTGTTCAAAATGTCTGGAATAAGGTTTGTGGGGAATTATCAACATGGCTCAGATGCAGCATTCCTGCATGCCCCAAGCTTTGCTTACTGGGAGACCTTAGTGACATCAACATGGACCCCAACAACACACACACTATCCTTGTGGCCCTATGTATAGCAAAAAAAACTATCCTATTAAACTGGGAGTCCAAAAGAAGTCTAAGTATTAATTACTAAAAAAATCTCCTGTTGGAACACATAAGTCTCCAGATCACATCTGCTTCCATCAAAAATGAATCGGCCAATGCTCGCTCTCCCTGGACCCTGCTAATTAATCACATCACTTAGTAGGACTGGGGGCTGGGACCTTGGCGGCCCTGGGGGGTGGATTGGGGGGGCTTGGGGTCCTTGGGGCGGGGCGGCTCTCGGGCCGGGGGTCTAGGCGGGTCATTGCTTTGGGCGCTGCTCGCCTGGCTGGCTTGGAGCTCTGGTGGCCCAGAGGCTGGGGTCGCTTGGGGGCGGGCCAGGGAGCGGCCGGGAGTTCGGGGTGGTCAGGGGCTGGCCTGGGCTGGGTAGCCGGGTTGCTGTTGTGCGGGCTGCGTGGGGGGCCGGGGCCCCCGGGTTTTGGGGCTGCCTCCCTCCAGGATGGGGGGGCCTGTACTGGACATGGGGGGCCTTGGTCGCCTGGGGCATGCCCTCGGGGTCGCGCTGCTATGGTACCTGGCGGGTTCCCTGGGGATTGTGATGTGTCTGTAGAGGGATGGGGTTTGGTGCGGGTTGGTGGGGGGAGGGGGGGGGGGGGCGGGGCATGGGGGGCGCGAAGGAGGTGGGGGTGGAGGGCGGCGTGGGAGGGGGGGGTGGTGTAGGAGGGTAGGAGGGGGGGTGGCAGCAGAGGAGGGGGTGGACGTGGGGGGGGCGCGTGTGAGGGAGGGGGATGGTTGGGAATGGGTGGGGTAGGAATAGGGTCCATGGCGGAGGGGATCCTCCCTCTGGCTCTGTCTCCTCCCGTCGGCGGCAGTCTTGGCGTTGCTGGTGGCACCGGGCCCCGGACCTGGATGGATGTCTGGGTGGGAGCCGGGGACTCTCCGGCCCCTGGAGTGCTGGCGCTGGGCCGCCAGGAATGGGGGAACAACTGGGGTGCTGCCTCCTGCTCCACTTGGCAGGCCGGAGCTTGCCCTTCTGCCCTGGGGCTGTCCCGGTGAGGTGGGGGCACCTACTGCGCCAGCTGAGGAGTTGGTCGCCCAGGGGAGGAGTCCTTCTCCCCTGGTTGTGCCCCTCCCCATGCCCCCCTCCTCCTCCGCCACCCGACATCATACATACAGCATATAGGGCACGGTGGGGGGGTGAAGTCGGTGGTCCCGGGAACCCTAAGGGGCATTTTCCGATGGACCCCGGCGACCACCTGCCCCACTAAATTTTAACTGCAACATAGACACCAATATACATTTAGGGTTTGGAGGGGACAGGCGCCTTGGCCATGGGGGGTGGACAGGAGCTACAGCGGGGGCCCTTGCCCATCCCCTCCCATTCGGGTCTTTCTCCCCTCGATTTTACTCACAACTTAGACACTATTACATTTACACAAGCAGCACACACACTTAACACACACACACACACACACACTCACATAAACAAGGGAATGCTGGGGAGGGGGGGTCTGGCTGTCTGGCAGCAGCTGGTCCCACCCCCCCACGGCCACCCCTTTTTTTACTTGCACTACAACCACGACCCACCCATGCACACACCACAGAGGCGGGCGGGTGGGGGGGCAGGAGTCTTCCTATGTCCCCTCTTCATGGGGAGCACTCGGGGTACGGGGGGCGGGCTTGGTGCTGGCCTGGGGGTTGGGGACGGGGCGCTGCGGGGGGCCCTCTGTCCTGGGCGATGCCTGGGCCGCATGAGGGGGCCGGCAGGGTCTCTGGTTGGCTGCATAAGTGTGTGTGTGGGGGTGTGTGAATGTGGGGAGTTCAGGTCTGGGGCCTGCAGTCCTCCGGCTCCGGCTGTCGCTGAGGGGGGGGGAATTGGGAGGGAGAGGAAGGATTGAATGGGAGGAGGTGTGTGGAATGGGAGGGAGGGGGGGCGGGGATGGGGGGGGGGGGGGGTTGGAGGAAGGGGGGGGGGGGAGTGTTGGGGACAGTAGGGCTTGGGAGGGAGAGGGAAGGGGAGGGTGCTGGAGAGGGGGGATAGGAAGCAGTGGGACGGTTGTGGGGAGGGGTTGTTGGGGGGAGGGTCTACGGACGTGTCCTTGTTCTTGGGGATCCCGCCCCTGGTATCATGGTGGCGCCGGCCCGCGATGGTTTTGCTCTGGGTGGGCGGGGCCCGCTGGGTCTTGGCCGGGGCTCTGCCGGGGGGAACGGGTGGTCCTGGGGCCTGTGGGCTGCCGGCTCTCTGTGCGGCCCGCGCTTCAGCACCCGGCGCCCGCCGGGCCGGCTTGCCGTCGCCCTGAGCTACCCGGTGCCCCTGCCTCTGGGCGCCGGGTGGCGCCTGCCTGGAGGCTTCCACTGCTCTGGGCTCGGCGGACGGAGGCTCTCTCTGCTTTGCCTGCCCGGGCTCTGTGCGCGGTGGGCTTGCTGGGCCCTGGGGGCCTTGGGTTCCTCCCCTACACCTCGGGTCGTGGTCATGCTCCTCTACAAGCACTCAGCTGATCTTTGATTGCATGATCACAGGTTGAACACTCACACGTGCACGCCCACAAAGCGCTCATCTTCCCATCTGCTTCCTACTAAATGTTGCTGATGACTCTCTGTAGGTATGTTTAATAACGGTTGGTATTGTAATTGTTATTTTATTAATTCATTTACTTTTTTTTACTTTTATTTTTCTTTTTTTTTTGTCTGTTTTTGAATATTGTCACTATCCTACTGATGTCTTGTTGTATTTTTTCAGTACTTTATATTGTTTTGCAAATACTGTAACTTTAGTAGCTTAGACACACCTTTCTTTTCTGTCGCTTTTTCCTCCTTTCATTTCCTCTTTTTTTTTTTTTTTCCTCTTCCCCTGCCAGGTCCAGCTCGGCCATATCAAGACTGATGATGATTGCAAAATGATTAAAGGAAAATAAATAAATAAATAAATAAAATAAAATAATTATCATAATAATAAAAATATTCAGATTATCAAGGGCAGCTATTTACATGAGATGTCTCCCTTGACAGAGCAAATCTGTCTGGCAAAAATATGGCACACAGATTGCTGTTCTGTCTGCTGAGATGCTGGACAGGACAGGTTAAAAAAAAAATAATAAAAAAATATGAAGCCTATGCGGAAGTGCATAAAGCTGCAGTTCCCCCTTCATCCACTAGGGGCTGCAAAACAGAGCAACTCCCCATAGACTCCCATGTTAAAAAGGCCAACTTCACAGCAGGGATAAACATGTTTACAGCAGGAATAAACATGTTTACAGCCTGGTTCAAAAATCCATTTTTGGTTCATAGGTCAGGTTTACCTTCATGAAAACTGTGGGGGGAGTGAATTTTTTTCTAACTTGCCCATTTTAAAGTAATTTCATCCCGAAGTTTGGCATTTTAGGGGCAGGTCCTTTTTATTGACAGGTACCAATCTCTGGCTTCAAGGACGGTAAACAATGTGACTTGGCTTTAGCCCACTTCCGTTAGCTGGGTAGCTCCCGTTATCTCGGGGTTAGCTCGCCTGCCTACAGCTGTCTTCCTGGGTTTCCCATCTGCCCCCTTATCCGGTCACTCAGTCCAGGCACTCTGTTCATCCTGATGACTCAGCTGCTTCTGCCTACGTCAAAGCTATTGGGGTTCCGTTGCAGTATTTGCTGCCCTTCTTGTTCTGTGTTTGCTGTTTCGTCCTGTGTATCAGAGCCTTGTTGGTTAGACTGATTGACACTGCCTTAGGATGTTGCATTCTTTGGCTTGTTTATGACCCTCTTCCTGCTTCGGATCTCCCTCTCTTTGATCCCTTTTCCTTCTTTTTTGATAGTGATGGCTTTTCTGATTCTGACACTGACACGTGAGTGTTTTTCCTTTCAGGATGTTTTATGACAAATGTTCTTCAACCCTGCTGGGAGTGGCCATTCTGATCTTTTAGTTTCCTGTATCTCTTTGGGTAGTTAGTGTTATTCTATGGGTTTGTTTTGTTGTTGTGTTATGTTCATGAATTGTGATTCTTTTGTGTTGATCCTGAAAGGATCAAAAGGGGGGAATGTGGTGGAATTATGCGTATAGTGTAGTTTTAATATGTTACTCATTTATTGAGTTCCTTTTAAGTAGTACAAGATATATTTTCTGCATAGTTAGAGTAGTTCAGTAAGCTTGCTTTGGTAGATCCATGCATAAAACTAAGTGTTCTGTTCAAGGCCTGTTTCAGCTTTGACTGTTATCTCCAAGCTAGCAGTTGTTCTGACTAGTGCTGCCAGGCAAAGGTTGTTTGTGTATGCTTAAAGAACACTGTAGCACTCTGAGCAGGGGCAGAGCTCTCCAGACCTCTCGCCCGCAACATCTGTACATGGCCAATAAATTAAGCAGAAAACAGTTGATTTATAGATTTATTTCTCATCGGATAAATTCCACGACACCAGGGTTCATCAAAACCATACAACGCTGATGACGCAGTAAAAGCTGCAACTTTCTCTGCTGTCAGCAAGGCCCGATTATCCAATGGGCATACAACATAATCATATTTTGAAATGAAAAGAAGCTGAAAGATTTTCCTGGCTTTCAGAAGATTATCAACATTATTAGTCTGACCATATTATAGTATTGATACTGAGCTAAATGACATGCTTCCATGAAATGGAATTAGATTAACTATACCAATGTTTTTAGTTTCCAGTATTATCTTCATGTCTGAACAGATGTATTTTGAGCACCTTCTGGACAAGCTGTAGTGATCGATGTATCCATCCCCAATGATGGAAATATCAGGAAAAAGGAGAAACTGGAGAAGTACCAAGACCTCAAGGAAGACCTGGAGAAGGCCTGGAGGGTGAAAGCAACAGTAGTACCCATAGTGATGGGAGCACTGGGGGGCGTGTCCCCCACACTGGAGAAGAGGCTCCAACAGATATCTGGTGAAACATCAGACATCTCCGTCCAGAAGAGATCAATCCTAGGAACAGCTAAGATACTGAAGAGGAGCCTCAAGCTCCCAGTACTCTGGTAGAGAACCTGAGCTGGAGAGATGAAACGCCACCCGCCCACCCTGGGGAGATGGGAGGGGTGGGTGAGAGAAGAGTCTTTTTTATATTTCTTAAACTGATGCTAACCCCAATCCTTAAATAGCGTAAAACTTCCGGTCTGGCCCATTCAAAATAAAACATCTTAAACTTTGCTTACTGAACACCCCTAATTATTTACAATGATAATAATACAGTATGTAAAACTAGCTAGTTCAATTGCTTTTTGTGCATATCTTTGTCATAATTTTGATGTTTTGTTCTTTTTATCTAATTTGTTTTACTTTGTTCTCGCCATATTATTTTTGATTTTATTTGTATAATTTCACTTTTTTTTTATTCAAACAAGCTTTATAGATATAAAAGTGTTGTTTGCATCATAAACATTTATATATATATATATATATATATATATATATATATATATATATATATATATATATATATATATATATTTATATATATATATATATATATATATATATATATATACACATATACATAGACATAATATACATAGACGCTGCACCTCATTGCCACCATCTTGGATGGGTCTCCATGCGCCTCCAATGTATTATTTGTAAGGTGTAGGTCCAACCACAACAGTAACTTCACCAATTTTTCCCTGATTTTCTCAGTTTGGTTTGTTACAGGACAGAGATATTGTTATGATACAGATCACTGTAAAACATTAAAAACTATATGCTTTTATGTTAAAATATTTTTTATAATTCTATTTAACAAAGACATAAGGTAGCCGCAATATAAAAAATGTATAAATGAATTTGATACTAACATGTTTGTTTATTGATGCATTTGAATTTATCTATTTTTATCTGTTAAAATAAATTATTATTCAACCTTGTGAAATGTAATTCCACACAATCTGCTTTCAATATTTCGCCGATTATTGAAACTGTATGCTGAACAAAATACGGGAATAGTTGCTGCTTTGTCTTGACTACAGTTGACTCTTTCTTTTATTTACATTGATTAATTTATCAATATAGAGATACAGTTGTACAGTCTGAAAATAAAGTTTTGTATCAAAACTGTACTTTTCAGAAGTTACCCAGAAAAACACTCGGAGAGCGTAAACATCCACCAAGGTCTTTTAAAAAGTTCCTGCATCCAAACGGTGATCCGGATCACCACCAGAATTAAATCAGTTCTTCCTTTTCATGTTTCCAAGTCCTGAAAATTTCATGAAAATCCGTCCAGAACTTTTTAAGTTATCTTGAACACAAACAGATAAAGGCGGTAAAAACATAACCTCCTTGGTGGAGGTAATTATGCTACCATGTAAAACTCTCTTTGTGAAGCATCAATATCATATTTTTCCATAAACACCTCATAGGAGTAAAACTGATCATTTAGTAGATTATTCACTGTGTTAACATTATTTATAAACCAGTTATTTAGAAAAGTGTTTTGTGTGTAATATATACGCGTTGTTCCACAGAACAGTTATGTGGGGAAACGACGTTGATCTGCAGCAAGACAACAAACTGTATATAGAAAGATGGGTGGAGCCTCTGTGACGTCACTCATAGGTTTCTGAAGAGCTGAATTGAAGCTCGGTGGGCGGTTCCTACCATCACCATCTTGGCAGGGGCATGCGTGTCGTCTCACCTGGAAAATACAAATATGGGCAAAGAGGTGGAGCTGAGAGGGGGGCTGTGAGCGTCTTGGTGGATGATTGACATCGAGCAAACTCCGAGCTTTCTGTAGCTAAGAGCTAACCGAGCTAACCCGGAGATAACAGGAGCTAACCAGCTAACAGAGGTAAGCGGGCTAAAGCTAAGTCACTTTGTTAACCGGCTAAAAACCGCGGTTGTTCTACGTTCTTCTTACTTGAAGCAGGAGATCGGGTACCTGTCAATCAAAAGGACACACCCCTAAATATGCCGAACTTCGAAATTAAATTACTTTTAAATGGGCAAGTTAGAAAAAAATTCACTCCCCCCACAGTTGTCATGAAGGTAAACCTGACCTATTAAACCTAAAATGGATCTTTGAACCAGGCTGTAAACATGTTTATTTCTGCTGTAAACATGTTTATTCCTGCTGTAAACATGTTTATTCCTGCTGTAAACATGTTTATTTCTGCTGTAAACGTGTTTATTTCTGCTGTAAACATGTTTATTCCTGCTGTAAACATGTTTATTTCTGCTGTGAAGTTGGTCTTTTTAACATGGGAGTCTATGGGGATTTGCTGTTTTGCAGCCCCTAGTGGATGAAGGGGGAACTGCGGTTTTATGCACTTCTACATGGGCTTCTCTTTTAACCGCCGGAGGCTCCGTCCATCTTTCATATACGGTCTATGGGAGAGACTCGAAAGCGGAGACCCATCCAATATGGACCGTCATTCATTTTCTGTGTTTTGGAAGCATTTTCTCAGGTAAGTGGCTGAAATGTGAACAGTTTTTGGCGTTTTGACTCATTAGCTAAATATCCTGCAACAAACTAAGTCATCTGTGGTTTTTAATTGGGCCAGTTTA